>NW_027077572.1:0-300000 GCF_963924675.1 Phocoena phocoena | reverse complement strand
CTTTCGGCCGCTGTACACACCCTTGATTCTCTTACGGAGACATATATATCCATGGGTTTTAAGATTCTTCCTAGTCAGGTATATTCCTAGGCGTTGAATATGTGGTGTTGGGTCCATTTCGTTGAGCAAGGAGTAGGTCTTGTCTATTACATATTGGGCTTATGGAAAGTTATCTGTGCTAATTTCAGTCTCTGGTTTTATGCAGCACCCCAAGGCACCTTTCCCCATAAGCAAGCACTAGTTGGTTTTCTAAATTTGAGACCCTTTTCTATTTTGTAATTCAGTTCATGTGTAGTCAAGTTTACATTCCGTGTATTCGTGATATCTTATGATGTTTCTTTTTCTGTGTGACGTAGTTCACGTAGAATCACCGTACCTGCATCCACTCACTATGCCGCTATGGGCCTGATGACACAGATTTCATTGCTGAGTGATATTGCATTGTACGTACGTGCCACAAGTTCTTTATCCATTTTTTGCTTTCTGGGATATTTACCTGATACTGTAGACGAGGTTCTTGTGAACACAGCCGTCTCAAATATTGGGGTGGCTGTCTGTTTTTGATTTTAATTTCCGTAAGCTATAGGACCATAAGTGGAAGTGCCATAGGCTGTGTTGCTTTGTTTCTTTCGTGTTTCAGGAAACACCATACACTTCTCCAGGGTGGCTGCTGGCAATTTACATCCTGCCAATCAGCATAACAAGGCTCCCTGTTCTCCATATCCTGTCCTACCTTTCTGGATTTTACACTTTTTTCAGATGGCCCTTTTGCCAGGGGGGCAGTGAGACTTCATTGTAGTGCAGATTTCATTGACAGGCTTGCTTGGTTGGCCAAAAAGGGCGTATGCGTTTTTTCCTGAATATATTCAGGAAAAAACGCATACGCCCTTTTTGGCCAAGTGCATCATTGTCGACGTTCTGCCTCTTTTCCTATGCTTTCAGGGCAATTCCAGTCTACCCCCTGCAATCGTTTTCCTGAAATTCTGCCCCGCTTTCAAGTCCCCTTCGCAGGCTTACTTCAATATATTTTTGGAGGAAAGCTGTCATTTATAACTCTGCAGGTTTGTGAATTACAGTGCCCCTGAGCTCCTTTCTTCAACTCGCTTTCTTGTGAGCTGGGCACAAAACCGCAGGATTGCTTCAGGCCCTAATCTGTTTCCAGCAGGGCACACTGAGCCTTTGTTTAATTCCTCTTCCTGGTGGGCAATGAGCGTTACATTTGCCCGTGCAGACACCTACAGCTAGTCTCTCATTGGTTCTCCATATTCCTGTTCATTTTGCACAGAAATTGCAAGCTGTGCCAAAGAGGAGGTTAAAGGCACTGACTCTCCAAGCGGGGAGAGTGTTAGTAAAGCATCTGGAATGGTGAACCCGAGGACCAGGATACGAAAACTGAGATGCATTTTAAATCATTTCCCAATCACATGGTGGACGATACTCTTGGTTTCCCATGCATGTTTTAGCTGGAGGAAGAATCCCTTGAGCCTGGAGAGTTGGGACCCATGGAATGGGTACCATGCAGTACGACTTCAAAGGGTCTGCATTTGCTCACCGAAACTCACCAATGCTATCAGCCTGAAGTGTCCAGCCTTATGTCTCAACCAGCTCTAGGTGTAGATGTGTTAAATCCCTGTTGCATCACATGCCCTGAGTGAATTATTTAAGAAGTGCTCTCTATTTCACTGTCTTTATGATTTTTTTTTGAAATTTATTTTGATAATGGGATTTATCGGATTTTCACTGCTGCGTTTATGCCGCTGTACACACGCTTGATTCTCTTACGGAGACATATATATCCATGGGTTTTAAGATTCTTCCTAGTCAGGTATATTCCTAGGCGTTGAATATGTGGTGTTGGGTCCATTTCGTTGAGCAAGGAGTAGGTCTTGTCTATTACATATTTGGCTTATGGAAAGTTATCTGTGCTAATTTCAGTCTCTGGTTTTATGAAGCACCCCAACGCACCTTTCCCCATAAGCAAGCACTAGTTGGTTTTCTAAATTTGAGACCCTGTTCTGTTTTGTAATTCAGTTCATGTGTAGTCAAGTTTACATTCCGTGTATTAGTGATATCTTATGATGTTTCTTTTTCTGTGTGACGTAGTTCACGTAGAATCACCGTACCTGCATCCACTCACTATGCCGCTACGGCCCTGATGACACAGATTTCATTGCTGAGTGATATTGCATTGTACGTACGTGCCACAACTTCTTTATCCATATTTTGCTTTCTGGGATATTTACCTGTTACTGTAGACGAGCTTCTTGTGAACACAGCCGTCCCAAATATTGGGGTGGCTGTCTGTTTTTGATTTTAATTTCCGTAAGCTATAGGACCATAAGTGGAAGTGCCATAGACTGTGTTGCTTTGTTTCTTATGTGTTTCAGGAAACACCATACACTTCTCCAGGCTGGCTGCTGGCAATTTACATCCTGCCAATCAGCATAACAAGGCTCCCTGTTCTCCATATCCTGTCCTACCTTTCTGGATTTTACACTTTTTTCAGATGGCCCTCTTGCCCGGGGGGCAGTGAGACTTCATTGTAGTGCAGATTTCCTTTACAGGCTTGCTTGGTTGGCCAAAAAGGGCGTATGCGTTTTTTCCTGAATATATTCAGGAAAAAACGCATACGCCCTTTTTGGCCAAGTGCATCATTGTCGACGTTGTGCCTCTTTTCCTATGCTTTCAGGGCAATTCCAGTCTACCCCCTGCAATCGTTTTCCTGAAATTCTGCCCCGCTTTCAAGTCCCCTTCGCAGGCTTACTTCAATATATTTTTGGAGGATAGCTGTCATTTATAACTCTGCAGGTTTGTGAATTACAGTGCCCCTGAGCTCCTTTCTTCAACTCGCTTTCTTGTGAACTGGGCACAAGACCGCAGGATTGCTTCAGGCCCTAATCTGTTTCGGGCAGGGCATGCTGAGCCTTTGGTAAATTCCTCTTCCTGGTGGGAAATGAGCGTTACATTTGCCCGTGCAGACACCTACAGCTAGTCTCTCATTGGTTCTCCCTATTCCTGTTCATCTTGCACAGAAATTGCAAGCTGTGCCAAACAGGAGGTTAAAGGCACTGACTCTCCAAGCAGGGAGACTGTTAGTAAATCATCTGGAATGGTGAACCCGAGGACCAGGATACGAAAACTGAGATGCATTTTAAATCATTTCCCCATAACACGGTGGACCATACTGTGGGTTTCACATGCATGTTTTAGCTGGAGGAAGAATCCCTTGAACCTGAAGAGTTGGGACCCATGGAATAGGTACCATACAGTATGACTTCAAAGGGTGTGCATTTGCTCACCTAAACTCACCAATGCTATCAGCCTGAAGTGTCCAGCCTTATGTCTCAACCAGCTCTGGGTGTAGATGTGGTCAATCCCGGTTGCATCACATGCCCTGAGTGAATTATTTAAGAATTGCTCTCTATTTCACTGTCTTTGTGTTTTGTTTTCGAAATTTATTTTGATAATGGGATTTATCGGATTTTCACTGCTGCCTTTCGGCCGCTGTACACACCCTTGATTCTCTTACGGAGACATATATATCCATGGGTTTTAAGATTCTTCCTAGTCAGGTATATTCCTAGGCGTTGAATATGTGGTGTGGGGTCCATTTCGTTGAGCAAGGAGTAGGTCTTGTCTATTACATATTGGGCTTATGGAAAGTTATCTGTGCTAATTTCAGTCTCTGGTTTTATGCAGCACCCCAAGGCACCTTTCCCCATAAGCAAGCACTAGTTGGTTTTCTAAATTTGAGACCCTTTTCTATTTTGTAATTCAGTTCATGTGTAGTCAAGTTTACATTCCGTGTATTCGTGATATCTTATGATGTTTCTTTTTCTGTGTGACGTAGTTCACGTAGAATCACCGTACCTGCATCCACTCACTATGCCGCTACGGGCCTGATGACACAGATTTCATTGCTGAGTGATATTGCATTGTACGTACGTGCCACAAGTTCTTTATCCATTTTTTGCTTTCTGGGATATTTACCTAATACTGTAGACGAGCTTCTTGTGAACACAGCCGTCTCAAATATTGGGGTGGCTGTCTGTTTTTGATTTTAATTTCCGTAAGCTATAGGACCATAAGTGGAAGTGCCATAGGCTGTGTTGCTTTGTTTCTTTCGTGTTTCAGGAAACACCATACACTTCTCCAGGGTGGCTGCTGGCAATTTACATCCTGCCAATCAGCATAACAAGGCTCCCTGTTCTCCATATCCTGTCCTACCTTTCTGGATTTTACACTTTTTTCAGATGGCCCTTTTGCCAGGGGGGCAATGAGACTTCATTGTAGTGCAGATTTCATTTACAGGCTTGCTTGGTTGGCCAAAAAGGGCGTATGCGTTTTTTCCTGAATATATTCAGGAAAAAACGCATACGCCCTTTTTGGCCAAGTGCATCATTGTCGACGTTCTGCCTCTTTTCCTATGCTTTCAGGGCAATTCCAGTCTACCCCCTGCAATCGTTTTCCTGAAATTCTGCCCCGCTTTCAACTCCCCTTCGCAGGCTTACTTCAATATATTTTTGGAGGATAGCTGTCATTTATAACTCTGCAGGTTTGTGAATTACAGTGCCCCTGAGCTCCTTTCTTCAACTCGCTTTCTTGTGAGCTGGGAACAAAACCGCAGGATTGCTTCAGGCCCTAATCTGTTTCCGGCAGGGCACGCTGAGCCTTTGTTTAATTCCTCTTCCTGGTGGGCAATGAGCGTTACATTTGCCCGTGCAGACACCTACAGCTAGTCTCTCATTGGTTCTCCCTATTCCTGTTCATTTTGCACAGAAATTGCAAGCTGTGCCAAAGAGGAGGTTAAAGGCACTGACTCTCCAAGCGGGGAGAGTGTTAGTAAAGCATCTGGAATGGTGAACCCGAGGACCAGGATACAAAAACTGAGATGCATTTTAAATCATTTCCCAATCAAATGGTGGACGATACTCTTGGTTTCCCATGCATGTTTTAGCTGGAGGAAGAATCCCTTGAACCTGGAGAGTTGGGACCCATGGAATGGGTACCATGCAGTATGACTTCAAAGGGTCTGCATTTGCTCACCGAAACTCACCAATGCTATCAGCCTGAAGTGTCCAGCCTTATGTCTCAACCAGCTCTGGGTGTAGATGTGTTAAATCCCGGTTGCATCACATGCCCTGAGTGAATTATTTAAGAATTGCTCTCTATTTCACTGTCTTTATGATTTTTTTTTGAAATTTATTTTGATAATGGGATTTATCGGATTTTCACTGCTGCGTTTATGCCGCTGTACACACGCTTGATTCTCTTACGGAGACATATATATCCATGGGTTTTAAGATTCTTCCTAGTCAGGTATATTCCTAGGCGTTGAATATGTGGTGTTGGGTCCATTTCGTTGAGCAAGGAGTAGGTCTTGTCTATTACATATTTGGCTTATGGAAAGTTATCTGTGCTAATTTCAGTCTCTGGTTTTATGAAGCACCCCAACGCACCTTTCCCCATAAGCAAGCACTAGTTGGTTTTCTAAATTTGAGACCCTGTTCTGTTTTGTAATTGAGTTCATGTGTAGTCAAGTTTACATTCCGTGTATTAGTGATATCTTATGATGTTTCTTTTTCTGTGTGACGTAGTTCACGTAGAATCACCGTACCTGCATCCACTCACTATGCCGCTACGGGCCTGATGACACAGATTTCATTGCTGAGTGATATTGCATTGTACGTACGTGCCACAACTTCTTTATCCATATTTTGCTTTCTGGGATATTTACCTGTTACTGTAGACGAGCTTCTTGTGAACACAGCCGTCCCAAATATTGGGGTGGCTGTCTGTTTTTGATTTTAATTTCCGTAAGCTATAGGACCATAAGTGGAAGTGCCATAGACTGTGTTGCTTTGTTTCTTATGTGTTTCAGGAAACACCATACACTTCTCCAGGCTGGCTGCTGGCAATTTACATCCTGCCAATCAGCATAACAAGGCTCCCTGTTCTCCATATCCTGTCCTACCTTTCTGGATTTTACACTTTTTTCAGATGGCCCTCTTGCCCGGGGGGCAGTGAGACTTCATTGTAGTGCAGATTTCCTTTACAGGCTTGCTTGGTTGGCCAAAAAGGGCGTATGCGTTTTTTCCTGAATATATTCAGGAAAAAACGCATACGCCCTTTTTGGCCAAGTGCATCATTGTCGACGTTCTGCCTCTTTTCCTATGCTTTCAGGGCAATTCCAGTCTACCCCCTGCAATCGTTTTCCTGAAATTCTGCCCCGCTTTCAAGTCCCCTTCGCAGGCTTACTTCAATATATTTTTGGAGGATAGCTGTCATTTATAACTCTGCAGGTTTGTGAATTACAGTGCCCCTGAGCTCCTTTCTTCAACTCGCTTTCTTGTGAACTGGGCACAAAACCGCAGGATTGCTTCAGGCCCCAATCTGTTTCGGGCAGGGCATGCTGAGCCTTTGGTAAATTCCTCTTCCTGGTGGGAAATGAGCGTTACATTTGCCCGTGCAGACACCTACAGCTAGTCTCTCATTGGTTCTCCCTATTCCTGTTCATCTTGCACAGAAATTGCAAGCTGTGCCAAACAGGAGGTTAAAGGCACTGACTCTCCAAGCAGGGAGACTGTTAGTAAATCATCTGGAATGGTGAACCCGAGGACCAGGATACGAAAACTGAGATGCATTTTAAATCATTTCCCCATAACACGGTGGACCATACTGTGGGTTTCACATGCATGTTTTAGCTGGAGGAAGAATCCCTTGAACCTGAAGAGTTGGGACCCATGGAATAGGTACCATACAGTATGACTTCAAAGGGTGTGCATTTGCTCACCTAAACTCACCAATGCTATCAGCCTGAAGTGTCCAGCCTTATGTCTCAACCAGCTCTGGGTGTAGATGTGGTCAATCCCGGTTGCATCACATGCCCTGAGTGAATTATTTAAGAATTGCTCTCTATTTCACTGTCTTTGTGTTTTGTTTTCGAAATTTATTTTGATAATGGGATTTATCGGATTTTCACTGCTGCCTTTCGGCCGCTGTACACACCCTTGATTCTCTTACGGAGACATATATATCCATGGGTTTTAAGATTCTTCCTAGTCAGGTATATTCCTAGGCGTTGAATATGTGGTGTTGGGTCCATTTCGTTGAGCAAGGAGTAGGTCTTGTCTATTACATATTGGGCTTATGGAAAGTTATCTGTGCTAATTTCAGTCTCTGGTTTTATGCAGCACCCCAAGGCACCTTTCCCCATAAGCAAGCACTAGTTGATTTTCTAAATTTGAGACCCTTTTCTATTTTGTAATTCAGTTCATGTGTAGTCAAGTTTACATTCCGTGTATTCGTGATATCTTATGATGTTTCTTTTTCTGTGTGACGTAGTTCACGTAGAATCACCGTACCTGCATCCACTCACTATGCCGCTATGGGCCTGATGACACAGATTTCATTGCTGAGTGATATTGCATTGTACGTACGTGCCACAAGTTCTTTATCCATTTTTTGCTTTCTGGGATATTTACCTGATACTGTAGACGAGCTTCTTGTGAACACAGCCGTCTCAAATATTGGGGTGGCTGTCTGTTTTTGATTTTAATTTCCGTAAGCTATAGGACCATAAGTGGAAGTGCCATAGGCTGTGTTGCTTTGTTTCTTTCGTGTTTCAGGAAACACCATACACTTCTCCAGGGTGGCTGCTGGCAATTTACATCCTGCCAATCAGCATAACAAGGCTCCCTGTTCTCCATATCCTGTCCTACCTTTCTGGATTTTACACTTTTTTCAGATGGCCCTTTTGCCAGGGGGGCAGTGAGACTTCATTGTAGTGCAGATTTCATTTACAGGCTTGCTTGGTTGGCCAAAAAGGGCGTATGCGTTTTTTCCTGAATATATTCAGGAAAAAACGCATACGCCCTTTTTGGCCAAGTGCATCATTGTCGACGTTCTGCCTCTTTTCCTATGCTTTCAGGGCAATTCCAGTCTACCCCCTGCAATCGTTTTCCTGAAATTCTGCCCCGCTTTCAACTCCCCTTCGCAGGCTTACTTCAATATATTTTTGGAGGATAGCTGTCATTTATAACTCTGCAGGTTTGTGAATTACAGTGCCCCTGAGCTCCTTTCTTCAACTCGCTTTCTTGTGAGCTGGGAACAAAACCGCAGGATTGCTTCAGGCCCTAATCTGTTTCCAGCAGGGCACGCTGAGCCTTTGTTTAATTCCTCTTCCTGGTGGGCAATGAGCGTTACATTTGCCCGTGCAGACACCTACAGCTAGTCTCTCATTGGTTCTCCCTATTCCTGTTCATTTTGCACAGAAATTGCAAGCTGTGCCAAAGAGGAGGTTAAAGGCACTGACTCTCCAAGCGGGGAGAGTGTTAGTAAAGCATCTGGAATGGTGAACCCGAGGACCAGGATACAAAAACTGAGACGCATTTTAAATCATTTCCCAATCACATGGTGGACGATACTCTTGGTTTCCCATGCATGTTTTAGCTGGAGGAAGAATCCCTTGAACCTGGAGAGTTGGGACCCATGGAATGGGTACCATGCAGTATGACTTCAAAGGGTCTGCATTTGCTCACCGAAACTCACCAATGCTATCAGCCTGAAGTGTCCAGCCTTATGTCTCAACCAGCTCTGGGTGTAGATGTGTTAAATCCCGGTTGCATCACATGCCCTGAGTGAATTATTTAAGAATTGCTCTCTATTTCACTGTCTTTATGATTTTTTCTTGAAATTTATTTTGATAATGGGATTTATCGGATTTTCACTGCTGCGTTTATGCCGCTGTACACACGCTTGATTCTCTTACGGAGACATATATATCCATGGGTTTTAAGATTCTTCCTAGTCAGGTATATTCCTAGGCGTTGAATATGTGGTGTTGGGTCCATTTCGTTGAGCAAGGAGTAGGTCTTGTCTATTACATATTTGGCTTATGGAAAGTTATCTGTGCTAATTTCAGTCTCTGGTTTTATGAAGCACCCCAACGCACCTTTCCCCATAAGCAAGCACTAGTTGGTTTTCTAAATTTGAGACCCTGTTCTGTTTTGTAATTCAGTTCATGTGTAGTCAAGTTTACATTCCCTGTATTAGTGATATCTTATGATGTTTCTTTTTCTGTGTGACGTAGTTCACGTAGAATCACCGTACCTGCATCCACTCACTATGCCGCTACGGGCCTGATGACACAGATTTCATTGCTGAGTGATATTGCATTGTACGTACGTGCCACAACTTCTTTATCCATATTTTGCTTTCTGGGATATTTACCTGTTACTGTAGACGAGCTTCTTGTGAACACAGCCGTCCCAAATATTGGGGTGGCTGTCTGTTTTTGATTTTAATTTCCGTAAGCTATAGGACCATAAGTGGAAGTGCCATAGACTGTGTTGCTTTGTTTCTTATGTGTTTCAGGAAACACCATACACTTCTCCAGGCTGGCTGCTGGCAATTTACATCCTGCCAATCAGCATAACAAGGCTCCCTGTTCTCCATATCCTGTCCTACCTTTCTGGATTTTACACTTTTTTCAGATGGCCCTCTTGCCCGGGGGGCAGTGAGACTTCATTGTAGTGCAGATTTCCTTTACAGGCTTGTTTGGTTGGCCAAAAAGGGCGTATGCGTTTTTTCCTGAATATATTCAGGAAAAAACGCATACGCCCTTTTTGGCCAAGTGCATCATTGTCGACGTTCTGCCTCTTTTCCTATGCTTTCAGGGCAATTCCAGTCTACCCCCTGCAATCGTTTTCCTGAAATTCTGCCCCACTTTCAAGTCCCCTTCGCAGGCTTACTTCAATATATTTTTGGAGGATAGCTGTCATTTATAACTCTGCAGGTTTGTGAATTACAGTGCCCCTGAGCTCCTTTCTTCAACTCGCTTTCTTGTGAACTGGGCACAAAACCGCAGGATTGCTTCAGGCCCCAATGTGTTTCGGGCAGGGCATGCTGAGCCTTTGGTAAATTCCTCTTCCTGGTGGGAAATGAGCGTTACATTTGCCCGTGCAGACACCTACAGCTAGTCTCTCATTGGTTCTCCCTATTCCTGTTCATCTTGCACAGAAATTGCAAGCTGTGCCAAACAGGAGGTTAAAGGCACTGACTCTCCAAGCAGGGAGACTGTTAGTAAATCATCTGGAATGGTGAACCCGAGGACCAGGATACGAAAACTGAGATGCATTTTAAATCATTTCCCCATAACACGGTGGACCATACTGTGGGTTTCACATGCATGTTTTAGCTGGAGGAAGAATCCCTTGAACCTGAAGAGTTGGGACCCATGGAATAGGTACCATACAGTATGACTTCAAAGGGTGTGCATTTGCTCACCTAAACTCACCAATGCTATCAGCCTGAAGTGTCCAGCCTTATGTCTCAACCAGCTCTGGGTGTAGATGTGGTCAATCCCGGTTGCATCACATGCCCTGAGTGAATTATTTAAGAATTGCTCTCTATTTCACTGTCTTTGTGTTTTGTTTTCGAAATTTATTTTGATAATGGGATTTATCGGATTTTCACTGCTGCCTTTCGGCCGCTGTACACACCCTTGATTCTCTTACGGAGACATATATATCCATGGGTTTTAAGATTCTTCCTAGTCAGGTATATTCCTAGGCGTTGAATATGTGGTGTTGGGTCCATTTCGTTGAGCAAGGAGTAGGTCTTGTCTATTACATATTGGGCTTATGGAAAGTTATCTGTGCTAATTTCAGTCTCTGGTTTTATGCAGCACCCCAAGGCACCTTTCCCCATAAGCAAGCACTAGTTGGTTTTCTAAATTTGAGACCCTTTTCTATTTTGTAATTCAGTTCATGTGTAGTCAAGTTTACATTCCGTGTATTCGTGATATCTTATGATGTTTCTTTTTCTGTGTGACGTAGTTCACGTAGAATCACCGTACCTGCATCCACTCACTATGCCGCTATGGGCCTGATGACACAGATTTCATTGCTGAGTGATATTGCATTGTACGTACGTGCCACAAGTTCTTTATCCATTTCTTGCTTTCTGGGATATTTACCTGATACTGTAGACGAGCTTCTTGTGAACACAGCCGTCTCAAATATTGGGGTGGCTGTCTGTTTTTGATTTTAATTTCCGTAAGCTATAGGACCATAAGTGGAAGTGCCATAGGCTGTGTTGCTTTGTTTCTTTCGTGTTTCAGGAAACACCATACACTTCTCCAGGGTGGCTGCTGGCAATTTACATCCTGCCAATCAGCATAACAAGGCTCCCTGTTCTCCATATCCTGTCCTACCTTTCTGGATTTTACACTTTTTTCAGATGGCCCTTTTGCCAGGGGGGCAGTGAGACTTCATTGTAGTGCAGATTTCATTTACAGGCTTGCTTGGTTGGCCAAAAAGGGCGTATGCGTTTTTTCCTGAATATATTCAGGAAAAAACGCATACGCCCTTTTTGGCCAAGTGCATCATTGTCGACGTTCTGCCTCTTTTCCTATGCTTTCAGGGCAATTCCAGGCTACCCCCTGCAATCGTTTTCCTGAAATTCTGCCCCGCTTTCAAGTCCCCTTCGCAGGCTTACTTCAATATATTTTTGGAGGAAAGCTGTCATTTATAACTCTGCAGTTTTGTGAATTACAGTGCCCCTGAGCTCCTTTCTTCAACTCGCTTTCTTGTGAGCTGGGCACAAAACCGCAGGATTGCTTCAGGCCCTAATCTGTTTCCAGCAGGGCACACTGAGCCTTTGTTTAATTCCTCTTCCTGGTGGGCAATGAGCGTTACATTTGCCCGTGCAGACACCTACAGCTAGTCTCTCATTGGTTCTCCCTATTCCTGTTCATTTTGCACAGAAATTGCAAGCTGTGCCAAAGAGGAGGTTAAAGGCACTGACTCTCCAAGCGGGGAGAGTGTTAGTAAAGCATCTGGAATGGTGAACCCGAGGACCAGGATACGAAAACTGAGATGCATTTTAAATCATTTCCCAATCACATGGTGGACGATACTCTTGGTTTCCCATGCATGTTTTAGCTGGAGGAAGAATCCCTTGAACCTGGAGAGTTGGGACCCATGGAATGGGTACCATGCAGTATGACTTCAAAGGGTCTGCATTTGCTCACCGAAACTCACCAATGCTATCAGCCTGAAGTGTCCAGCCTTATGTCTCAACCAGCTCTGGGTGTAGATGTGTTAAATCCCGGTTGCATCACATGCCCTGAGTGAATTATTTAAGAATTGCTCTCTATTTCACTGTCTTTATGATTTTTTTTTGAAATTTATTTTGATAATGGGATTTATCGGATTTTCACTGCTGCGTTTATGCCGCTGTACACACGCTTGATTCTCTTACGGAGACATATATATCCATGGGTTTTAAGATTCTTCCTAGTCAGGTATATTCCTAGGCGTTGAATATGTGGTGTTGGGTCCATTTCGTTGAGCAAGGAGTAGGTCTTGTCTATTACATATTTGGCTTATGGAAAGTTATCTGTGCTAATTTCAGTCTCTGGTTTTATGAAGCACCCCAACGCACCTTTCCCCATAAGCAAGCACTAGTTGGTTTTCTAAATTTGAGACCCTGTTCTGTTTTGTAATTCAGTTCATGTGTAGTCAAGTTTACATTCCGTGTATTAGTGATATCTTATGATGTTTCTTTTTCTGTGTGACGTAGTTCACATAGAATCACCGTACCTGCATCCACTCACTATGCCGCTACGGGCCTGATGACACAGATTTCATTGCTGAGTGATATTGCATTGTACGTACGTGCCACAACTTCTTTATCCATATTTTGCTTTCTGGGATATTTACCTGTTACTGTAGACGAGCTTCTTGTGAACACAGCCGTCCCAAATATTGGGGTGGCTGTCTGTTTTTGATTTTAATTTCCGTAAGCTATAGGACCATAAGTGGAAGTGCCATAGACTGTGTTGCTTTGTTTCTTATGTGTTTCAGGAAACACCATACACTTCTCCAGGCTGGCTGCTGGCAATTTACATCCTGCCAATCAGCATAACAAGGCTCCCTGTTCTCCATATCCTGTCCTACCTTTCTGGATTTTACACTTTTTTCAGATGGCCCTCTTGCCCGGGGGGCAGTGAGACTTCATTGTAGTGCAGATTTCCTTTACAGGCTTGCTTGGTTGGCCAAAAAGGGCGTATGCGTTTTTCCCTGAATATATTCAGGAAAAAACGCATACGCCCTTTTTGGCCAAGTGCATCATTGTCGACGTTCTGCCTCTTTTCCTATGCTTTCAGGGCAATTCCAGTCTACCCCCTGCAATCGTTTTCCTGAAATTCTGCCCCGCTTTCAAGTCCCCTTCGCAGGCTTACTTCAATATATTTTTGGAGGATAGCTGTCATTTATAACTCTGCAGGTTTGTGAATTACAGTGCCCCTGAGCTCCTTTCTTCAACTCGCTTTCTTGTGAACTGGGCACAAAACCGCAGGATTGCTTCAGGCCCTAATCTGTTTCGGGCAGGGCATGCTGAGCCTTTGGTAAATTCCTCTTCCTGGTGGGCAATGAGCGTTACATTTGCCCGTGCAGACACCTACAGCTAGTCTCTCATTGGTTCTCCCTATTCCTGTTCATCTTGCACAGAAATTGCAAGCTGTGCCAAACAGGAGGTTAAAGGCACTGACTCTCCAAGCAGGGAGACTGTTAGTAAATCATCTGGAATGGTGATCCCGAGGACCAGGATACGAAAACTGAGATGCATTTTAAATCATTTCCCCATAACACGGTGGACCATACTGTGGGTTTCACATGCATGTTTTAGCTGGAGGAAGAATCCCTTGAACCTGAAGAGTTGGGACCCATGGAATAGGTACCATACAGTATGACTTCAAAGGGTGTGCATTTGCTCACCTAAACTCACCAATGCTATCAGCCTGAAGTGTTCAGCCTTATGTCTCAACCAGCTCTGGGTGTAGATGTGGTCAATCCCGGTTGCATCACATGCCCTGAGTGAATTATTTAAGAATTGCTCTCTATTTCACTGTCTTTGTGTTTTGTTTTCGAAATTTATTTTGATAATGGGATTTATCGGATTTTCACTGCTGCCTTTCGGCCGCTGTACACACCCTTGATTCTCTTACGGAGACATATATATCCATGGGTTTTAAGATTCTTCCTAGTCAGGTATATTCCTAGGCGTTGAATATGTGGTGTTGGGTCCATTTCGTTGAGCAAGGAGTAGGTCTTGTCTATTACATATTGGGCTTATGGAAAGTTATCTGTGCTAATTTCAGTCTCTGGTTTTATGCAGCACCCCAAGGCACCTTTCCCCATAAGCAAGCACTAGTTGGTTTTCTAAATTTGAGGCCCTGTTCTGTTTTGTAATTCAGTTCATGTGTAGTCAAGTTTACATTCCGTGTATTCGTGATATCTTATGATGTTTCTTTTTCTGTGTGACGTAGTTCACGTAGAATCACCGTACCTGCATCCACTCACTATGCCGCTATGGGCCTGATGACACAGATTTCATTGCTGAGTGATATTGCATTGTACGTACGTGCCACAAGTTCTTTATCCATTTTTTGCTTTCTGGGATATTTACCTGATACTGTAGACGAGCTTCTTGTGAACACAGCCGTCTCAAATATTGGGGTGGCTGTCTGTTTTTGATTTTAATTTCCGTAAGCTATAGGACCATAAGTGGAAGTGCCATAGGCTGTGTTGCTTTGTTTCTTTCGTGTTTCAGGAAACACCATACACTTCTCCAGGGTGGCTGCTGGCAATTTACATCCTGCCAATCAGCATAACAAGGCTCCCTGTTCTCCATATCCTGTCCTACCTTTCTGGATTTTACACTTTTTTCAGATGGCCCTTTTGCCAGGGGGGCAGTGAGACTTCATTGTAGTGCAGATTTCATTTACAGGCTTGCTTGGTTGGCCAAAAAGGGCGTATGCGTTTTTTCCTGAATATATTCAGGAAAAAACGCATACGCCCTTTTTGGCCAAGTGCATCATTGTCGACGTTCTGCCTCTTTTCCTATGCTTTCAGGGCAATTCCAGTCTACCCCCTGCAATCGTTTTCCTGAAATTCTGCCCCGCTTTCAAGTCCCCTTCGCAGGCTTACTTCAATATATTTTTGGAGGAAAGCTGTCATTTATAACTCTGCAGGTTTGTGAATTACAGTGCCCCTGAGCTCCTTTCTTCAACTCGCTTTCTTGTGAGCTGGGCACAAAACCGCAGGATTGCTTCAGGCCCTAATCTGTTTCCAGCAGGGCACACTGAGCCTTTGTTTAATTCCTCTTCCTGGTGGGCAATGAGCGTTACATTTGCCCGTGCAGACACCTACAGCTAGTCTCTCATTGGTTCTCCCTATTCCTGTTCATTTTGCACAGAAATTGCAAGCTGTGCCAAAGAGGAGGTTAAAGGCACTGACTCTCCAAGCGGGGAGAGTGTTAGTAAAGCATCTGGAATGGTGAACCCGAGGACCAGGATACGAAAACTGAGATGCATTTTAAATCATTTCCCAATCACATGGTGGACGATACTCTTGGTTTCCCATGCATGTTTTAGCTGGAGGAAGAATCCCTTGAACCTGGAGAGTTGGGACCCATGGAATGGGTACCATGCAGTATGACTTCAAAGGGTCTGCATTTGCTCACCGAAACTCACCAATGCTATCAGCCTGAAGTGTCCAGCCTTATGTCTCAACCAGCTCTGGGTGTAGATGTGTTAAATCCCGGTTGCATCACATGCCCTGAGTGAATTATTTAAGAATTGCTCTCTATTTCACTGTCTTTATGATTTTTTTTTGAAATTTATTTTGATAATGGGATTTATCGGATTTTCACTGCTGCGTTTATGCCGCTGTACACACGCTTGATTCTCTTACGGAGACATATATATCCATGGGTTTTAAGATTCTTCCTAGTCAGGTATATTCCTAGGTGTTGAATATGTGGTGTTGGGTCCATTTCGTTGAGCAAGGAGTAGGTCTAGTCTATTACATATTTGGCTTATGGAAAGTTATCTGTGCTAATTTCAGTCTCTGGTTTTATGAAGCACCCCAACGCACCTTTCCCCATAAGCAAGCACTAGTTGGTTTTCTAAATTTGAGACCCTGTTCTGTTTTGTAATTCAGTTCATGTGTAGTCAAGTTTACATTCCGTGTATTAGTGATATCTTATGATGTTTCTTTTTCTGTGTGACGTAGTTCACGTAGAATCACCGTACCTGCATCCACTCACTATGCCGCTACGGGCCTGATGACACAGATTTCATTGCTGAGTGATATTGCATTGTACGTACGTGCCACAACTTCTTTATCCATATTTTGCTTTCTGGGATATTTACCTGTTACTGTAGACGAGCTTCTTGTGAACACAGCCGTCCCAAATATTGGGGTGGCTGTCTGTTTTTGATTTTAATTTCCGTAAGCTATAGGACCATAAGTGGAAGTGCCATAGACTGTGTTGCTTTGTTTCTTATGTGTTTCAGGAAACACCATACACTTCTCCAGGCTGGCTGCTGGCAATTTACATCCTGCCAATCAGCATAACAAGGCTCCCTGTTCTCCATATCCTGTCCTACCTTTCTGGATTTTACACTTTTTTCAGATGGCCCTCTTGCCCGGGGGGCAGTGAGACTTCATTGTAGTGCAGATTTCCTTTACAGGCTTGCTTGGTTGGCCAAAAAGGGCGTATGCGTTTTTTCCTGAATATATTCAGGAAAAAACGCATACGCCCTTTTTGGCCAAGTGCATCATTGTCGACGTTCTGCCTCTTTTCCTATGCTTTCAGGGCAATTCCAGTCTACCCCCTGCAATCGTTTTCCTGAAATTCTGCCCCGCTTTCAAGTCCCCTTCGCAGGCTTACTTCAATATATTTTTGGAGGATAGCTGTCATTTATAACTCTGCAGGTTTGTGAATTACAGTGCCCCTGAGCTCCTTTCTTCAACTCGCTTTCTTGTGAGCTGGGCACAAAACCGCAGGATTGCTTCAGGCCCTAATCTGTTTCCAGCAGGGCACACTGAGCCTTTGTTTAATTCCTCTTCCTGGTGGGCAATGAGCGTTACATTTGCCCGTGCAGACACCTACAGCTAGTCTCTCATTGGTTCTCCCTATTCCTGTTCATTTTGCACAGAAATTGCAAGCTGTGCCAAAGAGGAGGTTAAAGGCACTGACTCTCCAAGCGGGGAGAGTGTTAGTAAAGCATCTGGAATGGTGAACCCGAGGACCAGGATACGAAAACTGAGATGCATTTTAAATCATTTCCCAATCACATGGTGGACGATACTCTTGGTTTCCCATGCATGTTTTAGCTGGAGGAAGAATCCCTTGAACCTGGAGAGTTGGGACCCATGGAATGGGTACCATGCAGTATGACTTCAAAGGGTCTGCATTTGCTCACCGAAACTCACCAATGCTATCAGCCTGAAGTGTCCAGCCTTATGTCTCAACCAGCTCTGGGTGTAGATGTGTTAAATCCCGGTTGCATCACATGCCCTGAGTGAATTATTTAAGAATTGCTCTCTATTTCACTGTCTTTATGATTTTTTTTTGAAATTTATTTTGATAATGGGATTTATCGGATTTTCACTGCTGCGTTTATGCCGCTGTACACACGCTTGATTCTCTTACGGAGACATATATATCCATGGGTTTTAAGATTCTTCCTAGTCAGGTATATTCCTAGGCGTTGAATATGTGGTGTTGGGTCCATTTTGTTGAGCAAGGAGTAGGTCTTGTCTATTACATATTTGGCTTATGGAAAGTTATCTGTGCTAATTTCAGTCTCTGGTTTTATGAAGCACCCCAACGCACCTTTCCCCATAAGCAAGCACTAGTTGGTTTTCTAAATTTGAGACCCTGTTCTGTTTTGTAATTCAGTTCATGTGTAGTCAAGTTTACATTCCGTGTATTAGTGATATCTTATGATGTTTCTTTTTCTGTGTGACGTAGTTCACGTAGAATCACCGTACCTGCATCCACTCACTATGCCGCTACGGGCCTGATGACACAGATTTCATTGCTGAGTGATATTGCATTGTACGTACGTGCCACAACTTCTTTATCCATATTTTGCTTTCTGGGATATTTACCTGTTACTGTAGACGAGCTTCTTGTGAACACAGCCGTCCCAAATATTGGGGTGGCTGTCTGTTTTTGATTTTAATTTCCGTAAGCTATAGGACCATAAGTGGAAGTGCCATAGACTGTGTTGCTTTGTTTCTTATGTGTTTCAGGAAACACCATACACTTCTCCAGGCTGGCTGCTGGCAATTTACATCCTGCCAATCAGCATAACAAGGCTCCCTGTTCTCCATATCCTGTCCTACCTTTCTGGATTTTACACTTTTTTCAGATGGCCCTCTTGCCCGGGGGGCAGTGAGACTTCATTGTAGTGCAGATTTCCTTTACAGGCTTGCTTGGTTGGCCAAAAAGGGCGTATGCGTTTTTTCCTGAATATATTCAGGAAAAAACGCATACGCCCTTTTTGGCCAAGTGCATCATTGTCGACGTTCTGCCTCTTTTCCTATGCTTTCAGGGCAATTCCAGTCTACCCCCTGCAATCGTTTTCCTGAAATTCTGCCCCGCTTTCAAGTCCCCTTCGCAGGCTTACTTCAATATATTTTTGGAGGATAGCTGTCATTTATAACTCTGCAGGTTTGTGAATTACAGTGCCCCTGAGCTCCTTTCTTCAACTCGCTTTCTTGTGAGCTGGGCACAAAACCGCAGGATTGCTTCAGGCCCTAATCTGTTTCCAGCAGGGCACACTGAGCCTTTGTTTAATTCCTCTTCCTGGTGGGCAATGAGCGTTACATTTGCCCGTGCAGACACCTACAGCTAGTCTCTCATTGGTTCTCCCTATTCCTGTTCATTTTGCACAGAAATTGCAAGCTGTGCCAAAGAGGAGGTTAAAGGCACTGACTCTCCAAGCGGGGAGAGTGTTAGTAAAGCATCTGGAATGGTGAACCCGAGGACCAGGATACGAAAACTGAGATGCATTTTAAATCATTTCCCAATCACATGGTGGACGATACTCTTGGTTTCCCATGCATGTTTTAGCTGGAGGAAGAATCCCTTGAACCTGGAGAGTTGGGACCCATGGAATGGGTACCATGCAGTATGACTTCAAAGGGTCTGCATTTGCTCACCGAAACTCACCAATGCTATCAGCCTGAAGTGTCCAGCCTTATGTCTCAACCAGCTCTGGGTGTAGATGTGTTAAATCCCGGTTGCATCACATGCCCTGAGTGAATTATTTAAGAATTGCTCTCTATTTCACTGTCTTTATGATTTTTTTTTGAAATTTATTTTGATAATGGGATTTATCGGATTTTCACTGCTGCGTTTATGCCGCTGTACACACGCTTGATTCTCTTACGGAGACATATATATCCATGGGTTTTAAGATTCTTCCTAGTCAGGTATATTCCTAGGCGTTGAATATGTGGTGTTGGGTCCATTTCGTTGAGCAAGGAGTAGGTCTTGTCTATTACATATTTGGCTTATGGAAAGTTATCTGTGCTAATTTCAGTCTCTGGTTTTATGAAGCACCCCAACGCACCTTTCCCCATAAGCAAGCACTAGTTGGTTTTCTAAATTTGAGACCCTGTTCTGTTTTGTAATTCAGTTCATGTGTAGTCAAGTTTACATTCCGTGTATTAGTGATATCTTATGATGTTTCTTTTTCTGTGTGACGTAGTTCACGTAGAATCACCGTACCTGCATCCACTCACTATGCCGCTACGGGCCTGATGACAGAGATTTCATTGCTGAGTGATATTGCATTGTACGTACGTGCCACAACTTCTTTATCCATATTTTGCTTTCTGGGATATTTACCTGTTACTGTAGACGAGCTTCTTGTGAACACAGCCGTCCCAAATATTGGGGTGGCTGTCTGTTTTTGATTTTAATTTCCGTAAGCTATAGGACCATAAGTGGAAGTGCCATAGACTGTGTTGCTTTGTTTCTTATGTGTTTCAGGAAACACCATACACTTCTCCAGGCTGGCTGCTGGCAATTTACATCCTGCCAATCAGCATAACAAGGCTCCCTGTTCTCCATATCCTGTCCTACCTTTCTGGATTTTACACTTTTTTCAGATGGCCCTCTTGCCCGGGGGGCAGTGAGACTTCATTGTAGTGCAGATTTCCTTTACAGGCTTGCTTGGTTGGCCAAAAAGGGCGTATGCGTTTTTTCCTGAATATATTCAGGAAAAAACGCATACGCCCTTTTTGGCCAAGTGCATCATTGTCGACGTTCTGCCTCTTTTCCTATGCTTTCAGGGCAATTCCAGTCTACCCCCTGCAATCGTTTTCCTGAAATTCTGCCCCGCTTTCAAGTCCCCTTCGCAGGCTTACTTCAATATATTTTTGGAGGATAGCTGTCATTTATAACTCTGCAGGTTTGTGAATTACAGTGCCCCTGAGCTCCTTTCTTCAACTCGCTTTCTTGTGAACTGGGCACAAAACCGCAGGATTGCTTCAGGCCCTAATCTGTTTCGGGCAGGGCATGCTGAGCCTTTGGTAAATTCCTCTTCCTGGTGGGAAATGAGCGTTACATTTGCCCGTGCAGACACCTACAGCTAGTCTCTCATTGGTTCTCCCTATTCCTGTTCATCTTGCACAGAAATTGCAAGCTGTGCCAAACAGGAGGTTAAAGGCACTGACTCTCCAAGCAGGGAGACTGTTAGTAAATCATCTGGAATGGTGAACCCGAGGACCAGGATACGAAAACTGAGATGCATTTTAAATCATTTCCCCATAACACGGTGGACCATACTGTGGGTTTCACATGCACGTTTTAGCTGGAGGAAGAATCCCTTGAACCTGAAGAGTTGGGACCCATGGAATAGGTACCATACAGTATGACTTCAAAGGGTGTGCATTTGCTCACCTAAACTCACCAATGCTATCAGCCTGAAGTGTCCAGCCTTATGTCTCAACCAGCTCTGGGTGTAGATGTGGTCAATCCCGGTTGCATCACATGCCCTGAGTGAATTATTTAAGAATTGCTCTCTATTTCACTGTCTTTGTGTTTTGTTTTCGAAATTTATTTTGATAATGGGATTTATCGGATTTTCACTGCTGCCTTTCGGCCGCTGTACACACCCTTGATTCTCTTACGGAGACATATATATCCATGGGTTTTAAGATTCTTCCTAGTCAGGTATATTCCTAGGCGTTGAATATGTGGTGTTGGGTCCATTTCGTTGAGCAAGGAGTAGGTCTTGTCTATTACATATTGGGCTTATGGAAAGTTATCTGTGCTAATTTCAGTCTCTGGTTTTATGCAGCACCCCAAGGCACCTTTCCCCATAAGCAAGCACTAGTTGGTTTTCTAAATTTGAGACCCTGTTCTGTTTTGTAATTCAGTTCATGTGTAGTCAAGTTTACATTCCGTGTATTCGTGATATCTTATGATGTTTCTTTTTCTGTGTGACGTAGTTCACGTAGAATCACCGTACCTGCATCCACTCACTATGCCGCTATGGGCCTGATGACACAGATTTCATTGCTGAGTGATATTGCATTGTACGTACGTGCCACAAGTTCTTTATCCATTTTTTGCTTTCTGGGATATTTACCTGATACTGTAGACGAGCTTCTTGTGAACACAGCCGTCTCAAATATTGGGGTGGCTGTCTGTTTTTGATTTTAATTTCCGTAAGCTATAGGACCATAAGTGGAAGTGCCATAGGCTGTGTTGCTTTGTTTCTTTCGTGTTTCAGGAAACACCATACACTTCTCCAGGGTGGCTGCTGGCAATTTACATCCTGCCAATCAGCATAACAAGGCTCCCTGTTCTCCATATCCTGTCCTACCTTTCTGGATTTTACACTTTTTTCAGATGGCCCTTTTGCCAGGGGGGCAGTGAGACTTCATTGTAGTGCAGATTTCATTTACAGGCTTGCTTGGTTGGCCAAAAAGGGCGTATGCGTTTTTTCCTGAATATATTCAGGAAAAAACGCATACGCCCTTTTTGGCCAAGTGCATCATTGTCGACGTTCTGCCTCTTTTCCTATGCTTTCAGGGCAATTCCAGTCTACCCCCTGCAATCGTTTTCCTGAAATTCTGCCCCGCTTTCAAGTCCCCTTCGCAGGCTTACTTCAATATATTTTTGGAGGAAAGCTGTCATTTATAACTCTGCAGGTTTGTGAATTACAGTGCCCCTGAGCTCCTTTCTTCAACTCGTTTTCTTGTGAACTGGGCACAAAACCGCAGGATTGCTTCAGGCCCTAATCTGTTTCCGGCAGGGCACGCTGAGCCTTTGGTTAATTCCTATTCCTGGTGGGCAATGAGCGTTACATTTGCCCGTGCAGACACCTACAGCTAGTCTCTCATTGGTTCTCCCTATTCCTGTTCATCTTGCACAGAAATTGCAAGCTGTGCCAAACAGGAGGTTAAAGGCACTGACTCTCCAAGCAGGGAGACTGTTAGTAAATCATCTGGAATGGTGAACCCGAGGACCAGGATACGAAAACTGAGATGCATTTTAAATCATTTCCCCATAACACGGTGGACCATACTGTGGGTTTCACATGCATGTTTTAGCTGGAGGAAGAATCCCTTGAACCTGAAGAGTTGGGACCCATGGAATAGGTACCATACAGTATGACTTCAAAGGGTGTGCATTTGCTCACCTAAACTCACCAATGCTATCAGCCTGAAGTGTCCAGCCTTATGTCTCAACCAGCTCTGGGTGTAGATGTGGTCAATCCCGGTTGCATCACATGCCCTGAGTGAATTATTTAAGAATTGCTCTCTATTTCACTGTCTTTGTGTTTTGTTTTCGAAATTTATTTTGATAATGGGATTTATCGGATTTTCACTGCTGCCTTTCGGCCGCTGTACACACCCTTGATTCTCTTACGGAGACATATATATCCATGGGTTTTAAGATTCTTCCTAGTCAGGTATATTCCTAGGCGTTGAATATGTGGTGTTGGGTCCATTTCGTTGAGCAAGGAGTAGGTCTTGTCTATTACATATTGGGCTTATGGAAAGTTATCTGTGCTAATTTCAGTCTCTGGTTTTATGCAGCACCCCAAGGCACCTTTCCCCATAAGCAAGCACTAGTTGGTTTTCTAAATTTGAGACCCTTTTCTATTTTGTAATTCAGTTCATGTGTAGTCAAGTTTACATTCCGTGTATTCGTGATATCTTATGATGTTTCTTTTTCTGTGTGACGTAGTTCACGTAGAATCACCGTACCTGCATCCACTCACTATGCCGCTATGGGCCTGATGACACAGATTTCATTGCTGAGTGATATTGCATTGTACGTACGTGCCACAAGTTCTTTATCCATTTTTTGCTTTCTGGGATATTTACCTGATACTGTAGACGAGCTTCTTGTGAACACAGCCGTCTCAAATATTGGGGTGGCTGTCTGTTTTTGATTTTAATTTCCGTAAGCTATAGGACCATAAGTGGAAGTGCCATAGGCTGTGTTGCTTTGTTTCTTTCGTGTTTCAGGAAACACCATACACTTCTCCAGGGTGGCTGCTGGCAATTTACATCCTGCCAATCAGCATAACAAGGCTCCCTGTTCTCCATATCCTGTCCTACCTTTCTGGATTTTACACTTTTTTCAGATGGCCCTTTTGCCAGGGGGGCAGTGAGACTTCATTGTAGTGCAGATTTCATTTACAGGCTTGCTTGGTTGGCCAAAAAGGGCGTATGCGTTTTTTCCTGAATATATTCAGGAAAAAACGCATACGCCCTTTTTGGCCAAGTGCATCATTGTCGACGTTCTGCCTCTTTTCCTATGCTTTCAGGGCAATTCCAGTCTACTCCCTGCAATCGTTTTCCTGAAATTCTGCCCCGGTTTCAACTCCCCTTCGCAGGCTTACTTCAATATATTTTTGGAGGATAGCTGTCATTTATAACTCTGCAGGTTTGTGAATTACAGTGCCCCTGAGCTCCTTTCTTCAACTCGTTTTCTTGTGAGCTGGGCACAAAACCGCAGGATTGCTTCAGGCCCTAATCTGTTTCCGGCAGGGCACGCTGAGCCTTTGGTTAATTCCTATTCCTGGTGGGCAATGAGCGTTACATTTGCCCGTGCAGACACCTACAGCTAGTCTCTCATTGGTTCTCCCTATTCCTGTTCATTTTGCACAGAAATTGCAAGCTGTGCCAAAGAGGAGGTTAAAGGCACTGACTCTCCAAGCGGGGAGAGTGTTAGTAAAGCATCTGGAATGGTGAACCCGAGGACCAGGATACGAAAACTGAGATGCATTTTAAATCATTTCCCAATCACATGGTGGACGATACTCTTGGTTTCCCATGCATGTTTTAGCTGGAGGAAGAATCCCTTGAACCTGGAGAGTTGGGACCCATGGAATGGGTACCATGCAGTATGACTTCAAAGGGTCTGCATTTGCTCACCGAAACTCACCAATGCTATCAGCCTGAAGTGTCCAGCCTTATGTCTCAACCAGCTCTGGGTGTAGATGTGTTAAATCCCGGTTGCATCACATGCCCTGAGTGAATTATTTAAGAATTGCTCTCTATTTCACTGTCTTTATGATTTTTTTTTGAAATTTATTTTGATAATGGGATTTATCGGATTTTCACTGCTGCGTTTATGCCGCTGTACACACGCTTGATTCTCTTACGGAGACATATATATCCATGGGTTTTAAGATTCTTCCTAGTCAGGTATATTCCTAGGCGTTGAATATGTGGTGTTGGGTCCATTTCGTTGAGCAAGGAGTAGGTCTTGTCTATTACATATTTGGCTTATGGAAAGTTATCTGTGCTAATTTCAGTCTCTGGTTTTATGAAGCACCCCAACGCACCTTTCCCCATAAGCAAGCACTAGTTGGTTTTCTAAATTTGAGACCCTGTTCTGTTTTGTAATTCAGTTCATGTGTAGTCAAGTTTACATTCCGTGTATTAGTGATATCTTATGATGTTTCTTTTTCTGTGTGACGTAGTTCACGTAGAATCACCGTACCTGCATCCACTCACTATGCCGCTACGGGCCTGATGACACAGATTTCATTGCTGAGTGATATTGCATTGTACGTACGTGCCACAACTTCTTTATCCATATTTTGCTTTCTGGGATATTTACCTGTTACTGTAGACGAGCTTCTTGTGAACACAGCCGTCCCAAATATTGGGGTGGCTGTCTGTTTTTGATTTTAATTTCCGTAAGCTATAGGACCATAAGTGGAAGTGCCATAGACTGTGTTGCTTTGTTTATTATGTGTTTCAGGAAACACCATACACTTCTCCAGGCTGGCTGCTGGCAATTTACATCCTGCCAATCAGCATAACAAGGCTCCCTGTTCTCCATATCCTGTCCTACCTTTCTGGATTTTACACTTTTTTCAGATGGCCCTCTTGCCCGGGGGGCAGTGAGACTTCATTGTAGTGCAGATTTCCTTTACAGGCTTGCTTGGTTGGCCAAAAAGGGCGTATGCGTTTTTCCCTGAATATATTCAGGAAAAAACGCATACGCCCTTTTTGGCCAAGTGCATCATTGTCGACGTTCTGCCTCTTTTCCTATGCTTTCAGGGCAATTCCAGTCTACCCCCTGCAATCGTTTTCCTGAAATTCTGCCCCGCTTTCAACTCCCCTTGGCAGGCTTACTTCAATATATTTTTGGAGGATAGCTGTCATTTATAACTCTGCAGGTTTGTGAATTACAGTGCCCCTGAGCTCCTTTCTTCAACTCGTTTTCTTGTGAACTGGGCACAAAACCGCAGGATTGCTTCAGGCCCTAATCTGTTTCCGGCAGGGCACGCTGAGCCTTTGGTTAATTCCTATTCCTGGTGGGCAATGAGCGTTACATTTGCCCGTGCAGACACCTACAGCTAGTCTCTCATTGGTTCTCCCTATTCCTGTTCATCTTGCACAGAAATTGCAAGCTGTGCCAAACAGGAGGTTAAAGGCACTGACTCTCCAAGCAGGGAGACTGTTAGTAAATCATCTGGAATGGTGAACCCGAGGACCAGGATACGAAAACTGAGATGCATTTTAAATCATTTCCCCATAACACGGTGGACCATACTGTGGGTTTCACATGCATGTTTTAGCTGGAGGAAGAATCCCTTGAACCTGAAGAGTTGGGACCCATGGAATAGGTACCATACAGTATGACTTCAAAGGGTGTGCATTTGCTCACCTAAACTCACCAATGCTATCAGCCTGAAGTGTCCAGCCTTATGTCTCAACCAGCTCTGGGTGTAGATGTGGTCAATCCCGGTTGCATCACATGCCCTGAGTGAATTATTTAAGAATTGCTCTCTATTTCACTGTCTTTGTGTTTTGTTTTCGAAATTTATTTTGATAATGGGATTTATCGGATTTTCACTGCTGCCTTTCGGCCGCTGTACACACCCTTGATTCTCTTACGGAGACATATATATCCATGGGTTTTAAGATTCTTCCTAGTCAGGTATATTCCTAGGCGTTGAATATGTGGTGTTGGGTCCATTTCGTTGAGCAAGGAGTAGGTCTTGTCTATTACATATTGGGCTTATGGAAAGTTATCTGTGCTAATTTCAGTCTCTGGTTTTATGCAGCACCCCAAGGCACCTTTCCCCATAAGCAAGCACTAGTTGGTTTTCTAAATTTGAGACCCTTTTCTATTTTGTAATTCAGTTCATGTGTAGTCAAGTTTACATTCCGTGTATTCGTGATATCTTATGATGTTTCTTTTTCTGTGTGACGTAGTTCACGTAGAATCACCGTACCTGCATCCACTCACTATGCCGCTATGGGCCTGATGACACAGATTTCATTGCTGAGTGATATTGCATTGTACGTACGTGCCACAAGTTCTTTATCCATTTTTTGCTTTCTGGGATATTTACCTGATACTGTAGACGAGCTTCTTGTGAACACAGCCGTCTCAAATATTGGGGTGGCTGTCTGTTTTTGATTTTAATTTCCGTAAGCTATAGGACCATAAGTGGAAGTGCCATAGGCTGTGTTGCTTTGTTTCTTTCGTGTTTCAGGAAACACCATACACTTCTCCAGGGTGGCTGCTGGCAATTTACATCCTGCCAATCAGCATAACAAGGCTCCCTGTTCTCCATATCCTGTCCTACCTTTCTGGATTTTACACTTTTTTCAGATGGCCCTTTTGCCAGGGGGGCAGTGAGACTTCATTGTAGTGCAGATTTCATTTACAGGCTTGCTTGGTTGGCCAAAAAGGGCGTATGCGTTTTTTCCTGAATATATTCAGGAAAAAACGCATACGCCCTTTTTGGCCAAGTGCATCATTGTCGACGTTCTGCCTCTTTTCCTATGCTTTCAGGGCAATTCCAGTCTACCCCCTGCAATCGTTTTCCTGAAATTCTGCCCCGCTTTCAACTCCCCTTCGCAGGCTTACTTCAATATATTTTTGGAGGATAGCTGTCATTTATAACTCTGCAGGTTTGTGAATTACAGTGCCCCTGAGCTCCTTTCTTCAACTCGTTTTCTTGTGAGCTGGGCACAAAACCGCAGGATTGCTTCAGGCCCTAATCTGTTTCCGGCAGGGCACGCTGAGCCTTTGGTTAATTCCTATTCCTGGTGGGCACTGAGCGTTACATTTGCCCGTGCAGACACCTACAGCTAGTCTCTCATTGGTTCTCCCTATTCCTGTTCATTTTGCACAGAAATTGCAAGCTGTGCCAAAGAGGAGGTTAAAGGCACTGACTCTCCAAGCGGGGAGAGTGTTAGTAAAGCATCTGGAATGGTGAACCCGAGGACCAGGATACGAAAACTGAGATGCATTTTAAATCATTTCCCAATCACATGGTGGACGATACTCTTGGTTTCCCATGCATGTTTTAGCTGGAGGAAGAATCCCTTGAACCTGGAGAGTTGGGACCCATGGAATGGGTACCATGCAGTATGACTTCAAAGGGTCTGCATTTGCTCACCGAAACTCACCAATGCTATCAGCCTGAAGTGTCCAGCCTTATGTCTCAACCAGCTCTGGGTGTAGATGTGGTCAATCCCGGTTGCATCACATGCCCTGAGTGAATTATTTAAGAATTGCTCTCTATTTCACTGTCTTTATGATTTTTTTTTGAAATTTATTTTGATAATGGGATTTATCGGATTTTCACTGCTGCGTTTATGCCGCTGTACACACGCTTGATTCTCTTACGGAGACATATATATCCATGGGTTTTAAGATTCTTCCTAGTCAGGTATATTCCTAGGCGTTGAATATGTGGTGTTGGGTCCATTTCGTTGAGCAAGGAGTAGGTCTTGTCTATTACATATTTGGCTTATGGAAAGTTATCTGTGCTAATT
Organism: Phocoena phocoena; assembly: GCF_963924675.1. Taxonomy (NCBI): domain Eukaryota; kingdom Metazoa; phylum Chordata; class Mammalia; order Artiodactyla; family Phocoenidae; genus Phocoena; species Phocoena phocoena. The sequence continues at coordinate 271,864 of NW_027077572.1, read as the reverse complement.
TCAGTCTCTGGTTTTATGAAGCACCCCAACGCACCTTTCCCCATAAGCAAGCACTAGTTGGTTTTCTAAATTTGAGACCCTGTTCTGTTTTGTAATTCAGTTCATGTGTAGTCAAGTTTACATTCCGTGTATTAGTGATATCTTATGATGTTTCTTTTTCTGTGTGACGTAGTTCACGTAGAATCACCGTACCTGCATCCACTCACTATGCCGCTACGGGCCTGATGACACAGATTTCATTGCTGAGTGATATTGCATTGTACGTACGTGCCACAACTTCTTTATCCATATTTTGCTTTCTGGGATATTTACCTGTTACTGTAGACGAGCTTCTTGTGAACACAGCCGTCCCAAATATTGGGGTGGCTGTCTGTTTTTGATTTTAATTTCCGTAAGCTATAGGACCATAAGTGGAAGTGCCATAGACTGTGTTGCTTTGTTTCTTATGTGTTTCAGGAAACACCATACACTTCTCCAGGCTGGCTGCTGGCAATTTACATCCTGCCAATCAGCATAACAAGGCTCCCTGTTCTCCATATCCTGTCCTACCTTTCTGGATTTTACACTTTTTTCAGATGGCCCTCTTGCCCGGGGGGCAGTGAGACTTCATTGTAGTGCAGATTTCCTTTACAGGCTTGCTTGGTTGGCCAAAAAGGGCGTATGCGTTTTTTCCTGAATATATTCAGGAAAAAACGCATACGCCCTTTTTGGCCAAGTGCATCATTGTCGACGTTCTGCCTCTTTTCCTATGCTTTCAGGGCAATTCCAGTCTACCCCCTGCAATCGTTTTCCTGAAATTCTGCCCCGCTTTCAAGTCCCCTTCGCAGGCTTACTTCAATATATTTTTGGAGGATAGCTGTCATTTATAACTCTGCAGGTTTGTGAATTACAGTGCCCCTGAGCTCCTTTCTTCAACTCGCTTTCTTGTGAACTGGGCACAAAACCGCAGGATTGCTTCAGGCCCTAATCTGTTTCGGGCAGGGCATGCTGAGCCTTTGGTAAATTCCTCTTCCTGGTGGGAAATGAGCGTTACATTTGCCCGTGCAGACACCTACAGCTAGTCTCTCATTGGTTCTCCCTATTCCTGTTCATCTTGCACAGAAATTGCAAGCTGTGCCAAACAGGAGGTTAAAGGCACTGACTCTCCAAGCGGGGAGAGTGTTAGTAAAGCATCTGGAATGGTGAACCCGAGGACCAGGATACGAAAACTGAGATGCATTTTAAATCATTTCCCCATAACACGGTGGACCATACTGTGGGTTTCACATGCATGTTTTAGCTGGAGGAAGAATCCCTTGAACCTGAAGAGTTGGGACCCATGGAATAGGTACCATACAGTATGACTTCAAAGGGTGTGCATTTGCTCACCTAAACTCACCAATGCTATCAGCCTGAAGTGTCCAGCCTTATGTCTCAACCAGCTCTGGGTGTAGATGTGGTCAATCCCGGTTGCATCACATGCCCTGAGTGAATTATTTAAGAATTGCTCTCTATTTCACTGTCTTTGTGTTTTGTTTTCGAAATTTATTTTGATAATGGGATTTATCGGATTTTCACTGCTGCCTTTCGGCCGCTGTACACACCCTTGATTCTCTTACGGAGACATATATATCCATGGGTTTTAAGATTCTTCCTAGTCAGGTATATTCCTAGGCGTTGAATATGTGGTGTTGGGTCCATTTCGTTGAGCAAGGAGTAGGTCTTGTCTATTACATATTGGGCTTATGGAAAGTTATCTGTGCTAATTTCAGACTCTGGTTTTATGCAGCACCCCAAGGCACCTTTCCCCATAAGCAAGCACTAGTTGGTTTTCTAAATTTGAGACCCTGTTCTGTTTTGTAATTCAGTTCATGTGTAGTCAAGTTTACATTCCGTGTATTCGTGATATCTTATGATGTTTCTTTTTCTGTGTGACGTAGTTCACGTAGAATCACCGTACCTGCATCCACTCACTATGCCGCTATGGGCCTGATGACACAGATTTCATTGCTGAGTGATATTGCATTGTACGTACGTGCCACAAGTTCTTTATCCATTTTTTGCTTTCTGGGATATTTACCTGATACTGTAGACGAGCTTCTTGTGAACACAGCCGTCTCAAATATTGGGGTGGCTGTCTGTTTTTGATTTTAATTTCCGTAAGCTATAGGACCATAAGTGGAAGTGCCATAGGCTGTGTTGCTTTGTTTCTTTCGTGTTTCAGGAAACACCATACACTTCTCCAGGGTGGCTGCTGGCAATTTACATCCTGCCAATCAGCATAACAAGGCTCCCTGTTCTCCATATCCTGTCCTACCTTTCTGGATTTTACACTTTTTTCTGATGGCCCTTTTGCCAGGGGGGCAGTGAGACTTCATTGTAGTGCAGATTTCATTTACAGGCTTGCTTGGTTGGCCAAAAAGGGCGTATGCGTTTTTTCCTGAATATATTCAGGAAAAAACGCATACGCCCTTTTTGGCCAAGTGCATCATTGTCGACGTTCTGCCTCTTTTCCTATGCTTTCAGGGCAATTCCAGTCTACCCCCTGCAATCGTTTTCCTGAAATTCTGCCCCGCTTTCAAGTCCCCTTCGCAGGCTTACTTCAATATATTTTTGGAGGAAAGCTGTCATTTATAACTCTGCAGGTTTGTGAATTACAGTGCCCCTGAGCTCCTTTCTTCAACTCGCTTTCTTGTGAGCTGGGCACAAAACCGCAGGATTGCTTCAGGCCCTAATCTGTTTCCAGCAGGGCACACTGAGCCTTTGTTTAATTCCTCTTCCTGGTGGGCAATGAGCGTTACATTTGCCTGTGCAGACACCTACAGCTAGTCTCTCATTGGTTCTCCCTATTCCTGTTCATTTTGCACAGAAATTGCAAGCTGTGCCAAAGAGGAGGTTAAAGGCACTGACTCTCCAAGCGGGGAGAGTGTTAGTAAAGCATCTGGAATGGTGAACCCGAGGACCAGGATACGAAAACTGAGATGCATTTTAAATCATTTCCCAATCACATGGTGGACGATACTCTTGGTTTCCCATGCATGTTTTAGCTGGAGGAAGAATCCCTTGAACCTGGAGAGTTGGGACCCATGGAATGGGTACCATGCAGTATGACTTCAAAGGGTCTGCATTTGCTCACCGAAACTCACCAATGCTATCAGCCTGAAGTGTCCAGCCTTATGTCTCAACCAGCTCTGGGTGTAGATGTGTTAAATCCCGGTTGCATCACATGCCCTGAGTGAATTATTTAAGAATTGCTCTCTATTTCACTGTCTTTATGATTTTTTTTTGAAATTTATTTTGATAATGGGATTTATCGGATTTTCACTGCTGCGTTTATGCCGCTGTACACACGCTTGATTCTCTTACGGAGACATATATATCCATGGGTTTTAAGATTCTTCCTAGTCAGGTATATTCCTAGGCGTTGAATATGTGGTGTTGGGTCCATTTCGTTGAGCAAGGAGTAGGTCTTGTCTATTACATATTTGGCTTATGGAAAGTTATCTGTGCTAATTTCAGTCTCTGGTTTTATGAAGCACCCCAACGCACCTTTCCCCATAAGCAAGCACTAGTTGGTTTTCTAAATTTGAGACCCTGTTCTGTTTTGTAATTCAGTTCATGTGTAGTCAAGTTTACATTCCGTGTATTAGTGATATCTTATGATGTTTCTTTTTCTGTGTGACGTAGTTCACGTAGAATCACCGTACCTGCATCCACTCACTATGCCGCTACGGGCCTGATGACACAGATTTCATTGCTGAGTGATATTGCATTGTACGTACGTGCCACAACTTCTTTATCCATATTTTGCTTTCTGGGATATTTACCTGTTACTGTAGACGAGCTTCTTGTGAACACAGCCGTCCCAAATATTGGGGTGGCTGTCTGTTTTTGATTTTAATTTCCGTAAGCTATAGGACCATAAGTGGAAGTGCCATAGACTGTGTTGCTTTGTTTCTTATGTGTTTCAGGAAACACCATACACTTCTCCAGGCTGGCTGCTGGCAATTTACATCCTGCCAATCAGCATAACAAGGCTCCCTGTTCTCCATATCCTGTCCTACCTTTCTGGATTTTACACTTTTTTCAGATGGCCCTCTTGCCCGGGGGGCAGTGAGACTTCATTGTAGTGCAGATTTCCTTTACAGGCTTGCTTGGTTGGCCAAAAAGGGCGTATGCGTTTTTTCCTGAATATATTCAGGAAAAAACGCATACGCCCTTTTTGGCCAAGTGCATCATTGTCGACGTTCTGCCTCTTTTCCTATGCTTTCAGGGCAATTCCAGTCTACCCCCTGCAATCGTTTTCCTGAAATTCTGCCCCGCTTTCAAGTCCCCTTCGCAGGCTTACTTCAATATATTTTTGGAGGATAGCTGTCATTTATAACTCTGCAGGTTTGTGAATTACAGTGCCCCTGAGCTCCTTTCTTCAACTCGCTTTCTTGTGAACTGGGCACAAAACCGCAGGATTGCTTCAGGCCCTAATCTGTTTCGGGCAGGGCATGCTGAGCCTTTGGTAAATTCCTCTTCCTGGTGGGAAATGAGCGTTACATTTGCCCGTGCAGACACCTACAGCTAGTCTCTCATTGGTTCTCCCTATTCCTGTTCATCTTGCACAGAAATTGCAAGCTGTGCCAAACAGGAGGTTAAAGGCACTGACTCTCCAAGCAGGAGGACTGTTAGTAAATCATCTGGAATGGTGAACCCGAGGACCAGGATACGAAAACTGAGATGCATTTTAAATCATTTCCCCATAACACGGTGGACCATACTGTGGGTTTCACATGCATGTTTTAGCTGGAGGAAGAATCCCTTGAACCTGAAGAGTTGGGACCCATGGAATAGGTACCATACAGTATGACTTCAAAGGGTGTGCATTTGCTCACCTAAACTCACCAATGCTATCAGCCTGAAGTGTCCAGCCTTATGTCTCAACCAGCTCTGGGTGTAGATGTGGTCAATCCCGGTTGCATCACATGCCCTGAGTGAATTATTTAAGAATTGCTCTCTATTTCACTGTCTTTGTGTTTTGTTTTCGAAATTTATTTTGATAATGGGATTTATCGGATTTTCACTGCTGCCTTTCGGCCGCTGTACACACCCTTGATTCTCTTACGGAGACATATATATCCATGGGTTTTAAGATTCTTCCTAGTCAGGTATATTCCTAGGCGTTGAATATGTGGTGTTGGGTCCATTTCGTTGAGCAAGGAGTAGGTCTTGTCTATTACATATTGGGCTTATGGAAAGTTATCTGTGCTAATTTCAGTCTCTGGTTTTATGCAGCACCCCAAGGCACCTTTCCCCATAAGCAAGCACTAGTTGGTTTTCTAAATTTGAGACCCTTTTCTATTTTGTAATTCAGTTCATGTGTAGTCAAGTTTACATTCCGTGTATTCGTGATATCTTATGATGTTTCTTTTTCTGTGTGACGTAGTTCACGTAGAATCACCGTACCTGCATCCACTCACTATGCCGCTATGGGCCTGATGACACAGATTTCATTGCTGAGTGATATTGCATTGTACGTACGTGCCACAAGTTCTTTATCCATTTTTTGCTTTCTGGGATATTTACCTGATACTGTAGACGAGCTTCTTGTGAACACAGCCGTCTCAAATATTGGGGTGGCTGTCTGTTTTTGATTTTAATTTCCGTAAGCTATAGGACCATAAGTGGAAGTGCCATAGGCTGTGTTGCTTTGTTTCTTTCGTGTTTCAGGAAACACCATACACTTCTCCAGGGTGGCTGCTGGCAATTTACATCCTGCCAATCAGCATAACAAGGCTCCCTGTTCTCCATATCCTGTCCTACCTTTCTGGATTTTACACTTTTTTCAGATGGCCCTTTTGCCAGGGGGGCAGTGAGACTTCATTGTAGTGCAGATTTCATTTACAGGCTTGCTTGGTTGGCCAAAAAGTGCGTATGCGTTTTTTCCTGAATATATTCAGGAAAAAACGCATACGCCCTTTTTGGCCAAGTGCATCATTGTCGACGTTCTGCCTCTTTTCCTATGCTTTCAGGGCAATTCCAGTCTACCCCCTGCAATCGTTTTCCTGAAATTCTGCCCCGCTTTCAAGTCCCCTTCGCAGGCTTACTTCAATATATTTTTGGAGGAAAGCTGTCATTTATAACTCTGCAGGTTTGTGAATTACAGTGCCCCTGAGCTCCTTTCTTCAACTCGCTTTCTTGTGAGCTGGGCACAAAACCGCAGGTTTGCTTCAGGCCCTAATCTGTTTCCAGCAGGGCACACTGAGCCTTTGTTTAATTCCTCTTCCTGGTGGGCAATGAGCGTTACATTTGCCCGTGCAGACACCTACAGCTAGTCTCTCATTGGTTCTCCCTATTCCTGTTCATTTTGCACAGAAATTGCAAGCTGTGCCAAAGAGGAGGTTAAAGGCACTGACTCTCCAAGCGGGGAGAGTGTTAGTAAAGCATCTGGAATGGTGAACCCGAGGACCAGGATACGAAAACTGAGATGCATTTTAAATCATTTCCCAATCACATGGTGGACGATACTCTTGGTTTCCCATGCATGTTTTAGCTGGAGGAAGAATCCCTTGAACCTGGAGAGTTGCGACCCATGGAATGGGTACCATGCAGTATGACTTCAAAGGGTCTGCATTTGCTCACCGAAACTCACCAATGCTATCAGCCTGAAGTGTCCAGCCTTATGTCTCAACCAGCTCTGGGTGTAGATGTGTTAAATCCCGGTTGCATCACATGCCCTGAGTGAATTATTTAAGAATTGCTCTCTATTTCACTGTCTTTATGATTTTTTTTTGAAATTTATTTTGATAATGGGATTTATCGGATTTTCACTGCTGCGTTTATGCCGCTGTACACACGCTTGATTCTCTTACGGAGACATATATATCCATGGGTTTTAAGATTCTTCCTAGTCAGGTATATTCCTAGGCGTTGAATATGTGGTGTTGGGTCCATTTCGTTGAGCAAGGAGTAGGTCTTGTCTATTACATATTTGGCTTATGGAAAGTTATCTGTGCTAATTTCAGTCTCTGGTTTTATGAAGCACCCCAACGCACCTTTCCCCATAAGCAAGCACTAGTTGGTTTTCTAAATTTGAGACCCTGTTCTGTTTTGTAATTCAGTTCATGTGTAGTCAAGTTTACATTCCGTGTATTAGTGATATCTTATGATGTTTCTTTTTCTGTGTGACGTAGTTCACGTAGAATCACCGTACCTGCATCCACTCACTATGCCGCTACGGGCCTGATGACACAGATTTCATTGCTGAGTGATATTGCATTGTACGTACGTGCCACAACTTCTTTATCCATATTTTGCTTTCTGGGATATTTACCTGTTACTGTAGACGAGCTTCTTGTGAACACAGCCGTCCCAAATATTGGGGTGGCTGTCTGTTTTTGATTTTAATTTCCGTAAGCTATAGGACCATAAGTGGAAGTGCCATAGACTGTGTTGCTTTGTTTCTTATGTGTTTCAGGAAACACCATACACTTCTCCAGGCTGGCTGCTGGCAATTTACATCCTGCCAATCAGCATAACAAGGCTCCCTGTTCTCCATATCCTGTCCTACCTTTCTGGATTTTACACTTTTTTCAGATGGCCCTCTTGCCCGGGGGGCAGTGAGACTTCATTGTAGTGCAGATTTCCTTTACAGGCTTGCTTGGTTGGCCAAAAAGGGCGTATGCGTTTTTTCCTGAATATATTCAGGAAAAAACGCATACGCCCTTTTTGGCCAAGTGCATCATTGTCGACGTTCTGCCTCTTTTCCTATGCTTTCAGGGCAATTCCAGTCTACCCCCTGCAATCGTTTTCCTGAAATTCTGCCCCGCTTTCAAGTCCCCTTCGCAGGCTTACTTCAATATATTTTTGGAGGATAGCTGTCATTTATAACTCTGCAGGTTTGTGAATTACAGTGCCCCTGAGCTCCTTTCTTCAACTCGCTTTCTTGTGAACTGGGCACAAAACCGCAGGATTGCTTCAGGCCCTAATCTGTTTCGGGCAGGGCATGCTGAGCCTTTGGTAAATTCCTCTTCCTGGTGGGAAATGAGCGTTACATTTGCCCGTGCAGACACCTACCGCTAGTCTCTCATTGGTTCTCCCTATTCCTGTTCATCTTGCACAGAAATTGCAAGCTGTGCCAAACAGGAGGTTAAAGGCACTGACTCTCCAAGCAGGGAGACTGTTAGTAAATCATCTGGAATGGTGAACCCGAGGACCAGGATACGAAAACTGAGATGCATTTTAAATCATTTCCCCATAACACGGTGGACCATACTGTGGGTTTCACATGCATGTTTTAGCTGGAGGAAGAATCCCTTGAACCTGAAGAGTTGGGACCCATGGAATAGGTACCATACAGTATGACTTCAAAGGGTGTGCATTTGCTCACCTAAACTCACCAATGCTATCAGCCTGAAGTGTCCAGCCTTATGTCTCAACCAGCTCTGGGTGTAGATGTGGTCAATCCCGGTTGCATCACATGCCCTGAGTGAATTATTTAAGAATTGCTCTCTATTTCACTGTCTTTGTGTTTTGTTTTCGAAATTTATTTTGATAATGGGATTTATCGGATTTTCACTGCTGCCTTTCGGCCGCTGTACACACCCTTGATTCTCTTACGGAGACATATATATCCATGGGTTTTAAGATTCTTCCTAGTCAGGTATATTCCTAGGCGTTGAATATGTGGTGTTGGGTCCATTTCGTTGAGCAAGGAGTAGGTCTTGTCTATTACATATTGGGCTTATGGAAAGTTATCTGTGCTAATTTCAGTCTCTGGTTTTATGCAGCACCCCAAGGCACCTTTCCCCATAAGCAAGCACTAGTTGGTTTTCTAAATTTGAGACCCTTTTCTATTTTGTAATTCAGTTCATGTGTAGTCAAGTTTACATTCCGTGTATTCGTGATATCTTATGATGTTTCTTTTTCTGTGTGACGTAGTTCACGTAGAATCACCGTACCTGCATCCACTCACTATGCCGCTATGGGCCTGATGACACAGATTTCATTGCTGAGTGATATTGCATTGTACGTACGTGCCACAAGTTCTTTATCCATTTTTTGCTTTCTGGGATATTTACCTGATACTGTAGACGAGCTTCTTGTGAACACAGCCGTCTCAAATATTGGGGTGGCTGTCTGTTTTTGATTTTAATTTCCGTAAGCTATAGGACCATAAGTGGAAGTGCCATAGGCTGTGTTGCTTTGTTTCTTTCGTGTTTCAGGAAACACCATACACTTCTCCAGGGTGGCTGCTGGCAATTTACATCCTGCCAATCAGCATAACAAGGCTCCCTGTTCTCCATATCCTGTCCTACCTTTCTGGATTTTACACTTTTTTCAGATGGCCCTTTTGCCAGGGGGGCAGTGAGACTTCATTGTAGTGCAGATTTCATTTACAGGCTTGCTTGGTTGGCCAAAAAGTGCGTATGCGTTTTTTCCTGAATATATTCAGGAAAAAACGCATACGCCCTTTTTGGCCAAGTGCATCATTGTCGACGTTCTGCCTCTTTTCCTATGCTTTCAGGGCAATTCCAGTCTACCCCCTGCAATCGTTTTCCTGAAATTCTGCCCCGCTTTCAAGTCCCCTTCGCAGGCTTACTTCAATATATTTTTGGAGGAAAGCTGTCATTTATAACTCTGCAGGTTTGTGAATTACAGTGCCCCTGAGCTCCTTTCTTCAACTCGCTTTCTTGTGAGCTGGGCACAAAACCGCAGGATTGCTTCAGGCCCTAATCTGTTTCCAGCAGGGCACACTGAGCCTTTGTTTAATTCCTCTTCCTGGTGGGCAATGAGCGTTACATTTGCCCGTGCAGACACCTACAGCTAGTCTCTCATTGGTTCTCCCTATTCCTGTTCATTTTGCACAGAAATTGCAAGCTGTGCCAAAGAGGAGGTTAAAGGCACTGACTCTCCAAGCGGGGAGAGTGTTAGTAAAGCATCTGGAATGGTGAACCCGAGGACCAGGATACGAAAACTGAGATGCATTTTAAATCATTTCCCAATCACATGGTGGACGATACTCTTGGTTTCCCATGCATGTTTTAGCTGGAGGAAGAATCCCTTGAACCTGGAGAGTTGGGACCCATGGAATGGGTACCATGCAGTATGACTTCAAAGGGTGTGCATTTGCTCACCTAAACTCACCAATGCTATCAGCCTGAAGTGTCCAGCCTTATGTCTCAACCAGCTCTGGGTGTAGATGTGGTCAATCCCGGTTGCATCACATGCCCTGAGTGAATTATTTAAGAATTGCTCTCTATTTCACTGTCTTTGTGTTTTGTTTTCGAAATTTATTTTGATAATGGGATTTATCGGATTTTCACTGCTGCCTTTTGGCCGCTGTACACACCCTTGATTCTCTTACGGAGACATATATATCCATGGGTATTAAGATTCTTCCTAGTCAGGTATATTCCTAGGCGTTGAATATGTGGTGTTGGGTCCATTTCGTTGAGCAAGGAGTAGGTCTTGTCTATTACATATTGGGCTTATGGAAAGTTATCTGTGCTAATTTCAGTCTCTGGTTTTATGCAGCACCCCAAGGCACCTTTCCCCATAAGCAAGCACTAGTTGGTTTTCTAAATTTGAGACCCTTTTCTGTTTTGTAATTCAGTTCATGTGTAGTCAAGTTTACATTCCGTGTATTCGTGATATCTTATGATGTTTCTTTTTCTGTGTGACGTAGTTCACGTAGAATCACCGTACCTGCATCCACTCACTATGCCGCTATGGGCCTGATGACACAGATTTCATTGCTGAGTGATATTGCATTGTACGTACGTGCCACAAGTTCTTTATCCATTTTTTGCTTTCTGGGATATTTACCTGATACTGTAGACGAGCTTCTTGTGAACACAGCCGTCTCAAATATTGGGGTGGCTGTCTGTTTTTGATTTTAATTTCCGTAAGCTATAGGACCATAAGTGGAAGTGCCATAGGCTGTGTTGCTTTGTTTCTTTCGTGTTTCAGGAAACACCATACACTTCTCCAGGGTGGCTGCTGGCAATTTACATCCTGCCAATCAGCATAACAAGGCTCCCTGTTCTCCATATCCTGTCCTACCTTTCTGGATTTTACACTTTTTTCAGATGGCCCTTTTGCCAGGGGGGCAGTGAGACTTCATTGTAGTGCAGATTTCATTTACAGGCTTGCTTGGTTGGCCAAAAAGGGCGTATGCGTTTTTACCTGAATATATTCAGGAAAAAACGCATACGCCCTTTTTGGCCAAGTGCATCATTGTCGACGTTCTGCCTCTTTTCCTATGCTTTCAGGGCAATTCCAGTCTACCCCCTGCAATCGTTTTCCTGAAATTCTGCCCCGCTTTCAAGTCCCCTTCGCAGGCTTACTTCAATATATTTTTGGAGGAAAGCTGTCATTTATAACTCTGCAGGTTTGTGAATTACAGTGCCCCTGAGCTCCTTTCTTCAACTCGCTTTCTTGTGAGCTGGGCACAAAACCGCAGGATTGCTTCAGGCCCTAATCTGTTTCCAGCAGGGCACACTGAGCCTTTGTTTAATTCCTCTTCCTGGTGGGCAATGAGCGTTACATTTGCCCGTGCAGACACCTACAGCTAGTCTCTCATTGGTTCTCCCTATTCCTGTTCATTTTGCACAGAAATTGCAAGCTGTGCCAAAGAGGAGGTTAAAGGCACTGACTCTCCAAGCGGGGAGAGTGTTAGTAAAGCATCTGGAATGGTGAACCCGAGGACCAGGATACGAAAACTGAGATGCATTTTAAATCATTTCCCAATCACATGGTGGACGATACTCTTGGTTTCCCATGCATGTTTTAGCTGGAGGAAGAATCCCTTGAACCTGGAGAGTTGGGACCCATGGAATGGGTACCATGCAGTATGACTTCAAAGGGTCTGCATTTGCTCACCGAAACTCACCAATGCTATCAGCCTGAAGTGTCCAGCCTTATGTCTCAACCAGCTCTGGGTGTAGATGTGTTAAATCCCGGTTGCATCACATGCCCTGAGTGAATTATTTAAGAATTGCTCTCTATTTCACTGTCTTTATGATTTTTTTTTGAAATTTATTTTGATAATGGGATTTATCGGATTTTCACTGCTGCGTTTATGCCGCTGTACACACGCTTGATTCTCTTACGGAGACATATATATCCATGGGTTTTAAGATTCTTCCTAGTCAGGTATATTCCTAGGCGTTGAATATGTGGTGTTGGGTCCATTTCGTTGAGCAAGGAGTAGGTCTTGTCTATTACATATTGGGCTTATGGAAAGTTATCTGTGCTAATTTCAGTCTCTGGTTTTATGCAGCACCCCAAGGCACCTTTCCCCATAAGCAAGCACTAGTTGGTTTTCTAAATTTGAGACCCTTTTCTGTTTTGTAATTCAGTTCATGTGTAGTCAAGTTTACATTCCGTGTATTCGTGATATCTTATGATGTTTCTTTTTCTGTGTGACGTAGTTCACGTAGAATCACCGTACCTGCATCCACTCACTATGCCGCTATGGGCCTGATGACACAGATTTCATTGCTGAGTGATATTGCATTGTACGTACGTGCCACAAGTTCTTTATCCATTTTTTGCTTTCTGGGATATTTACCTGATACTGTAGACGAGCTTCTTGTGAACACAGCCGTCTCAAATATTGGGGTGGCTGTCTGTTTTTGATTTTAATTTCCGTAAGCTATAGGACCATAAGTGGAAGTGCCATAGACTGTGTTGCTTTGTTTCTTATGTGTTTCAGGAAACACCATACACTTCTCCAGGCTGGCTGCTGGCAATTTACATCCTGCCAATCAGCATAACAAGGCTCCCTGTTCTCCATATCCTGTCCTACCTTTCTGGATTTTACACTTTTTTCAGATGGCCCTCTTGCCCGGGGGGCAGTGAGACTTCATTGTAGTGCAGATTTCCTTTACAGGCTTGCTTGGTTGGCCAAAAAGGGCGTATGCGTTTTTTCCTGAATATATTCAGGAAAAAACGCATACGCCCTTTTTGGCCAAGTGCATCATTGTCGACGTTCTGCCTCTTTTCCTATGCTTTCAGGGCAATTCCAGTCTACCCCCTGCAATCGTTTTCCTGAAATTCTGCCCCGCTTTCAAGTCCCCTTCGCAGGCTTACTTCAATATATTTTTGGAGGAAAGCTGTCATTTATAACTCTGCAGGTTTGTGAATTACAGTGCCCCTGAGCTCCTTTCTTCAACTCGCTTTCTTGTGAGCTGGGCACAAAACCGCAGGATTGCTTCAGGCCCTAATCTGTTTCCAGCAGGGCACACTGAGCCTTTGTTTAATTCCTCTTCCTGGTGGGCAATGAGCGTTACATTTGCCCGTGCAGACACCTACAGCTAGTCTCTCATTGGTTCTCCCTATTCCTGTTCATTTTGCACAGAAATTGCAAGCTGTGCCAAAGAGGAGGTTAAAGGCACTGACTCTCCAAGCGGGGAGAGTGTTAGTAAAGCATCTGGAATGGTGAACCCGAGGACCAGGATACGAAAACTGAGATGCATTTTAAATCATTTCCCAATCACATGGTGGACGATACTCTTGGTTTCCCATGCATGTTTTAGCTGGAGGAAGAATCCCTTGAACCTGGAGAGTTGGGACCCATGGAATGGGTACCATGCAGTATGACTTCAAAGGGTCTGCATTTGCTCACCGAAACTCACCAATGCTATCAGCCTGAAGTGTCCAGCCTTATGTCTCAACCAGCTCTGGGTGTAGATGTGTTAAATCCCGGTTGCATCACATGCCCTGAGTGAATTATTTAAGAATTGCTCTCTATTTCACTGTCTTTATGATTTTTTTTTGAAATTTATTTTGATAATGGGATTTATCGGATTTTCACTGCTGCGTTTATGCCGCTGTACACACGCTTGATTCTCTTACGGAGACATATATATCCATGGGTTTTAAGATTCTTCCTAGTCAGGTATATTCCTAGGCGTTGAATATGTGGTGTTGGGTCCATTTCGTTGAGCAAGGAGTAGGTCTTGTCTATTACATATTTGGCTTATGGAAAGTTATCTGTGCTAATTTCAGTCTCTGGTTTTATGAAGCACCCCAACGCACCTTTCCCCATAAGCAAGCACTAGTTGGTTTTCTAAATTTGAGACCCTGTTCTGTTTTGTAATTCAGTTCATGTGTAGTCAAGTTTACATTCCGTGTATTAGTGATATCTTATGATGTTTCTTTTTCTGTGTGACGTAGTTCACGTAGAATCACCGTACCTGCATCCACTCACTATGCCGCTACGGGCCTGATGACACAGATTTCATTGCTGAGTGATATTGCATTGTACGTACGTGCCACAACTTCTTTATCCATATTTTGCTTTCTGGGATATTTACCTGTTACTGTAGACGAGCTTCTTGTGAACACAGCCGTCCCAAATATTGGGGTGGCTGTCTGTTTTTGATTTTAATTTCCGTAAGCTATAGGACCATAAGTGGAAGTGCCATAGACTGTGTTGCTTTGTTTCTTATGTGTTTCAGGAAACACCATACACTTCTCCAGGCTGGCTGCTGGCAATTTACATCCTGCCAATCAGCATAACAAGGCTCCCTGTTCTCCATATCCTGTCCTACCTTTCTGGATTTTACACTTTTTTCAGATGGCCCTCTTGCCCGGGGGGCAGTGAGACTTCATTGTAGTGCAGATTTCCTTTACAGGCTTGCTTGGTTGGCCAAAAAGGGCGTATGCGTTTTTTCCTGAATATATTCAGGAAAAAACGCATACGCCCTTTTTGGCCAAGTGCATCATTGTCGACGTTCTGCCTCTTTTCCTATGCTTTCAGGGCAATTCCAGTCTACCCCCTGCAATCGTTTTCCTGAAATTCTGCCCCGCTTTCAAGTCCCCTTCGCAGGCTTACTTCAATATATTTTTGGAGGATAGCTGTCATTTATAACTCTGCAGGTTTGTGAATTACAGTGCCCCTGAGCTCCTTTCTTCAACTCGCTTTCTTGTGAACTGGGCACAAAACCGCAGGATTGCTTCAGGCCCTAATCTGTTTCGGGCAGGGCATGCTGAGCCTTTGGTAAATTCCTCTTCCTGGTGGGAAATGAGCGTTACATTTGCCCGTGCAGACACCTACAGCTAGTCTCTCATTGGTTCTCCCTATTCCTGTTCATCTTGCACAGAAATTGCAAGCTGTGCCAAACAGGAGGTTAAAGGCACTGACTCTCCAAGCAGGGAGACTGTTAGTAAATCATCTGGAATGGTGAACCCGAGGACCAGGATACGAAAACTGAGATGCATTTTAAATCATTTCCCCATAACACGGTGGACCATACTGTGGGTTTCACATGCATGTTTTAGCTGGAGGAAGAATCCCTTGAACCTGAAGAGTTGGGACCCATGGAATAGGTACCATACAGTATGACTTCAAAGGGTGTGCATTTGCTCACCTAAACTCACCAATGCTATCAGCCTGAAGTGTCCAGCCTTATGTCTCAACCAGCTCTGGGTGTAGATGTGGTCAATCCCGGTTGCATCACATGCCCTGAGTGAATTATTTAAGAATTGCTCTCTATTTCACTGTCTTTGTGTTTTGTTTTCGAAATTTATTTTGATAATGGGATTTATCGGATTTTCACTGCTGCCTTTCGGCCGCTGTACACACCCTTGATTCTCTTACGGAGACATATATATCCATGGGTTTTAAGATTCTTCCTAGTCAGGTATATTCCTAGGTGTTGAATATGTGGTGTTGGGTCCATTTCGTTGAGCAAGGAGTAGGTCTTGTCTATTACATATTGGGCTTATGGAAAGTTATCTGTGCTAATTTCAGTCTCTGGTTTTATGCAGCACCCCAAGGCACCTTTCCCCATAAGCAAGCACTAGTTGGTTTTCTAAATTTGAGACCCTTTTCTATTTTGTAATTCAGTTCATGTGTAGTCAAGTTTACATTCCGTGTATTCGTGATATCTTATGATGTTTCTTTTTCTGTGTGACGTAGTTCACGTAGAATCACCGTACCTGCATCCACTCACTATGCCGCTATGGGCCTGATGACACAGATTTCATTGCTGAGTGATATTGCATTGTACGTACGTGCCACAAGTTCTTTATCCATTTTTTGCTTTCTGGGATATTTACCTGATACTGTAGACGAGCTTCTTGTGAACACAGCCGTCTCAAATATTGGGGTGGCTGTCTGTTTTTGATTTTAATTTCCGTAAGCTATAGGACCATAAGTGGAAGTGCCATAGGCTGTGTTGCTTTGTTTCTTTCGTGTTTCAGGAAACACCATACACTTCTCCAGGGTGGCTGCTGGCAATTTACATCCTGCCAATCAGCATAACAAGGCTCCCTGTTCTCCATATCCTGTCCTACCTTTCTGGATTTTACACTTTTTTCAGATGGCCCTTTTGCCAGGGGGGCAGTGAGACTTCATTGTAGTGCAGATTTCATTTACAGGCTTGCTTGGTTGGCCAAAAAGGGCGTATGCGTTTTTTCCTGAATATATTCAGGAAAAAACGCATACGCCCTTTTTGGCCAAGTGCATCATTGTCGACGTTCTGCCTCTTTTCCTATGCTTTCAGGGCAATTCCAGTCTACCCCCTGCAATCGTTTTCCTGAAATTCTGCCCCGCTTTCAAGTCCCCTTCGCAGGCTTACTTCAATATATTTTTGGAGGAAAGCTGTCATTTATAACTCTGCAGGTTTGTGAATTACAGTGCCCCTGAGCTCCTTTCTTCAACTCGCTTTCTTGTGAGCTGGGCACAAAACCGCAGGATTGCTTCAGGCCCTAATCTGTTTCCAGCAGGGCACACTGAGCCTTTGTTTAATTCCTCTTCCTGGTGGGCAATGAGTGTTACATTTGCCCGTGCAGACACCTACAGCTAGTCTCTCATTGGTTCTCCCTATTCCTGTTCATTTTGCACAGAAATTGCAAGCTGTGCCAAAGAGGAGGTTAAAGGCACTGACTCTCCAAGCGGGGAGAGTGTTAGTAAAGCATCTGGAATGGTGAACCCGAGGACCAGGATACGAAAACTGAGATGCATTTTAAATCATTTCCCAATCACATGGTGGACGATACTCTTGGTTTCCCATGCATGTTTTAGCTGGAGGAAGAATCCCTTGAACCTGGAGAGTTGGGACCCATGGAATGGGTACCATGCAGTATGACTTCAAAGGGTCTGCATTTGCTCACCGAAACTCACCAATGCTATCAGCCTGAAGTGTCCAGCCTTATGTCTCAACCAGCTCTGGGTGTAGATGTGTTAAATACCGGTTGCATCACATGCCCTGAGTGAATTATTTAAGAATTGCTCTCTATTTCACTGTCTTTATGATTTTTTTTTGAAATTTATTTTGATAATGGGATTTATCGGATTTTCACTGCTGCGTTTATGCCGCTGTACACACGCTTGATTCTCTTACGGAGACATATATATCCATGGGTTTTAAGATTCTTCCTAGTCAGGTATATTCCTAGGCGTTGAATATGTGGTGTTGGGTCCATTTCGTTGAGCAAGGAGTAGGTCTTGTCTATTACATATTTGGCTTATGGAAAGTTATCTGTGCTAATTTCAGTCTCTGGTTTTATGAAGCACCCCAACGCACCTTTCCCCATAAGCAAGCACTAGTTGGTTTTCTAAATTTGAGACCCTGTTCTGTTTTGTAATTCAGTTCATGTGTAGTCAAGTTTACATTCCGTGTATTAGTGATATCTTATGATGTTTCTTTTTCTGTGTGACGTAGTTCACGTAGAATCACCGTACCTGCATCCACTCACTATGCCGCTACGGGCCTGATGACACAGATTTCATTGCTGAGTGATATTGCATTGTACGTACGTGCCACAACTTCTTTATCCATTTTTTGCTTTCTGGGATATTTACCTGATACTGTAGACGAGCTTCTTGTGAACACAGCCGTCTCAAATATTGGGGTGGCTGTCTGTTTTTGATTTTAATTTCCGTAAGCTATAGGACCATAAGTGGAAGTGCCATAGGCTGTGTTGCTTTGTTTCTTTCGTGTTTCAGGAAACACCATACACTTCTCCAGGGTGGCTGCTGGCAATTTACATCCTGCCAATCAGCATAACAAGGCTCCCTGTTCTCCATATCCTGTCCTACCTTTCTGGATTTTACACTTTTTTCAGATGGCCCTTTTGCCAGGGGGGCAGTGAGACTTCATTGTAGTGCAGATTTCATTTACAGGCTTGCTTGGTTGGCCAAAAAGGGCGTATGCGTTTTTTCCTGAACATATTCAGGAAAAAACGCATACGCCCTTTTTGGCCAAGTGCATCATTGTCGACGTTCTGCCTCTTTTCCTATGCTTTCAGGGCAATTCCAGTCTACCCCCTGCAATCGTTTTCCTGAAATTCTGCCCCGCTTTCAAGTCCCCTTCGCAGGCTTACTTCAATATATTTTTGGAGGAAAGCTGTCATTTATAACTCTGCAGGTTTGTGAATTACAGTGCCCCTGAGCTCCTTTCTTCAACTCGCTTTCTTGTGAGCTGGGCACAAAACCGCAGGATTGCTTCAGGCCCTAATCTCTTTCCAGCAGGGCACACTGAGCCTTTGTTTAATTCCTCTTCCTGGTGGGCAATGAGCGTTACATTTGCCCGTGCAGACACCTACAGCTAGTCTCTCATTGGTTCTCCCTATTCCTGTTCATTTTGCACAGAAATTGCAAGCTGTGCCAAAGAGGAGGTTAAAGGCACTGACTCTCCAAGCGGGGAGAGTGTTAGTAAAGCATCTGGAATGGTGAACCCGAGGACCAGGATACGAAAACTGAGATGCATTTTAAATCATTTCCCAATCACATGGTGGACGATACTCTTGGTTTCCCATGCATGTTTTAGCTGGAGGAAGAATCCCTTGAACCTGGAGAGTTGGGACCCATGGAATGGGTACCATGCAGTATGACTTCAAAGGGTCTGCATTTGCTCACCGAAACTCACCAATGCTATCAGCCTGAAGTGTCCAGCCTTATGTCTCAACCAGCTCTGGGTGTAGATGTGGTCAATCCCGGTTGCATCACATGCCCTGAGTGAATTATTTAAGAATTGCTCTCTAATTCACTGTCTTTGTGTTTTGTTTTCGAAATTTATTTTGATAATGGGATTTATCGGATTTTCACTGCTGCCTTTCGGCCGCTGTACACACCCTTGATTCTCTTACGGAGACATATATATCCATGGGTTTTAAGATTCTTCCTAGTCAGGTATATTCCTAGGCGTTGAATATGTGGTGTTGGGTCCATTTCGTTGAGCAAGGAGTAGGTCTTGTCTATTACATATTGGGCTTATGGAAAGTTATCTGTGCTAATTTCAGTCTCTGGTTTTATGCAGCACCCCAAGGCACCTTTCCCCATAAGCAAGCACTAGTTGGTTTTCTAAATTTGAGACCCTTTTCTATTTTGTAATTCAGTTCATGTGTAGTCAAGTTTACATTCCGTGTATTCGTGATATCTTATGATGTTTCTTTTTCTGTGTGACGTAGTTCACGTAGAATCACCGTACCTGCATCCACTCACTATGCCGCTATGGGCCTGATGACACAGATTTCATTGCTGAGTGATATTGCATTGTACGTACGTGCCACAAGTTCTTTATCCATTTTTTGCTTTCTGGGATATTTACCTGATACTGTAGACGAGCTTCTTGTGAACACAGCCGTCTCAAATATTGGGGTGGCTGTCTGTTTTTGATTTTAATTTCCGTAAGCTATAGGACCATAAGTGGAAGTGCCATAGGCTGTGTTGCTTTGTTTCTTTCGTGTTTCAGGAAACACCATACACTTCTCCAGGGTGGCTGCTGGCAATTTACATCCTGCCAATCAGCATAACAAGGCTCCCTGTTCTCCATATCCTGTCCTACCTTTCTGGATTTTACACTTTTTTCAGATGGCCCTTTTGCCAGGGGGGCAGTGAGACTTCATTGTAGTGCAGATTTCATTTACAGGCTTGCTTGGTTGGCCAAAAAGGGCGTATGCGTTTTTTCCTGAACATATTCAGGAAAAAACGCATACGCCCTTTTTGGCCAAGTGCATCATTGTCGACGTTCTGCCTCTTTTCCTATGCTTTCAGGGCAATTCCAGTCTACCCCCTGCAATCGTTTTCCTGAAATTCTGCCCCGCTTTCAAGTCCCCTTCGCAGGCTTACTTCAATATATTTTTGGAGGAAAGCTGTCATTTATAACTCTGCAGGTTTGTGAATTACAGTGCCCCTGAGCTCCTTTCTTCAACTCGCTTTCTTGTGAGCTGGGCACAAAACCGCAGGATTGCTTCAGTCCCTAATCTCTTTCCAGCAGGGCACACTGAGCCTTTGTTTAATTCCTCTTCCTGGTGGGCAATGAGCGTTACATTTGCCCGTGCAGACACCTACAGCTAGTCTCTCATTGGTTCTCCCTATTCCTGTTCATTTTGCACAGAAATTGCAAGCTGTGCCAAAGAGGAGGTTAAAGGCACTGACTCTCCAAGCGGGGAGAGTGTTAGTAAAGCATCTGGAATGGTGAACCCGAGGACCAGGATACGAAAACTGAGATGCATTTTAAATCATTTCCCAATCACATGGTGGACGATACTCTTGGTTTCCCATGCATGTTTTAGCTGGAGGAAGAATCCCTTGAACCTGGAGAGTTGGGACCCATGGAATGGGTACCATGCAGTATGACTTCAAAGGGTCTGCATTTGCTCACCGAAACTCACCAATGCTATCAGCCTGAAGTGTCCAGCCTTATGTCTCAACCAGCTCTGGGTGTAGATGTGGTCAATCCCGGTTGCATCACATGCCCTGAGTGAATTATTTAAGAATTGCTCTCTATTTCACTGTCTTTATGATTTTTTTTTGAAATTTATTTTGATAATGGGATTTATCGGATTTTCACTGCTGCGTTTATGCCGCTGTACACACGCTTGATTCTCTTATGGAGACATATATATCCATGGGTTTTAAGATTCTTCCTAGTCAGGTATATTCCTAGGCGTTGAATATGTGGTGTTGGGTCCATTTCGTTGAGCAAGGAGTAGGTCTTGTCTATTACATATTTGGCTTATGGAAAGTTATCTGTGCTAATTTCAGTCTCTGGTTTTATGAAGCACCCCAACGCACCTTTCCCCATAAGCAAGCACTAGTTGGTTTTCTAAATTTGAGACCCTGTTCTGTTTTGTAATTCAGTTCATGTGTAGTCAAGTTTACATTCCGTGTATTAGTGATATCTTATGATGTTTCTTTTTCTGTGTGACGTAGTTCACGTAGAATCACCGTACCTGCATCCACTCACTATGCCGCTACGGGCCTGATGACACAGATTTCATTGCTGAGTGATATTGCATTGTACGTACGTGCCACAACTTCTTTATCCATATTTTGCTTTCTGGGATATTTACCTGTTACTGTAGATGAGCTTCTTGTGAACACAGCCGTCCCAAATATTGGGGTGGCTGTCTGTTTTTGATTTTAATTTCCGTAAGCTATAGGACCATAAGTGGAAGTGCCATAGACTGTGTTGCTTTGTTTCTTATGTGTTTCAGGAAACACCATACACTTCTCCAGGCTGGCTGCTGGCAATTTACATCCTGCCAATCAGCATAACAAGGCTCCCTGTTCTCCATATCCTGTCCTACCTTTCTGGATTTTACACTTTTTTCAGATGGCCCTCTTGCCCGGGGGGCAGTGAGACTTCATTGTAGTGCAGATTTCCTTTACAGGCTTGCTTGGTTGGCCAAAAAGGGCGTATGCGTTTTTTCCTGAATATATTCAGGAAAAAACGCATACGCCCTTTTTGGCCAAGTGCATCATTGTCGACGTTCTGCCTCTTTTCCTATGCTTTCAGGGCAATTCCAGTCTACCCCCTGCAATCGTTTTCCTGAAATTCTGCCCCGCTTTCAAGTCCCCTTCGCAGGCTTACTTCAATATATTTTTGGAGGATAGCTGTCATTTATAACTCTGCAGGTTTGTGAATTACAGTGCCCCTGAGCTCCTTTCTTCAACTCGCTTTCTTGTGAACTGGGCACAAAACCGCAGGATTGCTTCAGGCCCTAATCTGTTTCGGGCAGGGCATGCTGAGCCTTTGGTAAATTCCTCTTCCTGGTGGGAAATGAGCGTTACATTTGCCCGTGCAGACACCTACAGCTAGTCTCTCATTGGTTCTCCCTATTCCTGTTCATCTTGCACAGAAATTGCAAGCTGTGCCAAACAGGAGGTTAAAGGCACTGACTCTCCAAGCAGGGAGACTGTTAGTAAATCATCTGGAATGGTGAACCCGAGGACCAGGATACGAAAACTGAGATGCATTTTAAATCATTTCCCCATAACACGGTGGACCATACTGTGGGTTTCACATGCATGTTTTAGCTGGAGGAAGAATCCCTTGAACCTGAAGAGTTGGGACCCATGGAATAGGTACCATACAGTATGACTTCAAAGGGTGTGCATTTGCTCACCTAAACTCACCAATGCTATCAGCCTGAAGTGTCCAGCCTTATGTCTCAACCAGCTCTGGGTGTAGATGTGGTCAATCCCGGTTGCATCACATGCCCTGAGTGAATTATTTAAGAATTGCTCTCTATTTCACTGTCTTTATGATTTTTTTTTGAAATTTATTTTGATAATGGGATTTATCGGATTTTCACTGCTGCGTTTATGCCGCTGTACACACGCTTGATTCTCTTACGGAGACATATATATCCATGGGTTTTAAGATTCTTCCTAGTCAGGTATATTCCTAGGCGTTGAATATGTGGTGTTGGGTCCATTTCGTTGAGCAAGGAGTAGGTCTTGTCTATTACATATTTGGCTTATGGAAAGTTATCTGTGCTAATTTCAGTCTCTGGTTTTATGAAGCACCCCAACGCACCTTTCCCCATAAGCAAGCACTAGTTGGTTTTCTAAATTTGAGACCCTGTTCTGTTTTGTAATTCAGTTCATGTGTAGTCAAGTTTACATTCCGTGTATTAGTGATATCTTATGATGTTTCTTTTTCTGTGTGACGTAGTTCACGTAGAATCACCGTACCTGCATCCACTCACTATGCCGCTACGGGCCTGATGACACAGATTTCATTGCTGAGTGATATTGCATTGTACGTACGTGCCACAACTTCTTTATCCATATTTTGCTTTCTGGGATATTTACCTGTTACTGTAGACGAGCTTCTTGTGAACACAGCCGTCCCAAATATTGGGGTGGCTGTCTGTTTTTGATTTTAATTTCCGTAAGCTATAGGACCATAAGTGGAAGTGCCATAGACTGTGTTGCTTTGTTATGTGTTTCAGGAAACACCATACACTTCTCCAGGCTGGCTGCTGGCAATTTACATCCTGCCAATCAGCATAACAAGGCTCCCTGTTCTCCATATCCTGTCCTACCTTTCTGGATTTTACACTTTTTTCAGATGGCCCTCTTGCCCGGGGGGCAGTGAGACTTCATTGTAGTGCAGATTTCCTTTACAGGCTTGCTTGGTTGGCCAAAAAGGGCGTATGCGTTTTTTCCTGAATATATTCAGGAAAAAACGCATACGCCCTTTTTGGCCAAGTGCATCATTGTCGACGTTCTGCCTCTTTTCCTATGCTTTCAGGGCAATTCCAGTCTACCCCCTGCAATCGTTTTCCTGAAATTCTGCCCCGCTTTCAAGTCCCCTTCGCAGGCTTACTTCAATATATTTTTGGAGGATAGCTGTCATTTATAACTCTGCAGGTTTGTGAATTACAGTGCCCCTGAGCTCCTTTCTTCAACTCGCTTTCTTGTGAACTGGGCACAAAACCGCAGGATTGCTTCAGGCCCTAATCTGTTTCGGGCAGGGCATGCTGAGCCTTTGGTAAATTCCTCTTCCTGGTGGGAAATGAGCGTTACATTTGCCCGTGCAGACACCTACAGCTAGTCTCTCATTGGTTCTCCCTATTCCTGTTCATCTTGCACAGAAATTGCAAGCTGTGCCAAACAGGAGGTTAAAGGCACTGACTCTCCAAGCAGGGAGACTGTTAGTAAATCATCTGGAATGGTGAACCCGAGGACCAGGATACGAAAACTGAGATGCATTTTAAATCATTTCCCCATAACACGGTGGACCATACTGTGGGTTTCACATGCATGTTTTAGCTGGAGGAAGAATCCCTTGAACCTGAAGAGTTGGGACCCATGGAATAGGTACCATACAGTATGACTTCAAAGGGTGTGCATTTGCTCACCTAAACTCACCAATGCTATCAGCCTGAAGTGTCCAGCCTTATGTCTCAACCAGCTCTGGGTGTAGATGTGGTCAATCCCGGTTGCATCACATGCCCTGAGTGAATTATTTAAGAATTGCTCTCTATTTCACTGTCTTTATGATTTTTTTTTGAAATTTATTTTGATAATGGGATTTATCGGATTTTCACTGCTGCGTTTATGCCGCTGTACACACGCTTGATTCTCTTACGGAGACATATATATCCATGGGTTTTAAGATTCTTCCTAGTCAGGTATATTCCTAGGCGTTGAATATGTGGTGTTGGGTCCATTTCGTTGAGCAAGGAGTAGGTCTTGTCTATTACATATTTGGCTTATGGAAAGTTATCTGTGCTAATTTCAGTCTCTGGTTTTATGAAGCACCCCAACGCACCTTTCCCCATAAGCAAGCACTAGTTGGTTTTCTAAATTTGAGACCCTGTTCTGTTTTGTAATTCAGTTCATGTGTAGTCAAGTTTACATTCCGTGTATTAGTGATATCTTATGATGTTTCTTTTTCTGTGTGACGTAGTTCACGTAGAATCACCGTACCTGCATCCACTCACTATGCCGCTACGGGCCTGATGACACAGATTTCATTGCTGAGTGATATTGCATTGTACGTACGTGCCACAACTTCTTTATCCATATTTTGCTTTCTGGGATATTTACCTGTTACTGTAGACGAGCTTCTTGTGAACACAGCCGTCCCAAATATTGGGGTGGCTGTCTGTTTTTGATTTTAATTTCCGTAAGCTATAGGACCATAAGTGGAAGTGCCATAGACTGTGTTGCTTTGTTTCTTATGTGTTTCAGGAAACACCATACACTTCTCCAGGCTGGCTGCTGGCAATTTACATCCTGCCAATCAGCATAACAAGGCTCCCTGTTCTCCATATCCTGTCCTACCTTTCTGGATTTTACACTTTTTTCAGATGGCCCTCTTGCCCGGGGGGCAGTGAGACTTCATTGTAGTGCAGATTTCCTTTACAGGCTTGCTTGGTTGGCCAAAAAGGGCGTATGCGTTTTTTCCTGAATATATTCAGGAAAAAACGCATACGCCCTTTTTGGCCAAGTGCATCATTGTCGACGTTCTGCCTCTTTTCCTATGCTTTCAGGGCAATTCCAGTCTACCCCCTGCAATCGTTTTCCTGAAATTCTGCCCCGCTTTCAAGTCCCCTTCGCAGGCTTACTTCAATATATTTTTGGAGGATAGCTGTCATTTATAACTCTGCAGGTTTGTGAATTACAGTGCCCCTGAGCTCCTTTCTTCAACTCGCTTTCTTGTGAACTGGGCACAAAACCGCAGGATTGCTTCAGGCCCTAATCTGTTTCGGGCAGGGCATGCTGAGCCTTTGGTAAATTCCTCTTCCTGGTGGGAAATGAGCGTTACATTTGCCCGTGCAGACACCTACAGCTAGTCT
This sequence comes from Phocoena phocoena, assembly GCF_963924675.1. Taxonomy (NCBI): domain Eukaryota; kingdom Metazoa; phylum Chordata; class Mammalia; order Artiodactyla; family Phocoenidae; genus Phocoena; species Phocoena phocoena. The sequence continues at coordinate 246,346 of NW_027077572.1, read as the reverse complement.
CTCATTGGTTCTCCCTATTCCTGTTCATCTTGCACAGAAATTGCAAGCTGTGCCAAACAGGAGGTTAAAGGCACTGACTCTCCAAGCAGGGAGACTGTTAGTAAATCATCTGGAATGGTGAACCCGAGGACCAGGATACGAAAACTGAGATGCATTTTAAATCATTTCCCCATAACACGGTGGACCATACTGTGGGTTTCACATGCATGTTTTAGCTGGAGGAAGAATCCCTTGAACCTGAAGAGTTGGGACCCATGGAATAGGTACCATACAGTATGACTTCAAAGGGTGTGCATTTGCTCACCTAAACTCACCAATGCTATCAGCCTGAAGTGTCCAGCCTTATGTCTCAACCAGCTCTGGGTGTAGATGTGGTCAATCCCGGTTGCATCACATGCCCTGAGTGAATTATTTAAGAATTGCTCTCTAATTCACTGTCTTTGTGTTTTGTTTTCGAAATTTATTTTGATAATGGGATTTATCGGATTTTCACTGCTGCCTTTCGGCCGCTGTACACACCCTTGATTCTCTTACGGAGACATATATATCCATGGGTTTTAAGATTCTTCCTAGTCAGGTATATTCCTAGGCGTTGAATATGTGTTGTTGGGTCCATTTCGTTGAGCAAGGAGTAGGTCTTGTCTATTACATATTGGGCTTATGGAAAGTTATCTGTGCTAATTTCAGTCTCTGGTTTTATGCAGCACCCCAAGGCACCTTTCCCCATAAGCAAGCACTAGTTGGTTTTCTAAATTTGAGACCCTTTTCTATTTTGTAATTCAGTTCATGTGTAGTCAAGTTTACATTCCGTGTATTCGTGATATCTTATGATGTTTCTTTTTCTGTGTGACGTAGTTCACGTAGAATCACCGTACCTGCATCCACTCACTATGCCGCTATGGGCCTGATGACACAGATTTCATTGCTGAGTGATATTGCATTGTACGTACGTGCCACAAGTTCTTTATCCATTTTTTGCTTTCTGGGATATTTACCTGATACTGTAGACGAGCTTCTTGTGAACACAGCCGTCTCAAATATTGGGGTGGCTGTCTGTTTTTGATTTTAATTTCCGTAAGCTATAGGACCATAAGTGGAAGTGCCATAGGCTGTGTTGCTTTGTTTCTTTCGTGTTTCAGGAAACACCATACACTTCTCCAGGGTGGCTGCTGGCAATTTACATCCTGCCAATCAGCATAACAAGGCTCCCTGTTCTCCATATCCTGTCCTACCTTTCTGGATTTTACACTTTTTTCAGATGGCCCTTTTGCCAGGGGGGCAGTGAGACTTCATTGTAGTGCAGATTTCATTTACAGGCTTGCTTGGTTGGCCAAAAAGGGCGTATGCGTTTTTTCCTGAACATATTCAGGAAAAAACGCATACGCCCTTTTTGGCCAAGTGCATCATTGTCGACGTTCTGCCTCTTTTCCTATGCTTTCAGGGCAATTCCAGTCTACCCCCTGCAATCGTTTTCCTGAAATTCTGCCCCGCTTTCAAGTCCCCTTCGCAGGCTTACTTCAATATATTTTTGGAGGAAAGCTGTCATTTATAACTCTGCAGGTTTGTGAATTACAGTGCCCCTGAGCTCCTTTCTTCAACTCGCTTTCTTGTGAGCTGGGCACAAAACCGCAGGATTGCTTCAGGCCCTAATCTCTTTCCAGCAGGGCACACTGAGCCTTTGTTTAATTCCTCTTCCTGGTGGGCAATGAGCGTTACATTTGCCCGTGCAGACACCTACAGCTAGTCTCTCATTGGTTCTCCCTATTCCTGTTCATTTTGCACAGAAATTGCAAGCTGTGCCAAAGAGGAGGTTAAAGGCACTGACTCTCCAAGCGGGGAGAGTGTTAGTAAAGCATCTGGAATGGTGAACCCGAGGACCAGGATACGAAAACTGAGATGCATTTTAAATCATTTCCCAATCACATGGTGGACGATACTCTTGGTTTCCCATGCATGTTTTAGCTGGAGGAAGAATCCCTTGAACCTGGAGAGTTGGGACCCATGGAATGGGTACCATGCAGTATGACTTCAAAGGGTCTGCATTTGCTCACCGAAACTCACCAATGCTATCAGCCTGAAGTGTCCAGCCTTATGTCTCAACCAGCTCTGGGTGTAGATGTGGTCAATCCCGGTTGCATCACATGCCCTGAGTGAATTATTTAAGAATTGCTCTCTATTTCACTGTCTTTATGATTTTTTTTTGAAATTTATTTTGATAATGGGATTTATCGGATTTTCACTGCTGCGTTTATGCCGCTGTACACACGCTTGATTCTCTTATGGAGACATATATATCCATGGGTTTTAAGATTCTTCCTAGTCAGGTATATTCCTAGGCGTTGAATATGTGGTGTTGGGTCCATTTCGTTGAGCAAGGAGTAGGTCTTGTCTATTACATATTTGGCTTATGGAAAGTTATCTGTGCTAATTTCAGTCTCTGGTTTTATGAAGCACCCCAACGCACCTTTCCCCATAAGCAAGCACTAGTTGGTTTTCTAAATTTGAGACCCTGTTCTGTTTTGTAATTCAGTTCATGTGTAGTCAAGTTTACATTCCGTGTATTAGTGATATCTTATGATGTTTCTTTTTCTGTGTGACGTAGTTCACGTAGAATCACCGTACCTGCATCCACTCACTATGCCGCTACGGGCCTGATGACACAGATTTCATTGCTGAGTGATATTGCATTGTACGTACGTGCCACAACTTCTTTATCCATATTTTGCTTTCTGGGATATTTACCTGTTACTGTAGACGAGCTTCTTGTGAACACAGCCGTCCCAAATATTGGGGTGGCTGTCTGTTTTTGATTTTAATTTCCGTAAGCTATAGGACCATAAGTGGAAGTGCCATAGACTGTGTTGCTTTGTTTCTTATGTGTTTCAGGAAACACCATACACTTCTCCAGGCTGGCTGCTGGCAATTTACATCCTGCCAATCAGCATAACAAGGCTCCCTGTTCTCCATATCCTGTCCTACCTTTCTGGATTTTACACTTTTTTCAGATGGCCCTCTTGCCCGGGGGGCAGTGAGACTTCATTGTAGTGCAGATTTCCTTTACAGGCTTGCTTGGTTGGCCAAAAAGGGCGTATGCGTTTTTTCCTGAATATATTCAGGAAAAAACGCATACGCCCTTTTTGGCCAAGTGCATCATTGTCGACGTTCTGCCTCTTTTCCTATGCTTTCAGGGCAATTCCAGTCTACCCCCTGCAATCGTTTTCCTGAAATTCTGCCCCGCTTTCAAGTCCCCTTCGCAGGCTTACTTCAATATATTTTTGGAGGATAGCTGTCATTTATAACTCTGCAGGTTTGTGAATTACAGTGCCCCTGAGCTCCTTTCTTCAACTCGCTTTCTTGTGAACTGGGCACAAAACCGCAGGATTGCTTCAGGCCCTAATCTGTTTCGGGCAGGGCATGCTGAGCCTTTGGTAAATTCCTCTTCCTGGTGGGAAATGAGCGTTACATTTGCCCGTGCAGACACCTACAGCTAGTCTCTCATTGGTTCTCCCTATTCCTGTTCATCTTGCACAGAAATTGCAAGCTGTGCCAAACAGGAGGTTAAAGGCACTGACTCTCCAAGCAGGGAGACTGTTAGTAAATCATCTGGAATGGTGAACCCGAGGACCAGGATACGAAAACTGAGATGCATTTTAAATCATTTCCCCATAACACGGTGGACCATACTGTGGGTTTCACATGCATGTTTTAGCTGGAGGAAGAATCCCTTGAACCTGAAGAGTTGGGACCCATGGAATAGGTACCATACAGTATGACTTCAAAGGGTGTGCATTTGCTCACCTAAACTCACCAATGCTATCAGCCTGAAGTGTCCAGCCTTATGTCTCAACCAGCTCTGGGTGTAGATGTGGTCAATCCCGGTTGCATCACATGCCCTGAGTGAATTATTTAAGAATTGCTCTCTATTTCACTGTCTTTGTGTTTTGTTTTCGAAATTTATTTTGATAATGGGATTTATCGGATTTTCACTGCTGCCTTTCGGCCGCTGTACACACCCTTGATTCTCTTACGGAGACATATATATCCATGGGTTTTAAGATTCTTCCTAGTCAGGTATATTCCTAGGCGTTGAATATGTGGTGTTGGGTCCATTTCGTTGAGCAAGGAGTAGGTCTTGTCTATTACATATTGGGCTTATGGAAAGTTATCTGTGCTAATTTCAGTCTCTGGTTTTATGCAGCACCCCAAGGCACCTTTCCCCATAAGCAAGCACTAGTTGGTTTTCTAAATTTGAGACCCTTTTCTATTTTGTAATTCAGTTCATGTGTAGTCAAGTTTACATTCCGTGTATTCGTGATATCTTATGATGTTTCTTTTTCTGTGTGACGTAGTTCACGTAGAATCACCGTACCTGCATCCACTCACTATGCCGCTATGGGCCTGATGACACAGATTTCATTGCTGAGTGATATTGCATTGTACGTACGTGCCACAAGTTCTTTATCCATTTTTTGCTTTCTGGGATATTTACCTGATACTGTAGACGAGCTTCTTGTGAACACAGCCGTCTCAAATATTGGGGTGGCTGTCTGTTTTTGATTTTAATTTCCGTAAGCTATAGGACCATAAGTGGAAGTGCCATAGGCTGTGTTGCTTTGTTTCTTTCGTGTTTCAGGAAACACCATACACTTCTCCAGGGTGGCTGCTGGCAATTTACATCCTGCCAATCAGCATAACAAGGCCCCCTGTTCTCCATATCCTGTCCTACCTTTCTGGATTTTACACTTTTTTCAGATGGCCCTATTGCCAGGGGGGCAGTGAGACTTCATTGTAGTGCAGATTTCATTTACAGGCTTGCTTGGTTGGCCAAAAAGGGCGTATGCGTTTTTTCCTGAACATATTCAGGAAAAAACGCATACGCCCTTTTTGGCCAAGTGCATCATTGTCGACGTTCTGCCTCTTTTCCTATGCTTTCAGGGCAATTCCAGTCTACCCCCTGCAATCGTTTTCCTGAAATTCTGCCCCGCTTTCAAGTCCCCTTCGCAGGCTTACTTCAATATATTTTTGGAGGAAAGCTGTCATTTATAACTCTGCAGGTTTGTGAATTACAGTGCCCCTGAGCTCCTTTCTTCAACTCGCTTTCTTGTGAGCTGGGCACAAAACCGCAGGATTGCTTCAGGCCCTAATCTCTTTCCAGCAGGGCACACTGAGCCTTTGTTTAATTCCTCTTCCTGGTGGGCAATGAGCGTTACATTTGCCCGTGCAGACACCTACAGCTAGTCTCTCATTGGTTCTCCCTATTCCTGTTCATTTTGCACAGAAATTGCAAGCTGTGCCAAAGAGGAGGTTAAAGGCACTGACTCTCCAAGCGGGGAGAGTGTTAGTAAAGCATCTGGAATGGTGAACCCGAGGACCAGGATACGAAAACTGAGATGCATTTTAAATCATTTCCCAATCACATGGTGGACGATACTCTTGGTTTCCCATGCATGTTTTAGCTGGAGGAAGAATCCCTTGAACCTGGAGAGTTGGGACCCATGGAATGGGTACCATGCAGTATGACTTCAAAGGGTCTGCATTTGCTCACCGAAACTCACCAATGCTATCAGCCTGAAGTGTCCAGCCTTATGTCTCAACCAGCTCTGGGTGTAGATGTGGTCAATCCCGGTTGCATCACATGCCCTGAGTGAATTATTTAAGAATTGCTCTCTATTTCACTGTCTTTATGATTTTTTTTTGAAATTTATTTTGATAATGGGATTTATCGGATTTTCACTGCTGCGTTTATGCCGCTGTACACACGCTTGATTCTCTTACGGAGACATATATATCCATGGGTTTTAAGATTCTTCCTAGTCAGGTATATTCCTAGGCGTTGAATATGTGGTGTTGGGTCCATTTCGTTGAGCAAGGAGTAGGTCTTGTCTATTACATATTTGGCTTATGGAAAGTTATCTGTGCTAATTTCAGTCTCTGGTTTTATGAAGCACCCCAACGCACCTTTCCCCATAAGCAAGCACTAGTTGGTTTTCTAAATTTGAGACCCTGTTCTGTTTTGTAATTCAGTTCATGTGTAGTCAAGTTTACATTCCGTGTATTAGTGATATCTTATGATGTTTCTTTTTCTGTGTGACGTAGTTCACGTAGAATCACCGTACCTGCATCCACTCACTATGCCGCTACGGGCCTGATGACACAGATTTCATTGCTGAGTGATATTGCATTGTACGTACGTGCCACAACTTCTTTATCCATATTTTGCTTTCTGGGATATTTACCTGATACTGTAGACGAGCTTCTTGTGAACACAGCCGTCCCAAATATTGGGGTGGCTGTCTGTTTTTGATTTTAATTTCCGTAAGCTATAGGACCATAAGTGGAAGTGCCATAGACTGTGTTGCTTTGTTTCTTATGTGTTTCAGGAAACACCATACACTTCTCCAGGCTGGCTGCTGGCAATTTACATCCTGCCAATCAGCATAACAAGGCTCCCTGTTCTCCATATCCTGTCCTACCTTTCTGGATTTTACACTTTTTTCAGATGGCCCTCTTGCCCGGGGGGCAGTGAGACTTCATTGTAGTGCAGATTTCATTTACAGGCTTGCTTGGTTGGCCAAAAAGGGCGTATGCGTTTTTTCCTGAATATATTCAGGAAAAAACGCATACGCCCTTTTTGGCCAAGTGCATCATTGTCGACGTTCTGCCTCTTTTCCTATGCTTTCAGGGCAATTCCAGTCTACCCCCTGCAATCGTTTTCCTGAAATTCTGCCCCGCTTTCAAGTCCCCTTCGCAGGCTTACTTCAATATATTTTTGGAGGATAGCTGTCATTTATAACTCTGCAGGTTTGTGAATTACAGTGCCCCTGAGCTCCTTTCTTCAACTCGCTTTCTTGTGAACTGGGCACAAAACCGCAGGATTGCTTCAGGCCCTAATCTGTTTCGGGCAGGGCATGCTGAGCCTTTGGTAAATTCCTCTTCCTGGTGGGAAATGAGCGTTACATTTGCCCGTGCAGACACCTACAGCTAGTCTCTCATTGGTTCTCCCTATTCCTGTTCATCTTGCACAGAAATTGCAAGCTGTGCCAAACAGGAGGTTAAAGGCACTGACTCTCCAAGCAGGGAGACTGTTAGTAAATCATCTGGAATGGTGAACCCGAGGACCAGGATACGAAAACTGAGATGCATTTTAAATCATTTCCCCATAACACGGTGGACCATACTGTGGGTTTCACATGCATGTTTTAGCTGGAGGAAGAATCCCTTGAACCTGAAGAGTTGGGACCCATGGAATAGGTACCATACAGTATGACTTCAAAGGGTGTGCATTTGCTCACCTAAACTCACCAATGCTATCAGCCTGAAGTGTCCAGACTTATGTCTCAACCAGCTCTGGGTGTAGATGTGGTCAATCCCGGTTGCATCACATGCCCTGAGTGAATTATTTAAGAATTGCTCTCTATTTCACTGTCTTTGTGTTTTGTTTTCGAAATTTATTTTGATAATGGGATTTATCGGATTTTCACTGCTGCCTTTCGGCCGCTGTACACACCCTTGATTCTCTTACGGAGACATATATATCCATGGGTTTTAAGATTCTTCCTAGTCAGGTATATTCCTAGGCGTTGAATATGTGGTGTTGGGTCCATTTCGTTGAGCAAGGAGTAGGTCTTGTCTATTACATATTGGGCTTATGGAAAGTTATCTGTGCTAATTTCAGTCTCTGGTTTTATGCAGCACCCCAAGGCACCTTTCCCCATAAGCAAGCACTAGTTGGTTTTCTAAATTTGAGACCCTTTTCTATTTTGTAATTCAGTTCATGTGTAGTCAAGTTTACATTCCGTGTATTCGTGATATCTTATGATGTTTCTTTTTCTGTGTGACGTAGTTCACGTAGAATCACCGTACCTGCATCCACTCACTATGCCGCTATGGGCCTGATGACACAGATTTCATTGCTGAGTGATATTGCATTGTACGTACGTGCCACAAGTTCTTTATCCATTTTTTGCTTTCTGGGATATTTACCTGATACTGTAGACGAGCTTCTTGTGAACACAGCCGTCTCAAATATTGGGGTGGCTGTCTGTTTTTGATTTTAATTTCCGTAAGCTATAGGACCATAAGTGGAAGTGCCATAGGCTGTGTTGCTTTGTTTCTTTCGTGTTTCAGGAAACACCATACACTTCTCCAGGGTGGCTGCTGGCAATTTACATCCTGCCAATCAGCATAACAAGGCTCCCTGTTCTCCATATCCTGTCCTACCTTTCTGGATTTTACACTTTTTTCAGATGGCCCTTTTGCCAGGGGGGCAGTGAGACTTCATTGTAGTGCAGATTTCATTTACAGGCTTGCTTGGTTGGCCAAAAAGGGCGTATGCGTTTTTTCCTGAATATATTCAGGAAAAAACGCATACGCCCTTTTTGGCCAAGTGCATCATTGTCGACGTTCTGCCTCTTTTCCTATGCTTTCAGGGCAATTCCAGTCTACCCCCTGCAATCCTTTTCCTGAAATTCTGCCCCGCTTTCAAGTCCCCTTCGCAGGCTTACTTCAATATATTTTTGGAGGAAAGCTGTCATTTATAACTCTGCAGGTTTGTGAATTACAGTGCCCCTGAGCTCCTTTCTTCAACTCGCTTTCTTGTGAGCTGGGCACAAAACCGCAGGATTGCTTCAGGCCCTAATCTCTTTCCAGCAGGGCACACTGAGCCTTTGTTTAATTCCTCTTCCTGGTGGGCAATGAGCGTTACATTTGCCCGTGCAGACACCTACAGCTAGTCTCTCATTGGTTCTCCCTATTCCTGTTCATTTTGCACAGAAATTGCAAGCTGTGCCAAAGAGGAGGTTAAAGGCACTGACTCTCCAAGCGGGGAGAGTGTTAGTAAAGCATCTGGAATGGTGAACCCGAGGACCAGGATACGAAAACTGAGATGCATTTTAAATCATTTCCCAATCACATGGTGGACGATACTCTTGGTTTCCCATGCATGTTTTAGCTGGAGGAAGAATCCCTTGAACCTGGAGAGTTGGGACCCATGGAATGGGTACCATGCAGTATGACTTCAAAGGGTCTGCATTTGCTCACCGAAACTCACCAATGCTATCAGCCTGAAGTGTCCAGCCTTATGTCTCAACCAGCTCTGGGTGTAGATGTGGTCAATCCCGGTTGCATCACATGCCCTGAGTGAATTATTTAAGAATTGCTCTCTATTTCACTGTCTTTATGATTTTTTTTTGAAATTTATTTTGATAATGGGATTTATCGGATTTTCACTGCTGCGTTTATGCCGCTGTACACACGCTTGATTCTCTTACGGAGACATATATATCCATGGGTTTTAAGATTCTTCCTAGTCAGGTATATTCCTAGGCGTTGAATATGTGGTGTTGGGTCCATTTCGTTGAGCAAGGAGTAGGTCTTGTCTATTACATATTTGGCTTATGGAAAGTTATCTGTGCTAATTTCAGTCTCTGGTTTTATGAAGCACCCCAACGCACCTTTCCCCATAAGCAAGCACTAGTTGGTTTTCTAAATTTGAGACCCTGTTCTGTTTTGTAATTCAGTTCATGTGTAGTCAAGTTTACATTCCGTGTATTAGTGATATCTTATGATGTTTCTTTTTCTGTGTGACGTAGTTCACGTAGAATCACCGTACCTGCATCCACTCACTATGCCGCTACGGGCCTGATGACACAGATTTCATTGCTGAGTGATATTGCATTGTACGTACGTGCCACAACTTCTTTATCCATATTTTGCTTTCTGGGATATTTACCTGTTACTGTAGACGAGCTTCTTGTGAACACAGCCGTCCCAAATATTGGGGTGGCTGTCTGTTTTTGATTTTAATTTCCGTAAGCTATAGGACCATAAGTGGAAGTGCCATAGACTGTGTTGCTTTGTTTCTTATGTGTTTCAGGAAACACCATACACTTCTCCAGGCTGGCTGCTGGCAATTTACATCCTGCCAATCAGCATAACAAGGCTCCCTGTTCTCCATATCCTGTCCTACCTTTCTGGATTTTACACTTTTTTCAGATGGCCCTCTTGCCCGGGGGGCAGTGAGACTTCATTGTAGTGCAGATTTCCTTTACAGGCTTGCTTGGTTGGCCAAAAAGGGCGTATGCGTTTTTTCCTGAATATATTCAGGAAAAAACGCATACGCCCTTTTTGGCCAAGTGCATCATTGTCGACGTTCTGCCTCTTTTCCTATGCTTTCAGGGCAATTCCAGTCTACCCCCTGCAATCGTTTTCCTGAAATTCTGCCCCGCTTTCAAGTCCCCTTCGCAGGCTTACTTCAATATATTTTTGGAGGATAGCTGTCATTTATAACTCTGCAGGTTTGTGAATTACAGTGCCCCTGAGCTCCTTTCTTCAACTCGCTTTCTTGTGAACTGGGCACAAAACCACAGGATTGCTTCAGGCCCTAATCTGTTTCGGGCAGGGCATGCTGAGCCTTTGGTAAATTCCTCTTCCTGGTGGGAAATGAGCGTTACATTTGCCCGTGCAGACACCTACAGCTAGTCTCTCATTGGTTCTCCCTATTCCTGTTCATCTTGCACAGAAATTGCAAGCTGTGCCAAACAGGAGGTTACAGGCACTGACTCTCCAAGCAGGGAGACTGTTAGTAAATCATCTGGAATGGTGAACCCGAGGACCAGGATACGAAAACTGAGATGCATTTTAAATCATTTCCCCATAACACGGTGGACCATACTGTGGGTTTCACATGCATGTTTTAGCTGGAGGAAGAATCCCTTGAACCTGAAGAGTTGGGACCCATGGAATAGGTACCATACAGTATGACTTCAAAGGGTGTGCATTTGCTCACCTAAACTCACCAATGCTATCAGCCTGAAGTGTCCAGCCTTATGTCTCAACCAGCTCTGGGTGTAGATGTGGTCAATCCCGGTTGCATCACATGCCCTGAGTGAATTATTTAAGAATTGCTCTCTATTTCACTGTCTTTGTGTTTTGTTTTCGAAATTTATTTTGATAATGGGATTTATCGGATTTTCACTGCTGCCTTTCGGCCGCTGTACACACCCTTGATTCTCTTACGGAGACATATATATCCATGGGTTTTAAGATTCTTCCTAGTCAGGTATATTCCTAGGCGTTGAATATGTGGTGTTGGGTCCATTTCGTTGAGCAAGGAGTAGGTCTTGTCTATTACATATTGGGCTTATGGAAAGTTATCTGTGCTAATTTCAGTCTCTGGTTTTATGCAGCACCCCAAGGCACCTTTCCCCATAAGCAAGCACTAGTTGGTTTTCTAAATTTGAGACCCTTTTCTATTTTGTAATTCAGTTCATGTGTAGTCAAGTTTACATTCCGTGTATTCGTGATATCTTATGATGTTTCTTTTTCTGTGTGACGTAGTTCACGTAGAATCACCGTACCTGCATCCACTCACTATGCCGCTATGGGCCTGATGACACAGATTTCATTGCTGAGTGATATTGCATTGTACGTACGTGCCACAAGTTCTTTATCCATTTTTTGCTTTCTGGGATATTTACCTGATACTGTAGACGAGCTTCTTGTGAACACAGCCGTCTCAAATATTGGGGTGGCTGTCTGTTTTTGATTTTAATTTCCGTAAGCTATAGGACCATAAGTGGAAGTGCCATAGGCTGTGTTGCTTTGTTTCTTTCGTGTTTCAGGAAACACCATACACTTCTCCAGGGTGGCTGCTGGCAATTTACATCCTGCCAATCAGCATAACAAGGCTCCCTGTTCTCCATATCCTGTCCTACCTTTCTGGATTTTACACTTTTTTCAGATGGCCCTTTTGCCAGGGGGGCAGTGAGACTTCATTGTAGTGCAGATTTCATTTACAGGCTTGCTTGGTTGGCCAAAAAGGGCGTATGCGTTTTTTCCTGAATATATTCAGGAAAAAACGCATACGCCCTTTTTGGCCAAGTGCATCATTGTCGACGTTCTGCCTCTTTTCCTATGCTTTCAGGGCAATTCCAGTCTACCCCCTGCAATCGTTTTCCTGAAATTCTGCCCCGCTTTCAAGTCCCCTTCGCAGGCTTACTTCAATATATTTTTGGAGGAAAGCTGTCATTTATAACTCTGCAGGTTTGTGAATTACAGTGCCCCTGAGCTCCTTTCTTCAACTCGCTTTCTTGTGAGCTGGGCACAAAACCGCAGGATTGCTTCAGGCCCTAATCTGTTTCCAGCAGGGCACACTGAGCCTTTGTTTAATTCCTCTTCCTGGTGGGCAATGAGCGTTACATTTGCCCGTGCAGACACCTACAGCTAGTCTCTCATTGGTTCTCCCTATTCCTGTTCATTTTGCACAGAAATTGCAAGCTGTGCCAAAGAGGAGGTTAAAGGCACTGACTCTCCAAGCGGGGAGAGTGTTAGTAAAGCATCTGGAATGGTGAACCCGAGGACCAGGATACAAAAACTGAGATGCATTTTAAATCATTTCCCAATCACATGGTGGACGATACTCTTGGTTTCCCATGCATGTTTTAGCTGGAGGAAGAATCCCTTGAACCTGGAGAGTTGGGACCCATGGAATGGGTACCATGCAGTATGACTTCAAAGGGTCTGCATTTGCTCACCGAAACTCACCAATGCTATCAGCCTGAAGTGTCCAGCCTTATGTCTCAACCAGCTCTGGGTGTAGATGTGTTAAATCCCGGTTGCATCACATGCCCTGAGTGAATTATTTAAGAATTGCTCTCTATTTCACTGTCTTTATGATTTTTTTTTGAAATTTATTTTGATAATGGGATTTATCGGATTTTCACTGCTGCGTTTATGCCGCTGTACACACGCTTGATTCTCTTGCGGAGACATATATATCCATGGGTTTTAAGATTCTTCCTAGTCAGGTATATTCCTAGGCGTTGAATATGTGGTGTTGGGTCCATTTCGTTGAGCAAGGAGTAGGTCTTGTCTATTACATATTTGGCTTATGGAAAGTTATCTGTGCTAATTTCAGTCTCTGGTTTTATGAAGCACCCCAACGCACCTTTCCCCATAAGCAAGCACTAGTTGGTTTTCTAAATTTGAGACCCTTTTCTATTTTGTAATTCAGTTCATGTGTAGTCAAGTTTACATTCCGTGTATTCGTGATATCTTATGATGTTTCTTTTTCTGTGTGACGTAGTTCACGTAGAATCACCGTACCTGCATCCACTCACTATGCCGCTACGGGCCTGATGACACAGATTTCATTGCTGAGTGATATTGCATTGCCCGTACGTGCCACAACTTCTTTATCCATATTTTGCTTTCTGGGATATTTACCTGTTACTGTAGACGAGCTTCTTGTGAACACAGCCGTCCCAAATATTGGGGTGGCTGTCTGTTTTTGATTTTAATTTCCGTAAGCTATAGGACCATAAGTGGAAGTGCCATAGACTGTGTTGCTTTGTTTCTTATGTGTTTCAGGAAACACCATACACTTCTCCAGGCTGGCTGCTGGCAATTTACATCCTGCCAATCAGCATAACAAGGCTCCCTGTTCTCCATATCCTGTCCTACCTTTCTGGATTTTACACTTTTTTCAGATGGCCCTCTTGCCCGGGGGGCAGTGAGACTTCATTGTAGTGCAGATTTCCTTTACAGGCTTGCTTGGTTGGCCAAAAAGGGCGTATGCGTTTTTTCCTGAATATATTCAGGAAAAAACGCATACGCCCTTTTTGGCCAAGTGCATCATTGTCGACGTTCTGCCTCTTTTCCTATGCTTTCAGGGCAATTCCAGTCTACCCCCTGCAATCCTTTTCCTGAAATTCTGCCCCGCTTTCAAGTCCCCTTTGCAGGCTTACTTCAATATATTTTTGGAGGATAGCTGTCATTTATAACTCTGCAGGTTTGTGAATTACAGTGTCCCTGAGCTCCTTTCTTCAACTCGCTTTCTTGTGAACTGGGCACAAAACCGCAGGATTGCTTCAGGCCCTAATCTGTTTCGGGCAGGGCATGCTGAGCCTTTGGTAAATTCCTCTTCCTGGTGGGAAATGAGCGTTACATTTGCCCGTGCAGACACCTACAGCTAGTCTCTCATTGGTTCTCCCTATTCCTGTTCATCTTGCACAGAAATTGCAAGCTGTGCCAAACAGGAGGTTACAGGCACTGACTCTCCAAGCAGGGAGACTGTTAGTAAATCATCTGGAATGGTGAACCCGAGGACCAGGATACGAAAACTGAGATGCATTTTAAATCATTTCCCCATAACACGGTGGACCATACTGTGGGTTTCACATGCATGTTTTAGCTGGAGGAAGAATCCCTTGAACCTGAAGAGTTGGGACCCATGGAATAGGTACCATACAGTATGACTTCAAAGGGTGTGCATTTGCTCACCTAAACTCACCAATGCTATCAGCCTGAAGTGTCCAGCCTTATGTCTCAACCAGCTCTGGGTGTAGATGTGGTCAATCCCGGTTGCATCACATGCCCTGAGTGAATTATTTAAGAATTGCTCTCTATTTCACTGTCTTTGTGTTTTGTTTTCGAAATTTATTTTGATAATGGGATTTATCGGATTTTCACTGCTGCCTTTCGGCCGCTGTACACACCCTTGATTCTCTTACGGAGACATATATATCCATGGGTTTTAATATTCTTCCTAGTCAGGTATATTCCTAGGCGTTGAATATGTGGTGTTGGGTCCATTTCGTTGAGCAAGGAGTAGGTCTTGTCTATTACATATTGGGCTTATGGAAAGTTATCTGTGCTAATTTCAGTCTCTGGTTTTATGCAGCACCCCAAGGCACCTTTCCCCATAAGCAAGCACTAGTTGGTTTTCTAAATTTGAGACCCTTTTCTATTTTGTAATTCAGTTCATGTGTAGTCAAGTTTACATTCCGTGTATTCGTGATATCTTATGATGTTTCTTTTTCTGTGTGACGTAGTTCACGTAGAATCACCGTACCTGCATCCACTCACTATGCCGCTATGGGCCTGATGACACAGATTTCATTGCTGAGTGATATTGCATTGTACGTACGTGCCACAAGTTCTTTATCCATTTTTTGCTTTCTGGGATATTTACCTGATACTGTAGACGAGCTTCTTGTGAACACAGCCGTCTCAAATA
Organism: Phocoena phocoena; assembly: GCF_963924675.1. Taxonomy (NCBI): domain Eukaryota; kingdom Metazoa; phylum Chordata; class Mammalia; order Artiodactyla; family Phocoenidae; genus Phocoena; species Phocoena phocoena. The sequence goes on along the minus strand of NW_027077572.1, from coordinate 231,330 downwards.
TTGGGGTGGCTGTCTGTTTTTGATTTTAATTTCCGTAAGCTATAGGACCATAAGTGGAAGTGCCATAGGCTGTGTTGCTTTGTTTCTTTCGTGTTTCAGGAAACACCATACACTTCTCCAGGGTGGCTGCTGGCAATTTACATCCTGCCAATCAGCATAACAAGGCTCCCTGTTCTCCATATCCTGTCCTACCTTTCTGGATTTTACACTTTTTTCAGATGGCCCTTTTGCCAGGGGGGCAGTGAGACTTCATTGTAGTGCAGATTTCATTTACAGGCTTGCTTGGTTGGCCAAAAAGGGCGTATGCGTTTTTTCCTGAATATATTCAGGAAAAAACGCATACGCCCTTTTTGGCCAAGTGCATCATTGTCGACGTTCTGCCTCTTTTCCTATGCTTTCAGGGCAATTCCAGTCTACCCCCTGCAATCGTTTTCCTGAAATTCTGCCCCGCTTTCAAGTCCCCTTCGCAGGCTTACTTCAATATATTTTTGGAGGAAAGCTGTCATTTATAACTCTGCAGGTTTGTGAATTACAGTGCCCCTGAGCTCCTTTCTTCAACTCGCTTTCTTGTGAGCTGGGCACAAAACCGCAGGATTGCTTCAGGCCCTAATCTGTTTCCAGCAGGGCACACTGAGCCTTTGTTTAATTCCTCTTCCTGGTGGGCAATGAGCGTTACATTTGCCCGTGCAGACACCTACAGCTAGTCTCTCATTGGTTCTCCCTATTCCTGTTCATTTTGCACAGAAATTGCAAGCTGTGCCAAAGAGGAGGTTAAAGGCACTGACTCTCCAAGCGGGGAGAGTGTTAGTAAAGCATCTGGAATGGTGAACCCGAGGACCAGGATACGAAAACTGAGATGCATTTTAAATCATTTCCCAATCACATGGTGGACGATACTCTTGGTTTCCCATGCATGTTTTAGCTGGAGGAAGAATCCCTTGAACCTGGAGAGTTGGGACCCATGGAATGGGTACCATGCAGTATGACTTCAAAGGGTCTGCATTTGCTCACCGAAACTCACCAATGCTATCAGCCTGAAGTGTCCAGCCTTATGTCTCAACCAGCTCTGGGTGTAGATGTGTTAAATCCCGGTTGCATCACATGCCCTGAGTGAATTATTTAAGAATTGCTCTCTATTTCACTGTCTTTATGATTTTTTTTTGAAATTTATTTTGATAATGGGATTTATCGGATTTTCACTGCTGCGTTTATGCTGCTGTACACACGCTTGATTCTCTTACGGAGACATATATATCCATGGGTTTTAAGATTCTTCCTAGTCAGGTATATTCCTAGGCGTTGAATATGTGGTGTTGGGTCCATTTCGTTGAGCAAGGAGTAGGTCTTGTCTATTACATATTTGGCTTATGGAAAGTTATCTGTGCTAATTTCAGTCTCTGGTTTTATGAAGCACCCCAACGCACCTTTCCCCATAAGCAAGCACTAGTTGGTTTTCTAAATTTGAGACCCTTTTCTATTTTGTAATTCAGTTCATGTGTAGTCAAGTTTACATTCCGTGTATTCGTGATATCTTATGATGTTTCTTTTTCTGTGTGACGTAGTTCACGTAGAATCACCGTACCTGCATCCACTCACTATGCCGCTACGGGCCTGATGACACAGATTTCATTGCTGAGTGATATTGCATTGCCCGTACGTGCCACAACTTCTTTATCCATATTTTGCTTTCTGGGATATTTACCTGTTACTGTAGACGAGCTTCTTGTGAACACAGCCGTCCCAAATATTGGGGTGGCTGTCTGTTTTTGATTTTAATTTCCGTAAGCTATAGGACCATAAGTGGAAGTGCCATAGACTGTGTTGCTTTGTTTCTTATGTGTTTCAGGAAACACCATACACTTCTCCAGGCTGGCTGCTGGCAATTTACATCCTGCCAATCAGCATAACAAGGCTCCCTGTTCTCCATATCCTGTCCTACCTTTATGGATTTTACACTTTTTTCAGATGGCCCTCTTGCCCGGGGGGCAGTGAGACTTCATTGTAGTGCAGATTTCCTTTACAGGCTTGCTTGGTTGGCCAAAAAGGGCGTATGCGTTTTTTCCTGAATATATTCAGGAAAAAACTCATACGCCCTTTTTGGCCAAGTGCATCATTGTCGACGTTCTGCCTCTTTTCCTATGCTTTCAGGGCAATTCCAGTCTACCCCCTGCAATCCTTTTCCTGAAATTCTGCCCCGCATTCAAGTCCCCTTTGCAGGCTTACTTCAATATATTTTTGGAGGATAGCTGTCATTTATAACTCTGCAGGTTTGTGAATTACAGTGTCCCTGAGCTCCTTTCTTCAACTCGCTTTCTTGTGAACTGGGCACAAAACCGCAGGATTGCTTCAGGCCCTAATCTGTTTCGGGCAGGGCATGCTGAGCCTTTGGTAAATTCCTCTTCCTGGTGGGAAATGAGCGTTACATTTGCCCGTGCAGACACCTACAGCTAGTCTCTCATTGGTTCTCCCTATTCCTGTTCATCTTGCACAGAAATTGCAAGCTGTGCCAAACAGGAGGTTACAGGCACTGACTCTCCAAGCAGGGAGACTGTTAGTAAATCATCTGGAATGGTGAACCCGAGGACCAGGATACGAAAACTGAGATGCATTTTAAATCATTTCCCCATAACACGGTGGACCATACTGTGGGTTTCACATGCATGTTTTAGCTGGAGGAAGAATCCCTTGAACCTGAAGAGTTGGGACCCATGGAATAGGTACCATACAGTATGACTTCAAAGGGTGTGCATTTGCTCACCTAAACTCACCAATGCTATCAGCCTGAAGTGTCCAGCCTTATGTCTCAACCAGCTCTGGGTGTAGATGTGGTCAATCCCGGTTGCATCACATGCCCTGAGTGAATTATTTAAGAATTGCTCTCTATTTCACTGTCTTTGTGTTTTGTTTTCGAAATTTATTTTGATAATGGGATTTATCGGATTTTCACTGCTGCCTTTCGGCCGCTGTACACACCCTTGATTCTCTTACGGAGACATATATATCCATGGGTTTTAAGATTCTTCCTAGTCAGGTATATTCCTAGGCGTTGAATATGTGGTGTTGGGTCCATTTCGTTGAGCAAGGAGTAGGTCTTGTCTATTACATATTGGGCTTATGGAAAGTTATCTGTGCTAATTTCAGTCTCTGGTTTTATGCAGCACCCCAAGGCACCTTTCCCCATAAGCAAGCACTAGTTGGTTTTCTAAATTTGAGACCCTTTTCTATTTTGTAATTCAGTTCATGTGTAGTCAAGTTTACATTCCGTGTATTCGTGATATCTTATGATGTTTCTTTTTCTGTGTGACGTAGTTCACGTAGAATCACCATACCTGCATCCACTCACTATGCCGCTATGGGCCTGATGACACAGATTTCATTGCTGAGTGATATTGCATTGTACGTACGTGCCACAAGTTCTTTATCCATTTTTTGCTTTCTGGGATATTTACCTGATACTGTAGACGAGCTTCTTGTGAACACAGCCGTCTCAAATATTGGGGTGGCTGTCTGTTTTTGATTTTAATTTCCGTAAGCTATAGGACCATAAGTGGAAGTGCCATAGGCTGTGTTGCTTTGTTTCTTTTGTGTTTCAGGAAACACCATACACTTCTCCAGGGTGGCTGCTGGCAATTTACATCCTGCCAATCAGCATAACAAGGCTCCCTGTTCTCCATATCCTGTCCTACCTTTCTGGATTTTACACTTTTTTCAGATGGCCCTTTTGCCAGGGGGGCAGTGAGACTTCATTGTAGTGCAGATTTCATTTACAGGCTTGCTTGGTTGGCCAAAAAGGGCGTATGCGTTTTTTCCTGAATATATTCAGGAAAAAACGCATACGCCCTTTTTGGCCAAGTGCATCATTGTCGACGTTCTGCCTCTTTTCCTATGCTTTCAGGGCAATTCCAGTCTACCCCCTGCAATCGTTTTCCTGAAATTCTGCCCCGCTTTCAAGTCCCCTTCGCAGGCTTACTTCAATATATTTTTGGAGGAAAGCTGTCATTTATAACTCTGCAGGTTTGTGAATTACAGTGCCCCTGAGCTCCTTTCTTCAACTCGCTTTCTTGTGAGCTGGGCACAAAACCGCAGGATTGCTTCAGGCCCTAATCTGTTTCCAGCAGGGCACACTGAGCCTTTGTTTAATTCCTCTTCCTGGTGGGCAATGAGCGTTACATTTGCCCGTGCAGACACCTACAGCTAGTCTCTCATTGGTTCTCCCTATTCCTGTTCATTTTGCACAGAAATTGCAAGCTGTGCCAAAGAGGAGGTTAAAGGCACTGACTCTCCAAGCGGGGAGAGTGTTAGTAAAGCATCTGGAATGGTGAACCCGAGGACCAGGATACGAAAACTGAGATGCATTTTAAATCATTTCCCAATCACATGGTGGACGATACTCTTGGTTTCCCATGCATGTTTTAGCTGGAGGAAGAATCCCTTGAACCTGGAGAGTTGGGACCCATGGAATGGGTACCATGCAGTATGACTTCAAAGGGTCTGCATTTGCTCACCGAAACTCACCAATGCTATCAGCCTGAAGTGTCCAGCCTTATGTCTCAACCAGCTCTGGGTGTAGATGTGTTAAATCCCGGTTGCATCACATGCCCTGAGTGAATTATTTAAGAATTGCTCTCTATTTCACTGTCTTTATGATTTTTTTTTGAAATTTATTTTGATAATGGGATTTATCGGATTTTCACTGCTGCGTTTATGCCGCTGTACACACGCTTGATTCTCTTACGGAGACATATATATCCATGGGTTTTAAGATTCTTCCTAGTCAGGTATATTCCTAGGCGTTGAATATGTGGTGTTGGGTCCATTTCGTTGAGCAAGGAGTAGGTCTTGTCTATTACATATTTGGCTTATGGAAAGTTATCTGTGCTAATTTCAGTCTCTGGTTTTATGAAGCACCCCAACGCACCTTTCCCCATAAGCAAGCACTAGTTGGTTTTCTAAATTTGAGACCCTTTTCTATTTTGTAATTCAGTTCATGTGTAGTCAAGTTTACATTCCGTGTATTCGTGATATCTTATGATGTTTCTTTTTCTGTGTGACGTAGTTCACGTAGAATCACCGTACCTGCATCCACTCACTATGCCGCTACGGGCCTGATGACACAGATTTCATTGCTGAGTGATATTGCATTGCCCGTACGTGCCACAACTTCTTTATCCATATTTTGCTTTCTGGGATATTTACCTGTTACTGTAGACGAGCTTCTTGTGAACACAGCCGTCCCAAATATTGGGGTGGCTGTCTGTTTTTGATTTTAATTTCCGTAAGCTATAGGACCATAAGTGGAAGTGCCATAGACTGTGTTGCTTTGTTTCTTATGTGTTTCAGGAAACACCATACACTTCTCCAGGCTGGCTGCTGGCAATTTACATCCTGTCAATCAGCATAACAAGGCTCCCTGTTCTCCATATCCTGTCCTACCTTTCTGGATTTTACACTTTTTTCAGATGGCCCTCTTGCCCGGGGGGCAGTGAGACTTCATTGTAGTGCAGATTTCCTTTACAGGCTTGCTTGGTTGGCCAAAAAGGGCGTATGCGTTTTTTCCTGAATATATTCAGGAAAAAACGCATACGCCCTTTTTGGCCAAGTGCATCATTGTCGACGTTCTGCCTCTTTTCCTATGCTTTCAGGGCAATTCCAGTCTACCCCCTGCAATCCTTTTCCTGAAATTCTGCCCCGCTTTCAAGTCCCCTTTGCAGGCTTACTTCAATATATTTTTGGAGGATAGCTGTCATTTATAACTCTGCAGGTTTGTGAATTACAGTGTCCCTGAGCTCCTTTCTTCAACTCGCTTTCTTGTGAACTGGGCACAAAACCGCAGGATTGCTTCAGGCCCTAATCTGTTTCGGGCAGGGCATGCTGAGCCTTTGGTAAATTCCTCTTCCTGGTGGGAAATGAGCGTTACATTTGCCCGTGCAGACACCTACAGCTAGTCTCTCATTGGTTCTCCCTATTCCTGTTCATCTTGCACAGAAATTGCAAGGTGTGCCAAACAGGAGGTTAAAGGCACTGACTCTCCAAGCAGGGAGACTGTTAGTAAATCATCTGGAATGGTGAACCCGAGGACCAGGATACGAAAACTGAGATGCATTTTAAATCATTTCCCCATAACACGGTGGACCATACTGTGGGTTTCACATGCATGTTTTAGCTGGAGGAAGAATCCCTTGAACCTGAAGAGTTGGGACCCATGGAATAGGTACCATACAGTATGACTTCAAAGGGTGTGCATTTGCTCACCTAAACTCACCAATGCTATCAGCCTGAAGTGTCCAGCCTTATGTCTCAACCAGCTCTGGGTGTAGATGTGGTCAATCCCGGTTGCATCACATGCCCTGAGTGAATTATTTAAGAATTGCTCTCTATTTCACTGTCTTTGTGTTTTGTTTTCGAAATTTATTTTGATAATGGGATTTATCGGATTTTCACTGCTGCCTTTCGGCCGCTGTACACACCCTTGATTCTCTTACGGAGACATATATATCCATGGGTTTTAAGATTCTTCCTAGTCAGGTATATTCCTAGGCGTTGAATATGTGGTGTTGGGTCCATTTCGTTGAGCAAGGAGTAGGTCTTGTCTATTACATATTGGGCTTATGGAAAGTTATCTGTGCTAATTTCAGTCTCTGGTTTTATGCAGCACCCCAAGGCACCTTTCCCCATAAGCAAGCACTAGTTGGTTTTCTAAATTTGAGACCCTTTTCTATTTTGTAATTCAGTTCATGTGTAGTCAAGTTTACATTCCGTGTATTCGTGATATCTTATGATGTTTCTTTTTCTGTGTGACGTAGTTCACGTAGAATCACCGTACCTGCATCCACTCACTATGCCGCTATGGGCCTGATGACACAGATTTCATTGCTGAGTGATATTGCATTGTACGTACGTGCCACAAGTTCTTTATCCATTTTTTGCTTTCTGGGATATTTACCTGATACTGTAGACGAGCTTCTTGTGAACACAGCCGTCTCAAATATTGGGGTGGCTGTCTGTTTTTGATTTTAATTTCCGTAAGCTATAGGACCATAAGTGGAAGTGCCATAGGCTGTGTTGCTTTGTTTCTTTCGTGTTTCAGGAAACACCATACACTTCTCCAGGGTGGCTGCTGGCAATTTACATCCTGCCAATCAGCATAACAAGGCTCCCTGTTCTCCATATCCTGTCCTACCTTTCTGGATTTTACACTTTTTTCAGATGGCCCTTTTGCCAGGGGGGCAGTGAGACTTCATTGTAGTGCAGATTTCATTTACAGGCTTGCTTGGTTGGCCAAAAAGGGCGTATGCGTTTTTTCCTGAATATATTCAGGAAAAAACGCATACGCCCTTTTTGGCCAAGTGCATCATTGTCGACGTTCTGCCTCTTTTCCTATGCTTTCAGGGCAATTCCAGTCTACCCCCTGCAATCGTTTTCCTGAAATTCTGCCCCGCTTTCAAGTCCCCTTCGCAGGCTTACTTCAATATATTTTTGGAGGAAAGCTGTCATTTATAACTCTGCAGGTTTGTGAATTACAGTGCCCCTGAGCTCCTTTCTTCAACTCGCTTTCTTGTGAGCTGGGCACAAAACCGCAGGATTGCTTCAGGCCCTAATCTGTTTCCAGCAGGGCACACTGAGCCTTTGTTTAATTCCTCTTCCTGGTGGGCAATGAGCGTTACATTTGCCCGTGCAGACACCTACAGCTAGTCTCTCATTGGTTCTCCCTATTCCTGTTCATTTTGCACAGAAATTGCAAGCTGTGCCAAAGAGGAGGTTAAAGGCACTGACTCTCCAAGCGGGGAGAGTGTTAGTAAAGCATCTGGAATGGTGAACCCGAGGACCAGGATACGAAAACTGAGATGCATTTTAAATCATTTCCCAATCACATGGTGGACGATACTCTTGGTTTCCCATGCATGTTTTAGCTGGAGGAAGAATCCCTTGAACCTGGAGAGTTGGGACCCATGGAATGGGTACCATGCAGTATGACTTCAAAGGGTCTGCATTTGCTCACCGAAACTCACCAATGCTATCAGCCTGAAGTGTCCAGCCTTATGTTTCAACCAGCTCTGGGTGTAGATGTGTTAAATCCCGGTTGCATCACATGCCCTGAGTGAATTATTTAAGAATTGCTCTCTATTTCACTGTCTTTATGATTTTTTTTTGAAATTTATTTTGATAATGGGATTTATCGGATTTTCACTGCTGCGTTTATGCCGCTGTACACACGCTTGATTCTCTTACGGAGACATATATATCCATGGGTTTTAAGATTCTTCCTAGTCAGGTATATTCCTAGGCGTTGAATATGTGGTGTTGGGTCCATTTCGTTGAGCAAGGAGTAGGTCTTGTCTATTACATATTTGGCTTATGGAAAGTTATCTGTGCTAATTTCAGTCTCTGGTTTTATGAAGCACCCCAACGCACCTTTCCCCATAAGCAAGCACTAGTTGGTTTTCTAAATTTGAGACCCTTTTCTATTTTGTAATTCAGTTCATGTGTAGTCAAGTTTACATTCCGTGTATTCGTGATATCTTATGATGTTTCTTTTTCTGTGTGACGTAGTTCACGTAGAATCACCGTACCTGCATCCACTCACTATGCCGCTACGGGCCTGATGACACAGATTTCATTGCTGAGTGATATTGCATTGCCCGTACGTGCCACAACTTCTTTATCCATATTTTGCTTTCTGGGATATTTACCTGTTACTGTAGACGAGCTTCTTGTGAACACAGCCGTCCCAAATATTGGGGTGGCTGTCTGTTTTTGATTTTAATTTCCGTAAGCTATAGGACCATAAGTGGAAGTGCCATAGACTGTGTTGCTTTGTTTCTTATGTGTTTCAGGAAACACCATACACTTCTCCAGGCTGGCTGCTGGCAATTTACATCCTGTCAATCAGCATAACAAGGCTCCCTGTTCTCCATATCCTGTCCTACCTTTCTGGATTTTACACTTTTTTCAGATGGCCCTCTTGCCCGGGGGGCAGTGAGACTTCATTGTAGTGCAGATTTCCTTTACAGGCTTGCTTGGTTGGCCAAAAAGGGCGTATGCGTTTTTTCCTGAATATATTCAGGAAAAAACGCATACGCCCTTTTTGGCCAAGTGCATCATTGTCGACGTTCTGCCTCTTTTCCTATGCTTTCAGGGCAATTCCAGTCTACCCCCTGCAATCCTTTTCCTGAAATTCTGCCCCGCTTTCAAGTCCCCTTTGCAGGCTTACTTCAATATATTTTTGGAGGATAGCTGTCATTTATAACTCTGCAGGTTTGTGAATTACAGTGTCCCTGAGCTCCTTTCTTCAACTCGCTTTCTTGTGAACTGGGCACAAAACCGCAGGATTGCTTCAGGCCCTAATCTGTTTCGGGCAGGGCATGCTGAGCCTTTGGTAAATTCCTCTTCCTGGTGGGAAATGAGCGTTACATTTGCCCGTGCAGACACCTACAGCTAGTCTCTCATTGGTTCTCCCTATTCCTGTTCATCTTGCACAGAAATTGCAAGGTGTGCCAAACAGGAGGTTAAAGGCACTGACTCTCCAAGCAGGGAGACTGTTAGTAAATCATCTGGAATGGTGAACCCGAGGACCAGGATACGAAAACTGAGATGCATTTTAAATCATTTCCCCATAACACGGTGGACCATACTGTGGGTTTCACATGCATGTTTTAGCTGGAGGAAGAATCCCTTGAACCTGAAGAGTTGGGACCCATGGAATAGGTACCATACAGTATGACTTCAAAGGGTGTGCATTTGCTCACCTAAACTCACCAATGCTATCAGCCTGAAGTGTCCAGCCTTATGTCTCAACCAGCTCTGGGTGTAGATGTGGTCAATCCCGGTTGCATCACATGCCCTGAGTGAATTATTTAAGAATTGCTCTCTATTTCACTGTCTTTGTGTTTTGTTTTCGAAATTTATTTTGATAATGGGATTTATCGGATTTTCACTGCTGCCTTTCGGCCGCTGTACACACCCTTGATTCTCTTACGGAGACATATATATCCATGGGTTTTAAGATTCTTCCTAGTCAGGTATATTCCTAGGCGTTGAATATGTGGTGTTGGGTCCATTTCGTTGAGCAAGGAGTAGGTCTTGTCTATTACATATTGGGCTTATGGAAAGTTATCTGTGCTAATTTCAGTCTCTGGTTTTATGCAGCACCCCAAGGCACCTTTCCCCATAAGCAAGCACTAGTTGGTTTTCTAAATTTGAGACCCTTTTCTATTTTGTAATTCAGTTCATGTGTAGTCAAGTTTACATTCCGTGTATTCGTGATATCTTATGATGTTTCTTTTTCTGTGTGACGTAGTTCACGTAGAATCACCGTACCTGCATCCACTCACTATGCCGCTATGGGCCTGATGACACAGATTTCATTGCTGAGTGATATTGCATTGTACGTACGTGCCACAAGTTCTTTATCCATTTTTTGCTTTCTGGGATATTTACCTGATACTGTAGACGAGCTTCTTGTGAACACAGCCGTCTCAAATATTGGGGTGGCTGTCTGTTTTTGATTTTAATTTCCGTAAGCTATAGGACCATAAGTGGAAGTGCCATAGGCTGTGTTGCTTTGTTTCTTTCGTGTTTCAGGAAACACCATACACTTCTCCAGGGTGGCTGCTGGCAATTTACATCCTGCCAATCAGCATAACAAGGCTCCCTGTTCTCCATATCCTGTCCTACCTTTCTGGATTTTACACTTTTTTCAGATGGCCCTTTTGCCAGGGGGGCAGTGAGACTTCATTGTAGTGCAGATTTCATTTACAGGCTTGCTTGGTTGGCCAAAAAGGGCGTATGCGTTTTTTCCTGAATATATTCAGGAAAAAACGCATACGCCCTTTTTGGCCAAGTGCATCATTGTCGACGTTCTGCCTCTTTTCCTATGCTTTCAGGGCAATTCCAGTCTACCCCCTGCAATCGTTTTCCTGAAATTCTGCCCCGCTTTCAAGTCCCCTTCGCAGGCTTACTTCAATATATTTTTGGAGGAAAGCTGTCATTTATAACTCTGCAGGTTTGTGAATTACAGTGCCCCTGAGCTCCTTTCTTCAACTCGCTTTCTTGTGAGCTGGGCACAAAACCGCAGGATTGCTTCAGGCCCTAATCTGTTTCCAGCAGGGCACACTGAGCCTTTGTTTAATTCCTCTTCCTGGTGGGCAATGAGCGTTACATTTGCCCGTGCAGACACCTACAGCTAGTCTCTCATTGGTTCTCCCTATTCCTGTTCATTTTGCACAGAAATTGCAAGCTGTGCCAAAGAGGAGGTTAAAGGCACTGACTCTCCAAGCGGGGAGAGTGTTAGTAAAGCATCTGGAATGGTGAACCCGAGGACCAGGATACGAAAACTGAGATGCATTTTAAATCATTTCCCAATCACATGGTGGACGATACTCTTGGTTTCCCATGCATGTTTTAGCTGGAGGAAGAATCCCTTGAACCTGGAGAGTTGGGACCCATGGAATGGGTACCATGCAGTATGACTTCAAAGGGTCTGCATTTGCTCACCGAAACTCACCAATGCTATCAGCCTGAAGTGTCCAGCCTTATGTCTCAACCAGCTCTGGGTGTAGATGTGTTAAATCCCGGTTGCATCACATGCCCTGAGTGAATTATTTAAGAATTGCTCTCTATTTCACTGTCTTTATGATTTTTTTTTGAAATTTATTTTGATAATGGGATTTATCGGATTTTCACTGCTGCGTTTATGCCGCTGTACACACGCTTGATTCTCTTACGGAGACATATATATCCATGGGTTTTAAGATTCTTCCTAGTCAGGTATATTCCTAGGCGTTGAATATGTGGTGTTGGGTCCATTTCGTTGAGCAAGGAGTAGGTCTTGTCTATTACATATTTGGCTTATGGAAAGTTATCTGTGCTAATTTCAGTCTCTGGTTTTATGAAGCACCCCAACGCACCTTTCCCCATAAGCAAGCACTAGTTGGTTTTCTAAATTTGAGACCCTTTTCTATTTTGTAATTCAGTTCATGTGTAGTCAAGTTTACATTCCGTGTATTCGTGATATCTTATGATGTTTCTTTTTCTGTGTGACGTAGTTCACGTAGAATCACCGTACCTGCATCCACTCACTATGCCGCTACGGGCCTGATGACACAGATTTCATTGCTGAGTGATATTGCATTGCCCGTACGTGCCACAACTTCTTTATCCATATTTTGCTTTCTGGGATATTTACCTGTTACTGTAGACGAGCTTCTTGTGAACACAGCCGTCCCAAATATTGGGGTGGCTGTCTGTTTTTGATTTTAATTTCCGTAAGCTATAGGACCATAAGTGGAAGTGCCATAGACTGTGTTGCTTTGTTTCTTATGTGTTTCAGGAAACACCATACACTTCTCCAGGCTGGCTGCTGGCAATTTACATCCTGTCAATCAGCATAACAAGGCTCCCTGTTCTCCATATCCTGTCCTACCTTTCTGGATTTTACACTTTTTTCAGATGGCCCTCTTGCCCGGGGGGCAGTGAGACTTCATTGTAGTGCAGATTTCCTTTACAGGCTTGCTTGGTTGGCCAAAAAGGGCGTATGCGTTTTTTCCTGAATATATTCAGGAAAAAACGCATACGCCCTTTTTGGCCAAGTGCATCATTGTCGACGTTCTGCCTCTTTTCCTATGCTTTCAGGGCAATTCCAGTCTACCCCCTGCAATCCTTTTCCTGAAATTCTGCCCCGCTTTCAAGTCCCCTTTGCAGGCTTACTTCAATATATTTTTGGAGGATAGCTGTCATTTATAACTCTGCAGGTTTGTGAATTACAGTGTCCCTGAGCTCCTTTCTTCAACTCGCTTTCTTGTGAACTGGGCACAAAACCGCAGGATTGCTTCAGGCCCTAATCTGTTTCGGGCAGGGCATGCTGAGCCTTTGGTAAATTCCTCTTCCTGGTGGGAAATGAGCGTTACATTTGCCCGTGCAGACACCTACAGCTAGTCTCTCATTGGTTCTCCCTATTCCTGTTCATCTTGCACAGAAATTGCAAGGTGTGCCAAACAGGAGGTTAAAGGCACTGACTCTCCAAGCAGGGAGACTGTTAGTAAATCATCTGGAATGGTGAACCCGAGGACCAGGATACGAAAACTGAGATGCATTTTAAATCATTTCCCCATAACACGGTGGACCATACTGTGGGTTTCACATGCATGTTTTAGCTGGAGGAAGAATCCCTTGAACCTGAAGAGTTGGGACCCATGGAATAGGTACCATACAGTATGACTTCAAAGGGTGTGCATTTGCTCACCTAAACTCACCAATGCTATCAGCCTGAAGTGTCCAGCCTTATGTCTCAACCAGCTCTGGGTGTAGATGTGGTCAATCCCGGTTGCATCACATGCCCTGAGTGAATTATTTAAGAATTGCTCTCTATTTCACTGTCTTTGTGTTTTGTTTTCGAAATTTATTTTGATAATGGGATTTATCGGATTTTCACTGCTGCCTTTCGGCCGCTGTACACACCCTTGATTCTCTTACGGAGACATATATATCCATGGGTTTTAAGATTCTTCCTAGTCAGGTATATTCCTAGGCGTTGAATATGTGGTGTTGGGTCCATTTCGTTGAGCAAGGAGTAGGTCTTGTCTATTACATATTGGGCTTATGGAAAGTTATCTGTGCTAATTTCAGTCTCTGGTTTTATGCAGCACCCCAAGGCACCTTTCCCCATAAGCAAGCACTAGTTGGTTTTCTAAATTTGAGACCCTTTTCTATTTTGTAATTCAGTTCATGTGTAGTCAAGTTTACATTCCGTGTATTCGTGATATCTTATGATGTTTCTTTTTCTGTGTGACGTAGTTCACGTAGAATCACCGTACCTGCATCCACTCACTATGCCGCTATGGGCCTGATGACACAGATTTCATTGCTGAGTGATATTGCATTGTACGTACGTGCCACAAGTTCTTTATCCATTTTTTGCTTTCTGGGATATTTACCTGATACTGTAGACGAGCTTCTTGTGAACACAGCCGTCTCAAATATTGGGGTGGCTGTCTGTTTTTGATTTTAATTTCCGTAAGCTATAGGACCATAAGTGGAAGTGCCATAGGCTGTGTTGCTTTGTTTCTTTCGTGTTTCAGGAAACACCATACACTTCTCCAGGGTGGCTGCTGGCAATTTACATCCTGCCAATCAGCATAACAAGGCTCCCTGTTCTCCATATCCTGTCCTACCTTTCTGGATTTTACACTTTTTTCAGATGGCCCTTTTGCCAGGGGGGCAGTGAGACTTCATTGTAGTGCAGATTTCATTTACAGGCTTGCTTGGTTGGCCAAAAAGGGCGTATGCGTTTTTTCCTGAATATATTCAGGAAAAAACGCATACGCCCTTTTTGGCCAAGTGCATCATTGTCGACGTTCTGCCTCTTTTCCTATGCTTTCAGGGCAATTCCAGTCTACCCCCTGCAATCGTTTTCCTGAAATTCTGCCCCGCTTTCAAGTCCCCTTCGCAGGCTTACTTCAATATATTTTTGGAGGAAAGCTGTCATTTATAACTCTGCAGGTTTGTGAATTACAGTGCCCCTGAGCTCCTTTCTTCAACTCGCTTTCTTGTGAGCTGGGCACAAAACCGCAGGATTGCTTCAGGCCCTAATCTGTTTCCAGCAGGGCACACTGAGCCTTTGTTTAATTCCTCTTCCTGGTGGGCAATGAGCGTTACATTTGCCCGTGCAGACACCTACAGCTAGTCTCTCATTGGTTCTCCCTATTCCTGTTCATTTTGCACAGAAATTGCAAGCTGTGCCAAAGAGGAGGTTAAAGGCACTGACTCTCCAAGCGGGGAGAGTGTTAGTAAAGCATCTGGAATGGTGAACCCGAGGACCAGGATACGAAAACTGAGATGCATTTTAAATCATTTCCCAATCACATGGTGGACGATACTCTTGGTTTCCCATGCATGTTTTAGCTGGAGGAAGAATCCCTTGAACCTGGAGAGTTGGGACCCATGGAATGGGTACCATGCAGTATGACTTCAAAGGGTCTGCATTTGCTCACCGAAACTCACCAATGCTATCAGCCTGAAGTGTCCAGCCTTATGTTTCAACCAGCTCTGGGTGTAGATGTGTTAAATCCCGGTTGCATCACATGCCCTGAGTGAATTATTTAAGAATTGCTCTCTATTTCACTGTCTTTATGATTTTTTTTTGAAATTTATTTTGATAATGGGATTTATCGGATTTTCACTGCTGCGTTTATGCCGCTGTACACACGCTTGATTCTCTTACGGAGACATATATATCCATGGGTTTTAAGATTCTTCCTAGTCAGGTATATTCCTAGGCGTTGAATATGTGGTGTTGGGTCCATTTCGTTGAGCAAGGAGTAGGTCTTGTCTATTACATATTTGGCTTATGGAAAGTTATCTGTGCTAATTTCAGTCTCTGGTTTTATGAAGCACCCCAACGCACCTTTCCCCATAAGCAAGCACTAGTTGGTTTTCTAAATTTGAGACCCTTTTCTATTTTGTAATTCAGTTCATGTGTAGTCAAGTTTACATTCCGTGTATTCGTGATATCTTATGATGTTTCTTTTTCTGTGTGACGTAGTTCACGTAGAATCACCGTACCTGCATCCACTCACTATGCCGCTACGGGCCTGATGACACAGATTTCATTGCTGAGTGATATTGCATTGCCCGTACGTGCCACAACTTCTTTATCCATATTTTGCTTTCTGGGATATTTACCTGTTACTGTAGACGAGCTTCTTGTGAACACAGCCGTCCCAAATATTGGGGTGGCTGTCTGTTTTTGATTTTAATTTCCGTAAGCTATAGGACCATAAGTGGAAGTGCCATAGACTGTGTTGCTTTGTTTCTTATGTGTTTCAGGAAACACCATACACTTCTCCAGGCTGGCTGCTGGCAATTTACATCCTGTCAATCAGCATAACAAGGCTCCCTGTTCTCCATATCCTGTCCTACCTTTCTGGATTTTACACTTTTTTCAGATGGCCCTCTTGCCCGGGGGGCAGTGAGACTTCATTGTAGTGCAGATTTCCTTTACAGGCTTGCTTGGTTGGCCAAAAAGGGCGTATGCGTTTTTTCCTGAATATATTCAGGAAAAAACGCATACGCCCTTTTTGGCCAAGTGCATCATTGTCGACGTTCTGCCTCTTTTCCTATGCTTTCAGGGCAATTCCAGTCTACCCCCTGCAATCCTTTTCCTGAAATTCTGCCCCGCTTTCAAGTCCCCTTTGCAGGCTTACTTCAATATATTTTTGGAGGATAGCTGTCATTTATAACTCTGCAGGTTTGTGAATTACAGTGTCCCTGAGCTCCTTTCTTCAACTCGCTTTCTTGTGAACTGGGCACAAAACCGCAGGATTGCTTCAGGCCCTAATCTGTTTCGGGCAGGGCATGCTGAGCCTTTGGTAAATTCCTCTTCCTGGTGGGAAATGAGCGTTACATTTGCCCGTGCAGACACCTACAGCTAGTCTCTCA
The DNA here is from genome assembly GCF_963924675.1 of Phocoena phocoena. Classification (NCBI taxonomy): domain Eukaryota; kingdom Metazoa; phylum Chordata; class Mammalia; order Artiodactyla; family Phocoenidae; genus Phocoena; species Phocoena phocoena. The sequence continues at coordinate 214,896 of NW_027077572.1, read as the reverse complement.
TTGGTTCTCCCTATTCCTGTTCATCTTGCACAGAAATTGCAAGGTGTGCCAAACAGGAGGTTAAAGGCACTGACTCTCCAAGCAGGGAGACTGTTAGTAAATCATCTGGAATGGTGAACCCGAGGACCAGGATACGAAAACTGAGATGCATTTTAAATCATTTCCCCATAACACGGTGGACCATACTGTGGGTTTCACATGCATGTTTTAGCTGGAGGAAGAATCCCTTGAACCTGAAGAGTTGGGACCCATGGAATAGGTACCATACAGTATGACTTCAAAGGGTGTGCATTTGCTCACCTAAACTCACCAATGCTATCAGCCTGAAGTGTCCAGCCTTATGTCTCAACCAGCTCTGGGTGTAGATGTGGTCAATCCCGGTTGCATCACATGCCCTGAGTGAATTATTTAAGAATTGCTCTCTATTTCACTGTCTTTGTGTTTTGTTTTCGAAATTTATTTTGATAATGGGATTTATCGGATTTTCACTGCTGCCTTTCGGCCGCTGTACACACCCTTGATTCTCTTACGGAGACATATATATCCATGGGTTTTAAGATTCTTCCTAGTCAGGTATATTCCTAGGCGTTGAATATGTGGTGTTGGGTCCATTTCGTTGAGCAAGGAGTAGGTCTTGTCTATTACATATTGGGCTTATGGAAAGTTATCTGTGCTAATTTCAGTCTCTGGTTTTATGCAGCACCCCAAGGCACCTTTCCCCATAAGCAAGCACTAGTTGGTTTTCTAAATTTGAGACCCTTTTCTATTTTGTAATTCAGTTCATGTGTAGTCAAGTTTACATTCCGTGTATTCGTGATATCTTATGATGTTTCTTTTTCTGTGTGACGTAGTTCACGTAGAATCACCGTACCTGCATCCACTCACTATGCCGCTATGGGCCTGATGACACAGATTTCATTGCTGAGTGATATTGCATTGTACGTACGTGCCACAAGTTCTTTATCCATTTTTTGCTTTCTGGGATATTTACCTGATACTGTAGACGAGCTTCTTGTGAACACAGCCGTCTCAAATATTGGGGTGGCTGTCTGTTTTTGATTTTAATTTCCGTAAGCTATAGGACCATAAGTGGAAGTGCCATAGGCTGTGTTGCTTTGTTTCTTTCGTGTTTCAGGAAACACCATACACTTCTCCAGGGTGGCTGCTGGCAATTTACATCCTGCCAATCAGCATAACAAGGCTCCCTGTTCTCCATATCCTGTCCTACCTTTCTGGATTTTACACTTTTTTCAGATGGCCCTTTTGCCAGGGGGGCAGTGAGACTTCATTGTAGTGCAGATTTCATTTACAGGCTTGCTTGGTTGGCCAAAAAGGGCGTATGCGTTTTTTCCTGAATATATTCAGGAAAAAACGCATACGCCCTTTTTGGCCAAGTGCATCATTGTCGACGTTCTGCCTCTTTTCCTATGCTTTCAGGGCAATTCCAGTCTACCCCCTGCAATCGTTTTCCTGAAATTCTGCCCCGCTTTCAAGTCCCCTTCGCAGGCTTACTTCAATATATTTTTGGAGGAAAGCTGTCATTTATAACTCTGCAGGTTTGTGAATTACAGTGCCCCTGAGCTCCTTTCTTCAACTCGCTTTCTTGTGAGCTGGGCACAAAACCGCAGGATTGCTTCAGGCCCTAATCTGTTTCCAGCAGGGCACACTGAGCCTTTGTTTAATTCCTCTTCCTGGTGGGCAATGAGCGTTACATTTGCCCGTGCAGACACCTACAGCTAGTCTCTCATTGGTTCTCCCTATTCCTGTTCATTTTGCACAGAAATTGCAAGCTGTGCCAAAGAGGAGGTTAAAGGCACTGACTCTCCAAGCGGGGAGAGTGTTAGTAAAGCATCTGGAATGGTGAACCCGAGGACCAGGATACGAAAACTGAGATGCATTTTAAATCATTTCCCAATCACATGGTGGACGATACTCTTGGTTTCCCATGCATGTTTTAGCTGGAGGAAGAATCCCTTGAACCTGGAGAGTTGGGACCCATGGAATGGGTACCATGCAGTATGACTTCAAAGGGTCTGCATTTGCTCACCGAAACTCACCAATGCTATCAGCCTGAAGTGTCCAGCCTTATGTCTCAACCAGCTCTGGGTGTAGATGTGTTAAATCCCGGTTGCATCACATGCCCTGAGTGAATTATTTAAGAATTGCTCTCTATTTCACTGTCTTTATGATTTTTTTTTGAAATTTATTTTGATAATGGGATTTATCGGATTTTCACTGCTGCGTTTATGCCGCTGTACACACGCTTGATTCTCTTACGGAGACATATATATCCATGGGTTTTAAGATTCTTCCTAGTCAGGTATATTCCTAGGCGTTGAATATGTGGTGTTGGGTCCATTTCGTTGAGCAAGGAGTAGGTCTTGTCTATTACATATTTGGCTTATGGAAAGTTATCTGTGCTAATTTCAGTCTCTGGTTTTATGAAGCACCCCAACGCACCTTTCCCCATAAGCAAGCACTAGTTGGTTTTCTAAATTTGAGACCCTTTTCTATTTTGTAATTCAGTTCATGTGTAGTCAAGTTTACATTCCGTGTATTCGTGATATCTTATGATGTTTCTTTTTCTGTGTGACGTAGTTCACGTAGAATCACCGTACCTGCATCCACTCACTATGCCGCTACGGGCCTGATGACACAGATTTCATTGCTGAGTGATATTGCATTGCCCGTACGTGCCACAACTTCTTTATCCATATTTTGCTTTCTGGGATATTTACCTGTTACTGTAGACGAGCTTCTTGTGAACACAGCCGTCCCAAATATTGGGGTGGCTGTCTGTTTTTGATTTTAATTTCCGTAAGCTATAGGACCATAAGTGGAAGTGCCATAGACTGTGTTGCTTTGTTTCTTATGTGTTTCAGGAAACACCATACACTTCTCCAGGCTGGCTGCTGGCAATTTACATCCTGTCAATCAGCATAACAAGGCTCCCTGTTCTCCATATCCTGTCCTACCTTTCTGGATTTTACACTTTTTTCAGATGGCCCTCTTGCCCGGGGGGCAGTGAGACTTCATTGTAGTGCAGATTTCCTTTACAGGCTTGCTTGGTTGGCCAAAAAGGGCGTATGCGTTTTTTCCTGAATATATTCAGGAAAAAACGCATACGCCCTTTTTGGCCAAGTGCATCATTGTCGACGTTCTGCCTCTTTTCCTATGCTTTCAGGGCAATTCCAGTCTACCCCCTGCAATCCTTTTCCTGAAATTCTGCCCCGCTTTCAAGTCCCCTTCGCAGGCTTACTTCAATATATTTTTGGAGGATAGCTGTCATTTATAACTCTGCAGGTTTGTGAATTACAGTGTCCCTGAGCTCCTTTCTTCAACTCGCTTTCTTGTGAACTGGGCACAAAACCGCAGGATTGCTTCAGGCCCTAATCTGTTTCGGGCAGGGCATGCTGAGCCTTTGGTAAATTCCTCTTCCTGGTGGGAAATGAGCGTTACATTTGCCCGTGCAGACACCTACAGCTAGTCTCTCATTGGTTCTCCCTATTCCTGTTCATCTTGCACAGAAATTGCAAGGTGTGCCAAACAGGAGGTTAAAGGCACTGACTCTCCAAGCAGGGAGACTGTTAGTAAATCATCTGGAATGGTGAACCCGAGGACCAGGATACGAAAACTGAGATGCATTTTAAATCATTTCCCCATAACACGGTGGACCATACTGTGGGTTTCACATGCATGTTTTAGCTGGAGGAAGAATCCCTTGAACCTGAAGAGTTGGGACCCATGGAATAGGTACCATACAGTATGACTTCAAAGGGTGTGCATTTGCTCACCTAAACTCACCAATGCTATCAGCCTGAAGTGTCCAGCCTTATGTCTCAACCAGCTCTGGGTGTAGATGTGGTCAATCCCGGTTGCATCACATGCCCTGAGTGAATTATTTATGAATTGCTCTCTATTTCACAGTCTTTGTGTTTTGTTTTCGAAATTTATTTTGATAATGGGATTTATCGGATTTTCACTGCTGCCTTTCGGCCGCTGTACACACCCTTGATTCTCTTACGGAGACATATATATCCATGGGTTTTAAGATTCTTCCTAATCAGGTATATTCCTAGGCGTTGAATATGTGGTGTTGGGTCCATTTCGTTGAGCAAGGAGTAGGTCTTGTCTATTACATATTGGGCTTATGGAAAGTTATCTGTGCTAATTTCAGTCTCTGGTTTTATGCAGCACCCCAAGGCACCTTTCCCCATAAGCAAGCACTAGTTGGTTTTCTAAATTTGAGACCCTTTTCTATTTTGTAATTCAGTTCATGTGTCGTCAAGTTTACATTCCGTGTATTCGTGATATCTTATGATGTTTCTTTTTCTGTGTGACGTAGTTCACGTAGAATCACCGTACCTGCATCCACTCACTATGCCGCTACGGGCCTGATGACACAGATTTCATTGCTGAGTGATATTGCATTGTACGTACGTGCCACAAGTTCTTTATCCATTTTTTGCTTTCTGGGATATTTACCTGATACTGTAGACGAGCTTCTTGTGAACACAGCCATCTCAAATATTGGGGTGGCTGTCTGTTTTTGATTTTAATTTCCGTAAGCTATAGGACCATAAGTGGAAGTGCCATAGGCTGTGTTGCTTTGTTTCTTTCGTGTTTCAGGAAACACCATACACTTCTCCAGGGTGGCTGCTGGCAATTTACATCCTGCCAATCAGCATAACAAGGCTCCCTGTTCTCCATATCCTGTCCTACCTTTCTGGATTTTACACTTTTTTCAGATGGCCCTTTTGCCAGGGGGGCAGTGAGACTTCATTGTAGTGCAGATTTCATTTACAGGCTTGCTTGGTTGGCCAAAAAGGGCGTATGCGTTTTTTCCTGAACATATTCAGGAAAAAACGCATACGCCCTTTTTGGCCAAGTGCATCATTGTCGACGTTCTGCCTCTTTTCCTATGCTTTCAGGGCAATTCCAGTCTACCCCCTGCAATCGTTTTCCTGAAATTCTGCCCCGCTTTCAAGTCCCCTTCGCAGGCTTACTTCAATATATTTTTGGAGGAAAGCTGTCATTTATAACTCTGCAGGTTTGTGAATTACAGTGCCCCTGAGCTCCTTTCTTCAACTCGCTTTCTTGTGAGCTGGGCACAAAACCGCAGGATTGCTTCAGGCCCTAATCTCTTTCCAGCAGGGCACACTGAGCCTTTGTTTAATTCCTCTTCCTGGTGGGCAATGAGCGTTACATTTGCCCGTGCAGACACCTACAGCTAGTCTCTCATTGGTTCTCCCTATTCCTGTTCATTTTGCACAGAAATTGCAAGCTGTGCCAAAGAGGAGGTTAAAGGCACTGACTCTCCAAGCGGGGAGAGTGTTAGTAAAGCATCTGGAATGGTGAACCCGAGGACCAGGATACGAAAACTGAGATGCATTTTAAATCATTTCCCAATCACATGGTGGACGATACTCTTGGTTTCCCATGCATGTTTTAGCTGGAGGAAGAATCCCTTGAACCTGGAGAGTTGGGACCCATGGAATGGGTACCATGCAGTATGACTTCAAAGGGTCTGCATTTGCTCACCGAAACTCACCAATGCTATCAGCCTGAAGTGTCCAGCCTTATGTCTCAACCAGCTCTGGGTGTAGATGTGTTAAATCCCGGTTGCATCACATGCCCTGAGTGAATTATTTAAGAATTGCTCTCTATTTCACTGTCTTTATGATTTTTTTTTGAAATTTATTTTGATAATGGGATTTATCGGATTTTCACTGCTGCGTTTATGCCGCTGTACACACGCTTGATTCTCTTACGGAGACATATATATCCATGGGTTTTAAGATTCTTCCTAGTCAGGTATATTCCTAGGCGTTGAATATGTGGTGTTGGGTCCATTTCGTTGAGCAAGGAGTAGGTCTTGTCTATTACATATTTGGCTTATGGAAAGTTATCTGTGCTAATTTCAGTCTCTGGTTTTATGAAGCACCCCAACGCACCTTTCCCCATAAGCAAGCACTAGTTGGTTTTCTAAATTTGAGACCCTGTTCTGTTTTGTAATTCAGTTCATGTGTAGTCAAGTTTACATTCCGTGTATTAGTGATATCTTATGATGTTTCTTTTTCTGTGTGACGTAGTTCACGTAGAATCACCGTACCTGCATCCACTCACTATGCCGCTACGGGCCTGATGACACAGATTTCATTGCTGAGTGATATTGCATTGTACGTACGTGCCACAACTTCTTTATCCATATTTTGCTTTCTGGGATATTTACCTGTTACTGTAGACGAGCTTCTTGTGAACACAGCCGTCCCAAATATTGGGGTGGCTGTCTGTTTTTGATTTTAATTTCCGTAAGCTATAGGACCATAAGTGGAAGTGCCATAGACTGTGTTGCTTTGTTTCTTATGTGTTTCAGGAAACACCATACACTTCTCCAGGCTGGCTGCTGGCAATTTACATCCTGCCAATCAGCATAACAAGGCTCCCTGTTCTCCATATCCTGTCCTACCTTTCTGGATTTTACACTTTTTTCAGATGGCCCTCTTGCCCGGGGGGCAGTGAGACTTCATTGTAGTGCAGATTTCCTTTACAGGCTTGCTTGGTTGGCCAAAAAGGGCGTATGCGTTTTTTCCTGAATATATTCAGGAAAAAACGCATACGCCCTTTTTGGCCAAGTGCATCATTGTCGACGTTCTGCCTCTTTTCCTATGCTTTCAGGGCAATTCCAGTCTACCCCCTGCAATCGTTTTCCTGAAATTCTGCCCCGCTTTCAAGTCCCCTTCGCAGGCTTACTTCAATATATTTTTGGAGGATAGCTGTCATTTATAACTCTGCAGGTTTGTGAATTACAGTGCCCCTGAGCTCCTTTCTTCAACTCGCTTTCTTGTGAACTGGGCACAAAACCGCAGGATTGCTTCAGGCCCTAATCTGTTTCGGGCAGGGCATGCTGAGCCTTTGGTAAATTCCTCTTCCTGGTGGGAAATGAGCGTTACATTTGCCCGTGCAGACACCTACAGCTAGTCTCTCATTGGTTCTCCCTATTCCTGTTCATCTTGCACAGAAATTGCAAGCTGTGCCAAACAGGAGGTTACAGGCACTGACTCTCCAAGCAGGGAGACTGTTAGTAAATCATCTGGAATGGTGAACCCGAGGACCAGGATACGAAAACTGAGATGCATTTTAAATCATTTCCCCATAACACGGTGGACCATACTGTGGGTTTCACATGCATGTTTTAGCTGGAGGAAGAATCCCTTGAACCTGAAGAGTTGGGACCCATGGAATAGGTACCATACAGTATGACTTCAAAGGGTGTGCATTTGCTCACCTAAACTCACCAATGCTATCAGCCTGAAGTGTCCAGCCTTATGTCTCAACCAGCTCTGGGTGTAGATGTGGTCAATCCCGGTTGCATCACATGCCCTGAGTGAATTATTTAAGAATTGCTCTCTATTTCACTGTCTTTGTGTTTTGTTTTCGAAATTTATTTTGATAATGGGATTTATCGGATTTTCACTGCTGCCTTTCGGCCGCTGTACACACCCTTGATTCTCTTACGGAGACATATATATCCATGGGTTTTAAGATTCTTCCTAGTCAGGTATATTCCTAGGCGTTGAATATGTGGTGTTGGGTCCATTTCGTTGAGCAAGGAGTAGGTCTTGTCTATTACATATTGGGCTTATGGAAAGTTATCTGTGCTAATTTCAGTCTCTGGTTTTATGCAGCACCCCAAGGCACCTTTCCCCATAAGCAAGCACTAGTTGGTTTTCTAAATTTGAGACCCTTTTCTATTTTGTAATTCAGTTCATGTGTAGTCAAGTTTACATTCCGTGTATTCGTGATATCTTATGATGTTTCTTTTTCTGTGTGACGTAGTTCACGTAGAATCACCGTACCTGCATCCACTCACTATGCCGCTATGGGCCTGATGACACAGATTTCATTGCTGAGTGATATTGCATTGTACGTACGTGCCACAAGTTCTTTATCCATTTTTTGCTTTCTGGGATATTTACCTGATACTGTAGACGAGCTTCTTGTGAACACAGCCGTCTCAAATATTGGGGTGGCTGTCTGTTTTTGATTTTAATTTCCGTAAGCTATAGGACCATAAGTGGAAGTGCCATAGGCTGTGTTGCTTTGTTTCTTTCGTGTTTCAGGAAACACCATACACTTCTCCAGGGTGGCTGCTGGCAATTTACATCCTGCCAATCAGCATAACAAGGCTCCCTGTTCTCCATATCCTGTCCTACCTTTCTGGATTTTACACTTTTTTCAGATGGCCCTTTTGCCAGGGGGGCAGTGAGACTTCATTGTAGTGCAGATTTCATTTACAGGCTTGCTTGGTTGGCCAAAAAGGGCGTATGCGTTTTTTCCTGAATATATTCAGGAAAAAACGCATACGCCCTTTTTGGCCAAGTGCATCATTGTCGACGTTCTGCCTCTTTTCCTATGCTTTCAGGGCAATTCCAGTCTACCCCCTGCAATCGTTTTCCTGAAATTCTGCCCCGCTTTCAAGTCCCCTTCGCAGGCTTACTTCAATATATTTTTGGAGGAAAGCTGTCATTTATAACTCTGCAGGTTTGTGAATTACAGTGCCCCTGAGCTCCTTTCTTCAACTCGCTTTCTTGTGAGCTGGGCACAAAACCGCAGGATTGCTTCAGGCCCTAATCTGTTTCCAGCAGGGCACACTGAGCCTTTGTTTAATTCCTCTTCCTGGTGGGCAATGAGCGTTACATTTGCCCGTGCAGACACCTACAGCTAGTCTCTCATTGGTTCTCCCTATTCCTGTTCATTTTGCACAGAAATTGCAAGCTGTGCCAAAGAGGAGGTTAAAGGCACTGACTCTCCAAGCGGGGAGAGTGTTAGTAAAGCATCTGGAATGGTGAACCCGAGGACCAGGATACGAAAACTGAGATGCATTTTAAATCATTTCCCAATCACATGGTGGACGATACTCTTGGTTTCCCATGCATGTTTTAGCTGGAGGAAGAATCCCTTGAACCTGGAGAGTTGGGACCCATGGAATGGGTACCATGCAGTATGACTTCAAAGGGTCTGCATTTGCTCACCGAAACTCACCAATGCTATCAGCCTGAAGTGTCCAGCCTTATGTCTCAACCAGCTCTGGGTGTAGATGTGGTCAATCCCGGTTGCATCACATGCCCTGAGTGAATTATTTAAGAATTGCTCTCTATTTCACTGTCTTTATGATTTTTTTTTGAAATTTATTTTGATAATGGGATTTATCGGATTTTCACTGCTGCGTTTATGCCGCTGTACACACGCTTGATTCTCTTACGGAGACATATATATCCATGGGTTTTAAGATTCTTCCTAGTCAGGTATATTCCTAGGCGTTGAATATGTGGTGTTGGGTCCATTTCGTTGAGCAAGGAGTAGGTCTTGTCTATTACATATTTGGCTTATGGAAAGTTATCTGTGCTAATTTCAGTCTCTGGTTTTATGAAGCACGCCAACGCACCTTTCCCCATAAGCAAGCACTAGTTGGTTTTCTAAATTTGAGACCCTGTTCTGTTTTGTAATTCAGTTCATGTGTAGTCAAGTTTACATTCCGTGTATTAGTGATATCTTATGATGTTTCTTTTTCTGTGTGACGTAGTTCACGTAGAATCACCGTACCTGCATCCACTCACTATGCCGCTACGGGCCTGATGACACAGATTTCATTGCTGAGTGATATTGCATTGTACGTACGTGCCACAACTTCTTTATCCATATTTTGCTTTCTGGGATATTTACCTGTTACTGTAGACGAGCTTCTTGTGAACACAGCCGTCCCAAATATTGGGGTGGCTGTCTGTTTTTGATTTTAATTTCCGTAAGCTATAGGACCATAAGTGGAAGTGCCATAGACTGTGTTGCTTTGTTTCTTATGTGTTTCAGGAAACACCATACACTTCTCCAGGCTGGCTGCTGGCAATTTACATCCTGCCAATCAGCATAACAAGGCTCCCTGTTCTCCATATCCTGTCCTACCTTTCTGGATTTTACACTTTTTTCAGATGGCCCTCTTGCCCGGGGGGCAGTGAGACTTCATTGTAGTGCAGATTTCCTTTACAGGCTTGCTTGGTTGGCCAAAAAGGGCGTATGCGTTTTTTCCTGAATATATTCAGGAAAAAACGCATACGCCCTTTTTGGCCAAGTGCATCATTGTCGACGTTCTGCCTCTTTTCCTATGCTTTCAGGGCAATTCCAGTCTACCCCCTGCAATCGTTTTCCTGAAATTCTGCCCCGCTTTCAAGTCCCCTTCGCAGGCTTACTTCAATATATTTTTGGAGGAAAGCTGTCATTTATAACTCTGCAGGTTTGTGAATTACAGTGCCCCTGAGCTCCTTTCTTCAACTCGCTTTCTTGTGAACTGGGCACAAAACCGCAGGATTGCTTCAGGCCCTAATCTGTTTCGGGCAGGGCATGCTGAGCCTTTGGTAAATTCCTCTTCCTGGTGGGAAATGAGCGTTACATTTGCCCGTGCAGACACCTACAGCTAGTCTCTCATTGGTTCTCCCTATTCCTGTTCATCTTGCACAGAAATTGCAAGCTGTGCCAAACAGGAGGTTACAGGCACTGACTCTCCAAGCAGGGAGACTGTTAGTAAATCATCTGGAATGGTGAACCCGAGGACCAGGATACGAAAACTGAGATGCATTTTAAATCATTTCCCCATAACACGGTGGACCATACTGTGGGTTTCACATGCATGTTTTAGCTGGAGGAAGAATCCCTTGAACCTGAAGAGTTGGGACCCATGGAATAGGTACCATACAGTATGACTTCAAAGGGTGTGCATTTGCTCACCTAAACTCACCAATGCTATCAGCCTGAAGTGTCCAGCCTTATGTCTCAACCAGCTCTGGGTGTAGATGTGGTCAATCCCGGTTGCATCACATGCCCTGAGTGAATTATTTAAGAATTGCTCTCTATTTCACTGTCTTTGTGTTTTGTTTTCGAAATTTATTTTGATAATGGGATTTATCGGATTTTCACTGCTGCCTTTCGGCCGCTGTACACACCCTTGATTCTCTTACGGAGACATATATATCCATGGGTTTTAAGATTCTTCCTAGTCAGGTATATTCCTAGGCGTTGAATATGTGGTGTTGGGTCCATTTCGTTGAGCAAGGAGTAGGTCTTGTCTATTACATATTGGGCTTATGGAAAGTTATCTGTGCTAATTTCAGTCTCTGGTTTTATGCAGCACCCCAAGGCACCTTTCCCCATAAGCAAGCACTAGTTGGTTTTCTAAATTTGAGACCCTTTTCTATTTTGTAATTCAGTTCATGTGTAGTCAAGTTTACATTCCGTGTATTCGTGATATCTTATGATGTTTCTTTTTCTGTGTGACGTAGTTCACGTAGAATCACCGTACCTGCATCCACTCACTATGCCGCTATGGGCCTGATGACACAGATTTCATTGCTGAGTGATATTGCATTGTACGTACGTGCCACAAGTTCTTTATCCATTTTTTGCTTTCTGGGATATTTACCTGATACTGTAGACGAGCTTCTTGTGAACACAGCCGTCTCAAATATTGGGGTGGCTGTCTGTTTTTGATTTTAATTTCCGTAAGCTATAGGACCATAAGTGGAAGTGCCATAGGCTGTGTTGCTTTGTTTCTTTCGTGTTTCAGGAAACACCATACACTTCTCCAGGGTGGCTGCTGGCAATTTACATCCTGCCAATCAGCATAACAAGGCTCCCTGTTCTCCATATCCTGTCCTACCTTTCTGGATTTTACACTTTTTTCAGATGGCCCTTTTGCCAGGGGGGCAGTGAGACTTCATTGTAGTGCAGATTTCATTTACAGGCTTGCTTGGTTGGCCAAAAAGGGCGTATGCGTTTTTTCCTGAATATATTCAGGAAAAAACGCATACGCCCTTTTTGGCCAAGTGCATCATTGTCGACGTTCTGCCTCTTTTCCTATGCTTTCAGGGCAATTCCAGTCTACCCCCTGCAATCGTTTTCCTGAAATTCTGCCCCGCTTTCAAGTCCCCTTCGCAGGCTTACTTCAATATATTTTTGGAGGAAAGCTGTCATTTATAACTCTGCAGGTTTGTGAATTACAGTGCCCCTGAGCTCCTTTCTTCAACTCGCTTTCTTGTGAGCTGGGCACAAAACCGCAGGATTGCTTCAGGCCCTAATCTCTTTCCAGCAGGGCACACTGAGCCTTTGTTTAATTCCTCTTCCTGGTGGGCAATGAGCGTTACATTTGCCCGTGCAGACACCTACAGCTAGTCTCTCATTGGTTCTCCCTATTCCTGTTCATTTTGCACAGAAATTGCAAGCTGTGCCAAAGAGGAGGTTAAAGGCACTGACTCTCCAAGCGGGGAGAGTGTTAGTAAAGCATCTGGAATGGTGAACCCGAGGACCAGGATACGAAAACTGAGATGCATTTTAAATCATTTCCCAATCACATGGTGGACGATACTCTTGGTTTCCCATGCATGTTTTAGCTGGAGGAAGAATCCCTTGAACCTGGAGAGTTGGGACCCATGGAATGGGTACCATGCAGTATGACTTCAAAGGGTCTGCATTTGCTCACCGAAACTCACCAATGCTATCAGCCTGAAGTGTCCAGCCTTATGTCTCAACCAGCTCTGGGTGTAGATGTGGTCAATCCCGGTTGCATCACATGCCCTGAGTGAATTATTTAAGAATTGCTCTCTATTTCACTGTCTTTATGATTTTTTTTTGAAATTTATTTTGATAATGGGATTTATCGGATTTTCACTGCTGCATTTATGCCGCTGTACACACGCTTGATTCTCTTACGGAGACATATATATCCATGGGTTTTAAGATTCTTCCTAGTCAGGTATATTCCTAGGCGTTGAATATGTGGTGTTGGGTCCATTTCGTTGAGCAAGGAGTAGGTCTTGTCTATTACATATTTGGCTTATGGAAAGTTATCTGTGCTAATTTCAGTCTCTGGTTTTATGAAGCACCCCAACGCACCTTTCCCCATAAGCAAGCACTAGTTGGTTTTCTAAATTTGAGACCCTTTTCTATTTTGTAATTCAGTTCATGTGTAGTCAAGTTTACATTCCGTGTATTCGTGATATCTTATGATGTTTCTTTTTCTGTGTGACGTAGTTCACGTAGAATCACCGTACCTGCATCCACTCACTATGCCGCTACGGGCCTGATGACACAGATTTCATTGCTGAGTGATATTGCATTGCCCGTACGTGCCACAACTTCTTTATCCATATTTTGCTTTCTGGGATATTTACCTGTTACTGTAGACGAGCTTCTTGTGAACACAGCCGTCCCAAATATTGGGGTGGCTGTCTGTTTTTGATTTTAATTTCCGTAAGCTATAGGACCATAAGTGGAAGTGCCATAGACTGTGTTGCTTTGTTTCTTATGTGTTTCAGGAAACACCATACACTTCTCCAGGCTGGCTGCTGGCAATTTACATCCTGCCAATCAGCATAACAAGGCTCCCTGTTCTCCATATCCTGTCCTACCTTTCTGGATTTTACACTTTTTTCAGATGGCCCTCTTGCCCGGGGGGCAGTGAGACTTCATTGTAGTGCAGATTTCCTTTACAGGCTTGCTTGGTTGGCCAAAAAGGGCGTATGCGTTTTTTCCTGAATATATTCAGGAAAAAACGCATACGCCCTTTTTGGCCAAGTGCATCATTGTCGACGTTCTGCCTCTTTTCCTATGCTTTCAGGGCAATTCCAGTCTACCCCCTGCAATCCTTTTCCTGAAATTCTGCCCCGCTTTCAAGTCCCCTTTGCAGGCTTACTTCAATATATTTTTGGAGGATAGCTGTCATTTATAACTCTGCAGGTTTGTGAATTACAGTGTCCCTGAGCTCCTTTCTTCAACTCGCTTTCTTGTGAACTGGGCACAAAACCGCAGGATTGCTTCAGGCCCTAATCTGTTTCGGGCAGGGCATGCTGAGCCTTTGGTAAATTCCTCTTCCTGGTGGGAAATGAGCGTTACATTTGCCCGTGCAGACACCTACAGCTAGTCTCTCATTGGTTCTCCCTATTCCTGTTCATCTTGCACAGAAATTGCAAGGTGTGCCAAACAGGAGGTTAAAGGCACTGACTCTCCAAGCAGGGAGACTGTTAGTAAATCATCTGGAATGGTGAACCCGAGGACCAGGATACGAAAACTGAGATGCATTTTAAATCATTTCCCCATAACACGGTGGACCATACTGTGGGTTTCACATGCATGTTTTAGCTGGAGGAAGAATCCCTTGAACCTGAAGAGTTGGGACCCATGGAATAGGTACCATACAGTATGACTTCAAAGGGTGTGCATTTGCTCACCTAAACTCACCAATGCTATCAGCGTGAAGTGTCCAGCCTTATGTCTCAACCAGCTCTGGGTGTAGATGTGGTCAATCCCGGTTGCATCACATGCCCTGAGTGAATTATTTAAGAATTGCTCTCTATTTCACTGTCTTTGTGTTTTGTTTTCGAAATTTATTTTGATAATGGGATTTATCGGATTTTCACTGCTGCCTTTCGGCCGCTGTACACACCCTTGATTCTCTTACGGAGACATATATATCCATGGGTTTTAAGATTCTTCCTAGTCAGGTATATTCCTAGGCGTTGAATATGTGGTGTTGGGTCCATTTCGTTGAGCAAGGAGTAGGTCTTGTCTATTACATATTTGGCTTATGGAAAGTTATCTGTGCTAATTTCAGTCTCTGGTTTTATGCAGCACCCCAACGCACCTTTCCCCATAAGCAAGCACTAGTTGGTTTTCTAAATTTGAGACCCTTTTCTATTTTGTAATTCAGTTCATGTGTAGTCAAGTTTACATTCCGTGTATTCGTGATATCTTATGATGTTTCTTTTTCTGTGTGACGTAGTTCACGTAGAATCACCGTACCTGCATCCACTCACTATGCCGCTACGGGCCTGAAGACACAGATTTCATTGCTGAGTGATATTGCATTGTACGTACGTGCCACAAGTTCTTTATCCATTTTTTGCTTTCTGGGATATTTACCTGATACTGTAGACGAGCTTCTTGTGAACACAGCCGTCTCAAATATTGGGGTGGCTGTCTGTTTTTGATTTTAATTTCCGTAAGCTATAGGACCATAAGTGGAAGTGCCATAGGCTGTGTTGCTTTGTTTCTTTCGTGTTTCAGGAAACACCATACACTTCTCCAGGGTGGCTGCTGGCAATTTACATCCTGCCAATCAGCATAACAAGGCTCCCTGTTCTCCATATCCTGTCCTACCTTTCTGGATTTTACACTTTTTTCAGATGGCCCTTTTGCCAGGGGGGCAGTGAGACTTCATTGTAGTGCAGATTTCATTTACAGGCTTGCTTGGTTGGCCAAAAAGGGCGTATGCGTTTTTTCCTGAATATATTCAGGAAAAAACGCATACGCCCTTTTTGGCCAAGTGCATCATTGTCGACGTTCTGCCTCTTTTCCTATGCTTTCAGGGCAATTCCAGTCTACCCCTGCAATCGTTTTCCTGAAATTCTGCCCCGCTTTCAAGTCCCCTTCGCAGGCTTACTTCAATATATTTTTGGAGGAAAGCTGTCATTTATAACTCTGCAGGTTTGTGAATTACAGTGCCCCTGAGCTCCTTTCTTCAACTCGCTTTCTTGTGAGCTGGGCACAAAACCGCAGGATTGCTTCAGGCCCTAATCTGTTTCCAGCAGGGCACACTGAGCCTTTGTTTAATTCCTCTTCCTGGTGGGCAATGAGCGTTACATTTGCCCGTGCAGACACCTACAGCTAGTCTCTCATTGGTTCTCCCTATTCCTGTTCATTTTGCACAGAAATTGCAAGCTGTGCCAAAGAGGAGGTTAAAGGCACTGACTCTCCAAGCGGGGAGAGTGTTAGTAAAGCATCTGGAATGGTGAACCCGAGGACCAGGATACGAAAACTGAGATGCATTTTAAATCATTTCCCAATCACATGGTGGACGATACTCTTGGTTTCCCATGCATGTTTTAGCTGGAGGAAGAATCCCTTGAACCTGGAGAGTTGGGACCCATGGAATGGGTACCATGCAGTATGACTTCAAAGGGTCTGCATTTGCTCACCGAAACTCACCAATGCTATCAGCCTGAAGTGTCCAGCCTTATGTCTCAACCAGCTCTGGGTGTAGATGTGTTAAATCCCGGTTGCATCACATGCCCTGAGTGAATTATTTAAGAATTGCTCTCTATTTCACTGTCTTTATGATTTTTTTTTGAAATTTATTTTGATAATGGGATTTATCGGATTTTCACTGCTGCGTTTATGCCGCTGTACACACGCTTGATTCTCTTACGGAGACATATATATCCATGGGTTTTAAGATTCTTCCTAGTCAGGTATATTCCTAGGCGTTGAATATGTGGTGTTGGGTCCATTTCGTTGAGCAAGGAGTAGGTCTTGTCTATTACATATTTGGCTTATGGAAAGTTATCTGTGCTAATTTCAGTCTCTGGTTTTATGAAGCACCCCAACGCACCTTTCCCCATAAGCAAGCACTAGTTGGTTTTCTAAATTTGAGACCCTGTTCTGTTTTGTAATTCAGTTCATGTGTAGTCAAGTTTACATTCCGTGTATTAGTGATATCTTATGATGTTTCTTTTTCTGTGTGACGTAGTTCACGTAGAATCACCGTACCTGCATCCACTCACTATGCCGCTACGGGCCTGATGACACAGATTTCATTGCTGAGTGATATTGCATTGTACGTACGTGCCACAACTTCTTTATCCATATTTTGCTTTCTGGGATATTTACCTGTTACTGTAGACGAGCTTCTTGTGAACACAGCCGTCCCAAATATTGGGGTGGCTGTCTGTTTTTGATTTTAATTTCCGTAAGCAATAGGACCATAAGTGGAAGTGCCATAGACTGTGTTGCTTTGTTTCTTACGTGTTTCAGGAAACACCATACACTTCTCCAGGCTGGCTGCTGGCAATTTACATCCTGCCAATCAGCATAACAAGGCTCCCTGTTCTCCATATCCTGTCCTACCTTTCTGGATTTTACACTTTTTTCAGATGGCCCTCTTGCCCGGGGGGCAGTGAGACTTCATTGTAGTGCAGATTTCCTTTACAGGCTTGCTTGGTTGGCCAAAAAGGGCGTATGCGTTTTTTCCTGAATATATTCAGGAAAAAACGCATACGCCCTTTTTGGCCAAGTGCATCATTGTCGACGTTCTGCCTCTTTTCCTATGCTTTCAGGGCAATTCCAGTCTACCCCCTGCAATCGTTTTCCTGAAATTCTGCCCCGCTTTCAAGTCCCCTTCGCAGGCTTACTTCAATATATTTTTGGAGGATAGCTGTCATTTATAACTCTGCAGGTTTGTGAATTACAGTGCCCCTGAGCTCCTTTCTTCAACTCGCTTTCTTGTGAACTGGGCACAAAACCACAGGATTGCTTCAGGCCCTAATCTGTTTCGGGCAGGGCATGCTGAGCCTTTGGTAAATTCCTCTTCCTGGTGGGAAATGAGCGTTACATTTGCCCGTGCAGACACCTACAGCTAGTCTCTCATTGGTTCTCCCTATTCCTGTTCATCTTGCACAGAAATTGCAAGCTGTGCCAAACAGGAGGTTACAGGCACTGACTCTCCAAGCAGGGAGACTGTTAGTAAATCATCTGGAATGGTGAACCCGAGGACCAGGATACGAAAACTGAGATGCATTTTAAATCATTTCCCCATAACACGGTGGACCATACTGTGGGTTTCACATGCATGTTTTAGCTGGAGGAAGAATCCCTTGAACCTGAAGAGTTGGGACCCATGGAATAGGTACCATACAGTATGACTTCAAAGGGTGTGCATTTGCTCACCTAAACTCACCAATGCTATCAGCCTGAAGTGTCCAGCCTTATGTCTCAACCAGCTCTGGGTGTAGATGTGGTCAATCCCGGTTGCATCACATGCCCTGAGTGAATTATTTAAGAATTGCTCTCTATTTCACTGTCTTTGTGTTTTGTTTTCGAAATTTATTTTGATAATGGGATTTATCGGATTTTCACTGCTGCCTTTCGGCCGCTGTACACACCCTTGATTCTCTTACGGAGACATATATATCCATGGGTTTTAAGATTCTTCCTAGTCAGGTATATTCCTAGGCGTTGAATATGTGGTGTTGGGTCCATTTCGTTGAGCAAGGAGTAGGTCTTGTCTATTACATATTGGGCTTATGGAAAGTTATCTGTGCTAATTTCAGTCTCTGGTTTTATGCAGCACCCCAAGGCACCTTTCCCCATAAGCAAGCACTAGTTGGTTTTCTAAATTTGAGACCCTTTTCTATTTTGTAATTCAGTTCATGTGTAGTCAAGTTTACATTCCGTGTATTCGTGATATCTTATGATGTTTCTTTTTCTGTGTGACGTAGTTCACGTAGAATCACCGTACCTGCATCCACTCACTATGCCGCTATGGGCCTGATGACACAGATTTCATTGCTGAGTGATATTGCATTGTACGTACGTGCCACAAGTTCTTTATCCATTTTTTGCTTTCTGGGATATTTACCTGATACTGTAGACGAGCTTCTTGTGAACACAGCCGTCTCAAATATTGGGGTGGCTGTCTGTTTTTGATTTTAATTTCCGTAAGCTATAGGACCATAAGTGGAAGTGCCATAGGCTGTGTTGCTTTGTTTCTTTCGTGTTTCAGGAAACACCATACACTTCTCCAGGGTAGCTGCTGGCAATTTACATCCTGCCAATCAGCATAACAAGGCTCCCTGTTCTCCATATCCTGTCCTACCTTTCTGGATTTTACACTTTTTTCAGATGGCCCTTTTGCCAGGGGGGCAGTGAGACTTCATTGTAGTGCAGATTTCATTTACAGGCTTGCTTGGTTGGCCAAAAAGGGCGTATGCGTTTTTTCCTGAATATATTCAGGAAAAAACGCATACGCCCTTTTTGGCCAAGTGCATCATTGTCGACGTTCTGCCTCTTTTCCTATGCTTTCAGGGCAATTCCAGTCTACCCCCTGCAATCGTTTTCCTGAAATTCTGCCCCGCATTCAAGTCCCCTTCGCAGGCTTACTTCAATATATTTTTGGAGGAAAGCTGTCATTTATAACTCTGCAGGTTTGTGAATTACAGTGCCCCTGAGCTCCTTTCTTCAACTCGCTTTCTTGTGAGCTGGGCACAAAACCGCAGGATTGCTTCAGGCCCTAATCTGTTTCCAGCAGGGCACACTGAGCCTTTGTTTAATTCCTCTTCCTGGTGGGCAATGAGCGTTACATTTGCCCGTGCAGACACCTACAGCTAGTCTCTCATTGGTTCTCCCTATTCCTGTTCATTTTGCACAGAAATTGCAAGCTGTGCCAAAGAGGAGGTTAAAGGCACTGACTCTCCAAGCGGGGAGAGTGTTAGTAAAGCATCTGGAATGGTGAACCCGAGGACCAGGATACGAAAACTGAGATGCATTTTAAATCATTTCCCAATCACATGGTGGACGATACTCTTGGTTTCCCATGCATGTTTTAGCTGGAGGAAGAATCCCTTGAACCTGGAGAGTTGGGACCCATGGAATGGGTACCATGCAGTATGACTTCAAAGGGTCTGCATTTGCTCACCGAAACTCACCAATGCTATCAGCCTGAAGTGTCCAGCCTTATGTCTCAACCAGCTCTGGGTGTAGATGTGTTAAATCCCGGTTGCATCACATGCCCTGAGTGAATTATTTAAGAATTGCTCTCTATTTCACTGTCTTTATGATTTTTTTTTGAAATTTATTTTGATAATGGGATTTATCGGATTTTCACTGCTGCGTTTATGCTGCTGTACACACGCTTGATTCTCTTACGGAGACATATATATCCATGGGTTTTAAGATTCTTCCTAGTCAGGTATATTCCTAGGCGTTGAATATGTGGTGTTGGGTCCATTTCGTTGAGCAAGGAGTAGGTCTTGTCTATTACATATTTGGCTTATGGAAAGTTATCTGTGCTAATTTCAGTCTCTGGTTTTATGAAGCACCCCAACGCACCTTTCCCCATAAGCAAGCACTAGTTGGTTTTCTAAATTTGAGACCCTTTTCTATTTTGTAATTCAGTTCATGTGTAGTCAAGTTTACATTCCGTGTATTCGTGATATCTTATGATGTTTCTTTTTCTGTGTGACGTAGTTCACGTAGAATCACCGTACCTGCATCCACTCACTATGCCGCTACGGGCCTGATGACACAGATTTCATTGCTGAGTGATATTGCATTGCCCGTACGTGCCACAACTTCTTTATCCATATTTTGCTTTCTGGGATATTTACCTGTTACTGTAGACGAGCTTCTTGTGAACACAGCCGTCCCAAATATTGGGGTGGCTGTCTGTTTTTGATTTTAATTTCCGTAAGCTATAGGACCATAAGTGGAAGTGCCATAGACTGTGTTGCTTTGTTTCTTATGTGTTTCAGGAAACACCATACACTTCTCCAGGCTGGCTGCTGGCAATTTACATCCTGCCAATCAGCATAACAAGGCTCCCTGTTCTCCATATCCTGTCCTACCTTTCTGGATTTTACACTTTTTTCAGATGGCCCTCTTGCCCGGGGGGCAGTGAGACTTCATTGTAGTGCAGATTTCCTTTACAGGCTTGCTTGGTTGGCCAAAAAGGGCGTATGCGTTTTTTCCTGAATATATTCAGGAAAAAACGCATACGCCCTTTTTGGCCAAGTGCATCATTGTCGACGTTCTGCCTCTTTTCCTATGCTTTCAGGGCAATTCCAGTCTACCCCCTGCAATCCTTTTCCTGAAATTCTGCCCCGCTTTCAAGTCCCCTTTGCAGGCTTACTTCAATATATTTTTGGAGGATAGCTGTCATTTATAACTCTGCAGGTTTGTGAATTACAGTGTCCCTGAGCTCCTTTCTTCAACTCGCTTTCTTGTGAACTGGGCACAAAACCGCAGGATTGCTTCAGGCCCTAATCTGTTTCGGGCAGGGCATGCTGAGCCTTTGGTAAATTCCTCTTCCTGGTGGGAAATGAGCGTTACATTTGCCCGTGCAGACACCTACAGCTAGTCTCTCATTGGTTCTCCCTATTCCTGTTCATCTTGCACAGAAATTGCAAGCTGTGCCAAACAGGAGGTTACAGGCACTGTCTCTCCAAGCAGGGAGACTGTTAGTAAATCATCTGGAATGGTGAACCCGAGGACCAGGATACGAAAACTGAGATGCATTTTAAATCATTTCCCCATAACACGGTGGACCATACTGTGGGTTTCACATGCATGTTTTAGCTGGAGGAAGAATCCCTTGAACCTGAAGAGTTGGGACCCATGGAATAGGTACCATACAGTATGACTTCAAAGGGTGTGCATTTGCTCACCTAAACTCACCAATGCTATCAGCCTGAAGTGTCCAGCCTTATGTCTCAACCAGCTCTGGGTGTAGATGTGGTCAATCCCGGTTGCATCACATGCCCTGAGTGAATTATTTAAGAATTGCTCTCTATTTCACTGTCTTTGTGTTTTGTTTTCGAAATTTATTTTGATAATGGGATTTATCGGATTTTCACTGCTGCCTTTCGGCCGCTGTACACACCCTTGATTCTCTTACGGAGACATATATATCCATGGGTTTTAAGATTCTTCCTAGTCAGGTATATTCCTAGGCGTTGAATATGTGGTGTTGGGTCCATTTCGTTGAGCAAGGAGTAGGTCTTGTCTATTACATATTGGGCTTATGGAAAGTTATCTGTGCTAATTTCAGTCTCTGGTTTTATGCAGCACCCCAAGGCACCTTTCCCCATAAGCAAGCACTAGTTGGTTTTCTAAATTTGAGACCCTTTTCTATTTTGTAATTCAGTTCATGTGTAGTCAAGTTTACATTCCGTGTATTCGTGATATCTTATGATGTTTCTTTTTCTGTGTGACGTAGTTCACGTAGAATCACCGTACCTGCATCCACTCACTATGCCGCTATGGGCCTGATGACACAGATTTCATTGCTGAGTGATATTGCATTGTACGTACGTGCCACAAGTTCTTTATCCATTTTTTGCTTTCTGGGATATTTACCTGATACTGTAGACGAGCTTCTTGTGAACACAGCCGTCTCAAATATTGGGGTGGCTGTCTGTTTTTGATTTTAATTTCCGTAAGCTATAGGACCATAAGTGGAAGTGCCATAGGCTGTGTTGCTTTGTTTCTTTCGTGTTTCAGGAAACACCATACACTTCTCCAGGGTGGCTGCTGGCAATTTACATCCTGCCAATCAGCATAACAAGGCTCCCTGTTCTCCATATCCTGTCCTACCTTTCTGGATTTTACACTTTTTTCAGATGGCCCTTTTGCCAGGGGGGCAGTGAGACTTCATTGTAGTGCAGATTTCATTTACAGGCTTGCTTGGTTGGCCAAAAAGGGCGTATGCGTTTTTTCCTGAATATATTCAGGAAAAAACGCATACGCCCTTTTTGGCCAAGTGCATCATTGTCGACGTTCTGCCTCTTTTCCTATGCTTTCAGGGCAATTCCAGTCTACCCCCTGCAATCGTTTTCCTGAAATTCTGCCCCGCTTTCAAGTCCCCTTCGCAGGCTTACTTCAATATATTTTTGGAGGAAAGCTGTCATTTATAACTCTGCAGGTTTGTGAATTACAGTGCCCCTGAGCTCCTTTCTTCAACTCGCTTTCTTGTGAGCTGGGCACAAAACCGCAGGATTGCTTCAGGCCCTAATCTCTTTCCAGCAGGGCACACTGAGCCTTTGTTTAATTCCTCTTCCTGGTGGGCAATGAGCGTTACATTTGCCCGTGCAGACACCTACAGCTAGTCTCTCATTGGTTCTCCCTATTCCTGTTCATTTTGCACAGAAATTGCAAGCTGTGCCAAAGAGGAGGTTAAAGGCACTGACTCTCCAAGCGGGGAGAGTGTTAGTAAAGCATCTGGAATGGTGAACCCGAGGACCAGGATACGAAAACTGAGATGCATTTTAAATCATTTCCCAATCACATGGTGGACGATACTCTTGGTTTCCCATGCATGTTTTAGCTGGAGGAAGAATCCCTTGAACCTGGAGAGTTGGGACCCATGGAATGGGTACCATGCAGTATGACTTCAAAGGGTCTGCATTTGCTCACCGAAACTCACCAATGCTATCAGCCTGAAGTGTCCAGCCTTATGTCTCAACCAGCTCTGGGTGTAGATGTGTTAAATCCCGGTTGCATCACATGCCCTGAGTGAATTATTTAAGAATTGCTCTCTATTTCACTGTCTTTATGATTTTTTTTTGAAATTTATTTTGATAATGGGATTTATCGGATTTTCACTGCTGCGTTTATGCCGCTGTACACACGCTTGATTCTCTTACGGAGACATATATATCCATGGGTTTTAAGATTCTTCCTAGTCAGGTATATTCCTAGGCGTTGAATATGTGGTGTTGGGTCCATTTCGTTGAGCAAGGAGTAGGTCTTGTCTATTACATATTTGGCTTATGGAAAGTTATCTGTGCTAATTTCAGTCTCTGGTTTTATGAAGCACCCCAACGCACCTTTCCCCATAAGCAAGCACTAGTTGGTTTTCTAAATTTGAGACCCTTTTCTATTTTGTAATTCAGTTCATGTGTAGTCAAGTTTACATTCCGTGTATTCGTGATATCTTATGATGTTTCTTTTTCTGTGTGACGTAGTTCACGTAGAATCACCGTACCTGCATCCACTCACTATGCCGCTACGGGCCTGATGACACAGATTTCATTGCTGAGTGATATTGCATTGCCCGTATGTGCCACAACTTCTTTATCCGTATTTTGCTTTCTGGGATATTTACCTGTTACTGTAGACGAGCTTCTTGTGAACACAGCCGTCCCAAATATTGGGGTGGCTGTCTGTTTTTGATTTTAATTTCCGTAAGCTATAGGACCATAAGTGGAAGTGCCATAGACTGTGTTGCTTTGTTTCTTATGTGTTTCAGGAAACACCATACACTTCTCCAGGCTGGCTGCTGGCAATTTACATCCTGTCAATCAGCATAACAAGGCTCCCTGTTCTCCATATCCTGTCCTACCTTTCTGGATTTTACACTTTTTTCAGATGGCCCTCTTGCCCGGGGGGCAGTGAGACTTCATTGTAGTGCAGATTTCCTTTACAGGCTTGCTTGGTTGGCCAAAAAGGGCGTATGCGTTTTTTCCTGAATATATTCAGGAAAAAACGCATACGCCCTTTTTGGCCAAGTGCATCATTGTCGACGTTCTGCCTCTTTTCCTATGCTTTCAGGGCAATTCCAGTCTACCCCCTGCAATCCTTTTCCTGAAATTCTGCCCCGCTTTCAAGTCCCCTTTGCAGGCTTACTTCAATATATTTTTGGAGGATAGCTGTCATTTATAACTCTGCAGGTTTGTGAATTACAGTGTCCCTGAGCTCCTTTCTTCAACTCGCTTTCTTGTGAACTGGGCACAAAACCGCAGGATTGCTTCAGGCCCTAATCTGTTTCGGGCAGGGCATGCTGAGCCTTTGGTAAATTCCTCTTCCTGGTGGGAAATGAGCGTTACATTTGCCCGTGCAGACACCTACAGCTAGTCTCTCATTGGTTCTCCCTATTCCTGTTCATCTTGCACAGAAATTGCAAGCTGTGCCAAACAGGAGGTTAAAGGCACTGACTCTCCAAGCAGGGAGACTGTTAGTAAATCATCTGGAATGGTGAACCCGAGGACCAGGATACGAAAACTGAGATGCATTTTAAATCATTTCCCCATAACACGGTGGACCATACTGTGGGTTTCACATGCATGTTTTAGCTGGAGGAAGAATCCCTTGAACCTGAAGAGTTGGGACCCATGGAATAGGTACCATACAGTATGACTTCAAAGGGTGTGCATTTGCTCACCTAAACTCACCAATGCTATCAGCCTGAAGTGTCCAGCCTTATGTCTCAACCAGCTCTGGGTGTAGATGTGGTCAATCCCGGTTGCATCACATGCCCTGAGTGAATTATTTAAGAATTGCTCTCTATTTCACTGTCTTTGTGTTTTGTTTTCGAAATTTATTTTGATAATGGGATTTATCGGATTTTCACTGCTGCCTTTCGGCCGCTGTACACACCCTTGATTCTCTTACGGAGACATATATATCCATGGGTTTTAAGATTCTTCCTAGTCAGGTATATTCCTAGGCGTTGAATATGTGGTGTTGGGTCCATTTCGTTGAGCAAGGAGTAGGTCTTGTCTATTACATATTGGGCTTATGGAAAGTTATCTGTGCTAATTTCAGTCTCTGGTTTTATGCAGCACCCCAACGCACCTTTCCCCATAAGCAAGCACTAGTTGGTTTTCTAAATTTGAGACCCTTTTCTATTTTGTAATTCAGTTCATGTGTCGTCAAGTTTACATTCCGTGTATTCGTGATATCTTATGATGTTTCTTTTTCTGTGTGACGTAGTTCACGTAGAATCACCGTACCTGCATCCACTCACTATGCCGCTACGGGCCTGATGACACAGATTTCATTGCTGAGTGATATTGCATTGTACGTACGTGCCACAAGTTCTTTATCCATTTTTTGCTTTCTGGGATATTTACCTGATACTGTAGACGAGCTTCTTGTGAACACAGCCGTCTCAAATATTGGGGTGGCTGTCTGTTTTTGATTTTAATTTCCGTAAGCTATAGGACCATAAGTGGAAGTGCCATAGGCTGTGTTGCTTTGTTTCTTTCGTGTTTCAGGAAACACCATACACTTCTCCAGGGTGGCTGCTGGCAATTTACATCCTGCCAATCAGCATAACAAGGCTCCCTGTTCTCCATATCCTGTCCTACCTTTCTGGATTTTACACTTTTTTCAGATGGCCCTCTTGCCCGGGGGGCAGTGAGACTTCATTGTAGTGCAGATTTCCTTTACAGGCTTGCTTGGTTGGCCAAAAAGGGCGTATGCGTTTTTTCCTGAATATATTCAGGAAAAAACGCATACGCCCTTTTTGGCCAAGTGCATCATTGTCGACGTTCTGCCTCTTTTCCTATGCTTTCAGGGCAATTCCAGTCTACCCCCTGCAATCGTTTTCCTGAAATTCTGCCCCGCTTTCAAGTCCCCTTCGCAGGCTTACTTCAATATATTTTTGGAGGATAGCTGTCATTTATAACTCTGCAGGTTTGTGAATTACAGTGCCCCTGAGCTCCTTTCTTCAACTCGCTTTCTTGTGAACTGGGCACAAAACCGCAGGATTGCTTCAGGCCCTAATCTGTTTCGGGCAGGGCATGCTGAGCCTTTGGTAAATTCCTCTTCCTGGTGGGAAATGAGCGTTACATTTGCCCGTGCAGACACCTACAGCTAGTCTCTCATTGGTTCTCCCTATTCCTGTTCATCTTGCACAGAAATTGCAAGCTGTGCCAAACAGGAGGTTAAAGGCACTGACTCTCCAAGCAGGGAGACTGTTAGTAAATCATCTGGAATGGTGAACCCGAGGACCAGGATACGAAAACTGAGATGCATTTTAAATCATTTCCCCATAACACGGTGGACCATACTGTGGGTTTCACATGCATGTTTTAGCTGGAGGAAGAATCCCTTGAACCTGAAGAGTTGGGACCCATGGAATAGGTACCATACAGTATGACTTCAAAGGGTGTGCATTTGCTCACCTAAACTCACCAATGCTATCAGCCTGAAGTGTCCAGCCTTATGTCTCAACCAGCTCTGGGTGTAGATGTGGTCAATCCCGGTTGCATCACATGCCCTGAGTGAATTATTTAAGAATTGCTCTCTATTTCACTGTCTTTGTGTTTTGTTTTCGAAATTTATTTTGATAATGGGATTTATCGGATTTTCACTGCTGCCTTTCGGCCGCTGTACACACCCTTGATTCTCTTACGGAGACATATATATCCATGGGTTTTAAGATTCTTCCTAGTCAGGTATATTCCTAGGCGTTGAATATGTGGTGTTGGGTCCATTTCGTTGAGCAAGGAGTAGGTCTTGTCTATTACATATTGGGCTTATGGAAAGTTATCTGTGCTAATTTCAGTCTCTGGTTTTATGCAGCACCCCAAGGCACCTTTCCCCATAAGCAAGCACTAGTTGGTTTTCTAAATTTGAGACCCTTTTCTATTTTGTAATTCAGTTCATGTGTAGTCAAGTTTACATTCCGTGTATTCGTGATATCTTATGATGTTTCTTTTTCTGTGTGACGTAGTTCACGTAGAATCACCGTACCTGCATCCACTCACTATGCCGCTACGGGCCTGATGACACAGATTTCATTGCTGAGTGATATTGCATTGTACGTACGTGCCACAAGTTCTTTATCCATTTTTTGCTTTCTGGGATATTTACCTGATACTGTAGACGAGCTTCTTGTGAACACAGCCGTCTCAAATATTGGGGTGGCTGTCTGTTTTTGATTTTAATTTCCGTAAGCTATAGGACCATAAGTGGAAGTGCCATAGGCTGTGTTGCTTTGTTTCTTTCGTGTTTCAGGAAACACCATACACTTCTCCAGGGTGGCTGCTGGCAATTTACATCCTGCCAATCAGCATAACAAGGCTCCCTGTTCTCCATATCCTGTCCTACCTTTCTGGATTTTACACTTTTTTCAGATGGCCCTTTTGCCAGGGGGGCAGTGAGACTTCATTGTAGTGCAGATTTCATTTACAGGCTTGCTTGGTTGGCCAAAAAGGGCGTATGCGTTTTTTCCTGAATATATTCAGGAAAAAACGCATACGCCCTTTTTGGCCAAGTGCATCATTGTCGACGTTCTGCCTCTTTTCCTATGCTTTCAGGGCAATTCCAGTCTACCCCCTGCAATCGTTTTCCTGAAATTCTGCCCCGCTTTCAAGTCCCCTTCGCAGGCTTACTTCAATATATTTTTGGAGGAAAGCTGTCATTTATAACTCTGCAGGTTTGTGAATTACAGTGCCCCTGAGCTCCTTTCTTCAACTCGCTTTCTTGTGAGCTGGGCACAAAACCGCAGGATTGCTTCAGGCCCTAATCTGTTTCCAGCAGGGCACACTGAGCCTTTGTTTAATTCCTCTTCCTGGTGGGCAATGAGCGTTACATTTGCCCGTGCAGACACCTACAGCTAGTCTCTCATTGGTTCTCCCTATTCCTGTTCATTTTGCACAGAAATTGCAAGCTGTGCCAAAGAGGAGGTTAAAGGCACTGACTCTCCAAGCGGGGAGAGTGTTAGTAAAGCATCTGGAATGGTGAACCCGAGGACCAGGATACGAAAACTGAGATGCATTTTAAATCATTTCCCAATCACATGGTGGACGATACTCTTGGTTTCCCATGCATGTTTTAGCTGGAGGAAGAATCCCTTGAACCTGGAGAGTTGGGACCCATGGAATGGGTACCATGCAGTATGACTTCAAAGGGTCTGCATTTGCTCACCGAAACTCACCAATGCTATCAGCCTGAAGTGTCCAGCCTTATGTCTCAACCAGCTCTGGGTGTAGATGTGTTAAATCCCGGTTGCATCACATGCCCTGAGTGAATTATTTAAGAATTGCTCTCTATTTCACTGTCTTTATGATTTTTTTTTGAAATTTATTTTGATAATGGGATTTATCGGATTTTCACTGCTGCGTTTATGCCGCTGTACACACGCTTGATTCTCTTACGGAGACATATATATCCATGGGTTTTAAGACTCTTCCTAGTCAGGTATATTCCTAGGCGTTGAATATGTGGTGTTGGGTCCATTTCGTTGAGCAAGGAGTAGGTCTTGTCTATTACATATTTGGCTTATGGAAAGTTATCTGTGCTAATTTCAGTCTCTGGTTTTATGAAGCACCCCAACGCACCTTTCCCCATAAGCAAGCACTAGTTGGTTTTCTAAATTTGAGACCCTGTTCTGTTTTGTAATTCAGTTCATGTGTAGTCAAGTTTACATTCCGTGTATTAGTGATATCTTATGATGTTTCTTTTTCTGTGTGACGTAGTTCACGTAGAATCACCGTACCTGCATCCACTCACTATGCCGCTACGGGCCTGATGACACAGATTTCATTGCTGAGTGATATTGCATTGTACGTACGTGCCACAACTTCTTTATCCATATTTTGCTTTCTGGGATATTTACCTGTTACTGTAGACGAGCTTCTTGTGAACACAGCCGTCCCAAATATTGGGGTGGCTGTCTGTTTTTGATTTTAATTTCCGTAAGCTATAGGACCATAAGTGGAAGTGCCATAGACTGTGTTGCTTTGTTTCTTATGTGTTTCAGGAAACACCATACACTTCTCCAGGCTGGCTGCTGGCAATTTACATCCTGCCAATCAGCATAACAAGGCTCCCTGTTCTCCATATCCTCTCCTACCTTTCTGGATTTTACACTTTTTTCAGATGGCCCTCTTGCCCGGGGGGCAGTGAGACTTCATTGTAGTGCAGATTTCCTTTACAGGCTTGCTTGGTTGGCCAAAAAGGGCGTATGCGTTTTTTCCTGAATATATTCAGGAAAAAACGCATACGCCCTTTTTGGCCAAGTGCATCATTGTCGACGTTCTGCCTCTTTTCCTATGCTTTCAGGGCAATTCCAGTCTACCCCCTGCAATCGTTTTCCTGAAATTCTGCCCCGCTTTCAAGTCCCCTTCGCAGGCTTACTTCAATATATTTTTGGAGGATAGCTGTCATTTATAACTCTGCAGGTTTGTGAATTACAGTGCCCCTGAGCTCCTTTCTTCAACTCGCTTTCTTGTGAACTGGGCACAAAACCGCAGGATTGCTTCAGGCCCTAATCTGTTTCGGGCAGGGCATGCTGAGCCTTTGGTAAATTCCTCTTCCTGGTGGGAAATGAGCGTTACATTTGCCCGTGCAGACACCTACAGCTAGTCTCTCATTGGTTCTCCCTATTCCTGTTCATCTTGCACAGAAATTGCAAGCTGTGCCAAACAGGAGGTTAAAGGCACTGACTCTCCAAGCAGGGAGACTGTTAGTAAATCATCTGGAATGGTGAACCCGAGGACCAGGATACGAAAACTGAGATGCATTTTAAATCATTTCCCCATAACACGGTGGACCATACTGTGGGTTTCACATGCATGTTTTAGCTGGAGGAAGAATCCCTTGAACCTGAAGAGTTGGGACCCATGGAATAGGTACCATACAGTATGACTTCAAAGGGTGTGCATTTGCTCACCTAAACTCACCAATGCTATCAGCCTGAAGTGTCCAGCCTTATGTCTCAACCAGCTCTGGGTGTAGATGTGGTCAATCCCGGTTGCATCACATGCCCTGAGTGAATTATTTAAGAATTGCTCTCTATTTCACTGTCTTTGTGTTTTGTTTTCGAAATTTATTTTGATAATGGGATTTATCGGATTTTCACTGCTGCCTTTCAGCCGCTGTACACACCCTTGATTCTCTTACGGAGACATATATATCCATGGGTTTTAAGATTCTTCCTAGTCAGGTATATTCCTAGGCGTTGAATATGTGGTGTTGGGTCCATTTCGTTGAGCAAGGAGTAGGTCTTGTCTATTACATATTGGGCTTATGGAAAGTTATCTGTGCTAATTTCAGTCTCTGGTTTTATGCAGCACCCCAACGCACCTTTCCCCATAAGCAAGCACTAGTTGGTTTTCTAAATTTGAGACCCTTTTCTATTTTGTAATTCAGTTCATGTGTAGTCAAGTTTACATTCCGTGTATTCGTGATATCTTATGATGTTTCTTTTTCTGTGTGACGTAGTTCACGTAGAATCACCGTACCTGCATCCACTCACTATGCCGCTACGGGCCTGATGACACAGATTTCATTGCTGAGTGATATTGCATTGTACGTACGTGCCACAAGTTCTTTATCCATTTTTTGCTTTCTGGGATATTTACCTGATACTGTAGACGAGCTTCTTGTGAACACAGCCGTCTCAAATATTGGGGTGGCTGTCTGTTTTTGATTTTAATTTCCGTAAGCTATAGGACCATAAGTGGAAGTGCCATAGGCTGTGTTGCTTTGTTTCTTTCGTGTTTCAGGAAACACCATACACTTCTCCAGGGTGGCTGCTGGCAATTTACATCCTGCCAATCAGCATAACAAGGCTCCCTGTTCTCCATATCCTGTCCTACCTTTCTGGATTTTACACTTTTTTCAGATGGCCCTTTTGCCAGGGGGGCAGTGAGACTTCATTGTAGTGCAGATTTCATTTACAGGCTTGCTTGGTTGGCCAAAAAGGGCGTATGCGTTTTTTCCTGAATATATTCAGGAAAAAACGCATACGCCCTTTTTGGCCAAGTGCATCATTGTCGACGTTCTGCCTCTTTTCCTATGCTTTCAGGGTAATTCCAGTCTACCCCCTGCAATCGTTTTCCTGAAATTCTGCCCCGCTTTCAAGTCCCCTTCGCAGGCTTACTTCAATATATTTTTGGAGGAAAGCTGTCATTTATAACTCTGCAGGTTTGTGAATTACAGTGCCCCTGAGCTCCTTTCTTCAACTCGCTTTCTTGTGAGCTGGGCACAAAACCGCAGGATTGCTTCAGGCCCTAATCTGTTTCCAGCAGGGCACACTGAGCCTTTGTTTAATTCCTCTTCCTGGTGGGCAATGAGCGTTACATTTGCCCGTGCAGACACCTACAGCTAGTCTCTCATTGGTTCTCCCTATTCCTGTTCATTTTGCACAGAAATTGCAAGCTGTGCCAAAGAGGAGGTTAAAGGCACTGACTCTCCAAGCGGGGAGAGTGTTAGTAAAGCATCTGGAATGGTGAACCCGAGGACCAGGATACGAAAACTGAGATGCATTTTAAATCATTTCCCAATCACATGGTGGACGATACTCTTGGTTTCCCATGCATGTTTTAGCTGGAGGAAGAATCCCTTGAACCTGGAGAGTTGGGACCCATGGAATGGGTACCATGCAGTATGACTTCAAAGGGTCTGCATTTGCTCACCGAAACTCACCAATTCTATCAGCCTGAAGTGTCCAGCCTTATGTCTCAACCAGCTCTGGGTGTAGATGTGTTAAATCCCGGTTGCATCACATGCCCTGAGTGAATTATTTAAGAATTGCTCTCTATTTCACTGTCTTTATGATTTTTTTTTGAAATTTATTTTGATAATGGGATTTATCGGATTTTCACTGCTGCGTTTATGCCGCTGTACACACGCTTGATTCTCTTACGGAGACATATATATCCATGGGTTTTAAGATTCTTCCTAGTCAGGTATATTCCTAGGCGTTGAATATGTGGTGTTGGGTCCATTTCGTTGAGCAAGGAGTAGGTCTTGTCTATTACATATTTGGCTTATGGAAAGTTATCTGTGCTAATTTCAGTCTCTGGTTTTATGAAGCACCCCAACGCACCTTTCCCCATAAGCAAGCACTAGTTGGTTTTCTAAATTTGAGACCCTGTTCTGTTTTGTAATTCAGTTCATGTGTAGTCAAGTTTACATTCCGTGTATTAGTGATATCTTATGATGTTTCTTTTTCTGTGTGACGTAGTTCACGTAGAATCACCGTACCTGCATCCACTCACTATGCCGCTACGGGCCTGATGACACAGATTTCATTGCTGAGTGATATTGCATTGTACGTACGTGCCACAACTTCTTTATCCATATTTTGCTTTCTGGGATATTTACCTGTTACTGTAGAAGAGCTTCTTGTGAACACAGCCGTCCCAAATATTGGGGTGGCTGTCTGTTTTTGATTTTAATTTCCGTAAGCTATAGGACCATAAGTGGAAGTGCCATAGACTGTGTTGCTTTGTTTCTTATGTGTTTCAGGAAACACCATACACTTCTCCAGGCTGGCTGCTGGCAATTTACATCCTGCCAATCAGCATAACAAGGCTCCCTGTTCTCCATATCCTGTCCTACCTTTCTGGATTTTACACTTTTTTCAGATGGCCCTCTTGCCCGGGGGGCAGTGAGACTTCATTGTAGTGCAGATTTCCTTTACAGGCTTGCTTGGTTGGCCAAAAAGGGCGTATGCGTTTTTTCCTGAATATATTCAGGAAAAAACGCATACGTCCTTTTTGGCCAAGTGCATCATTGTCGACATTCTGCCTCTTTTCCTATGCTTTCAGGGCAATTCCAGTCTACCCCCTGCAATCGTTTTCCTGAAATTCTGCCCCGCTTTCAAGTCCCCTTCGCAGGCTTACTTCAATATATTTTTGGAGGATAGCTGTCATTTATAACTCTGCAGGTTTGTGAATTACAGTGCCCCTGAGCTCCTTTCTTCAACTCGCTTTCTTGTGAACTGGGCACAAAACCGCAGGATTGCTTCAGGCCCTAATCTGTTTCGGGCAGGGCATGCTGAGCCTTTGGTAAATTCCTCTTCCTGGTGGGAAATGAGCGTTACATTTGCCCGTGCAGACACCTACAGCTAGTCTCTCATTGGTTCTCCCTATTCCTGTTCATCTTGCACAGAAATTGCAAGGTGTGCCAAACAGGAGGTTAAAGGCACTGACTCTCCAAGCAGGGAGACTGTTAGTAAATCATCTGGAATGGTGAACCCGAGGACCAGGATACGAAAACTGAGATGCATTTTAAATCATTTCCCCATAACACGGTGGACCATACTGTGGGTTTCACATGCATGTTTTAGCTGGAGGAAGAATCCCTTGAACCTGAAGAGTTGGGACCCATGGAATAGGTACCATACAGTATGACTTCAAAGGGTGTGCATTTGCTCACCTAAACTCACCAATGCTATCAGCCTGAAGTGTCCAGCCTTATGTCTCAACCAGCTCTGGGTGTAGATGTGGTCAATCCTGGTTGCATCACATGCCCTGAGTGAATTATTTAAGAATTGCTCTCTATTTCACTGTCTTTGTGTTTTGTTTTCGAAATTTATTTTGATAATGGGATTTATCGGATTTTCACTGCTGCCTTTCAGCCGCTGTACACACCCTTGATTCTCTTACGGAGACATATATATCCATGGGTTTTAAGATTCTTCCTAGTCAGGTATATTCCTAGGCGTTGAATATGTGGTGTTGGGTCCATTTCGTTGAGCAAGGAGTAGGTCTTGTCTATTACATATTGGGCTTATGGAAAGTTATCTGTGCTAATTTCAGTCTCTGGTTTTATGTAGCACCCCAAGGCACCTTTCCCCATAAGCAAGCACTAGTTGGTTTTCTAAATTTGAGACCCTTTTCTATTTTGTAATTCAGTTCATGTGTAGTCAAGTTTACATTCCGTGTATTCGTGATATCTTATGATGTTTCTTTTTCTGTGTGACGTAGTTCACGTAGAATCACCGTACCTGCATCCACTCACTATGCCGCTACGGGCCTGATGACACAGATTTCATTGCTGAGTGATATTGCATTGTACGTACGTGCCACAAGTTCTTTATCCATTTTTTGCTTTCTGGGATATTTACCTGATACTGTAGACGAGCTTCTTGTGAACACAGCCGTCTCAAATATTGGGGTGGCTGTCTGTTTTTGATTTTAATTTCCGTAAGCTATAGGACCATAATTGGAAGTGCCATAGGCTGTGTTGCTTTGTTTCTTTCGTGTTTCAGGAAACACCATACACTTCTCCAGGGTGGCTGCTGGCAATTTACATCCTGCCAATCAGCATAACAAGGCTCCCTGTTCTCCATATCCTGTCCTACCTTTCTGGATTTTACACTTTTTTCAGATGGCCCTTTTGCCAGGGGGGCAGTGAGACTTCATTGTAGTGCAGATTTCCTTTACAGGCTTGCTTGGTTGGCCAAAAAGGGCGTATGCGTTTTTTCCTGAATATATTCAGGAAAAAACGCATACGCCCTTTTTGGCCAAGTGCATCATTGTCGACGTTCTGCCTCTTTTCCTATGCTTTCAGGGCAATTCCAGTCTATCCCCTGCAATCGTTTTCCTGAAATTCTGCCCCGCTTTCAAGTCCCCTTCGCAGGCTTACTTCAATATATTTTTGGAGGAAAGCTGTCATTTATAACTCTGCAGGTTTGTGAATTACAGTGCCCCTGAGCTCCTTTCTTCAACTCGCTTTCTTGTGAGCTGGGCACAAAACCGCAGGATTGCTTCAGGCCCTAATCTGTTTCCAGCAGGGCACACTGAGCCTTTGTTTAATTCCTCTTCCTGGTGGGCAATGAGCGTTACATTTGCCCGTGCAGACACCTACAGCTAGTCTCTCATTGGTTCTCCCTATTCCTGTTCATTTTGCACAGAAATTGCAAGCTGTGCCAAAGAGGAGGTTAAAGGCACTGACTCTCCAAGCGGGGAGAGTGTTAGTAAAGCATCTGGAATGGTGAACCCGAGGACCAGGATACGAAAACTGAGATGCATTTTAAATCATTTCCCAATCACATGGTGGACGATACTCTTGGTTTCCCATGCATGTTTTAGCTGGAGGAAGAATCCCTTGAACCTGGAGAGTTGGGACCCATGGAATGGGTACCATGCAGTATGACTTCAAAGGGTCTGCATTTGCTCACCGAAACTCACCAATGCTATCAGCCTGAAGTGTCCAGCCTTATGTCTCAACCAGCTCTGGGTGTAGATGTGTTAAATCCCGGTTGCATCACATGCCCTGAGTGAATTATTTAAGAATTGCTCTCTATTTCACTGTCTTTATGATTTTTTTTTGAAATTTATTTTGATAATGGGATTTATCGGATTTTCACTGCTGCGTTTATGCCGCTGTACACACGCTTGATTCTCTTACGGAGACATATATATCCATGGGTTTTAAGATTCTTCCTAGTCAGGTATATTCCTAGGCGTTGAATATGTGGTGTTGGGTCCATTTCGTTGAGCAAGGAGTAGGTCTTGTCTATTACATATTTGGCTTATGGAAAGTTATCTGTGCTAATTTCAGTCTCTGGTTTTATGAAGCACCCCAACGCACCTTTCCCCATAAGCAAGCACTAGTTGGTTTTCTAAATTTGAGACCCTGTTCTGTTTTGTAATTCAGTTCATGTGTAGTCAAGTTTACATTCCGTGTATTAGTGATATCTTATGATGTTTCTTTTTCTGTGTGACGTAGTTCACGTAGAATCACCGTACCTGCATCCACTCACTATGCCGCTACGGGCCTGATGACACAGATTTCATTGCTGAGTGATATTGCATTGTACGTACGTGCCACAACTTCTTTATCCATATTTTGCTTTCTGGGATATTTACCTGTTACTGTAGACGAGCTTCTTGTGAACACAGCCGTCCCAAATATTGGGGTGGCTGTCTGTTTTTGATTTTAATTTCCGTAAGCTATAGGACCATAAGTGGAAGTGCCATAGACTGTGTTGCTTTGTTTCTTATGTGTTTCAGGAAACACCATACACTTCTCCAGGCTGGCTGCTGGCAATTTACATCCTGCCAATCAGCATAACAAGGCTCCCTGTTCTCCATATCCTGTCCTACCTTTCTGGATTTTACACTTTTTTCAGATGGCCCTCTTGCCCGGGGGGCAGTGAGACTTCATTGTAGTGCAGATTTCCTTTACAGGCTTGCTTGGTTGGCCAAAAAGGGCGTATGCGTTTTTTCCTGAATATATTCAGGAAAAAACGCATACGCCCTTTTTGGCCAAGTGCATCATTGTCGACGTTCTGCCTCTTTTCCTATGCTTTCAGGGCAATTCCAGTCTACCCCCTGCAATCGTTTTCCTGAAATTCTGCCCCGCTTTCAAGTCCCCTTCGCAGGCTTACTTCAATATATTTTTGGAGGAAAGCTGTCATTTATAACTCTGCAGGTTTGTGAATTACAGTGCCCCTGAGCTCCTTTCTTCAACTCGCTTTCTTGTGAACTGGGCACAAAACCGCAGGATTGCTTCAGGCCCTAATCTGTTTCGGGCAGGGCATGCTGAGCCTTTGGTAAATTCCTCTTCCTGGTGGGAAATGAGCGTTACATTTGCCCGTGCAGACACCTACAGCTAGTCTCTCATTGGTTCTCCCTATTCCTGTTCATCTTGCACAGAAATTGCAAGCTGTGCCAAACAGGAGGTTAAAGGCACTGACTCTCCAAGCAGGGAGACTGTTAGTAAATCATCTGGAATGGTGAACCCGAGGACCAGGATACGAAAACTGAGATGCATTTTAAATCATTTCCCCATAACACGGTGGACAATACTGTGGGTTTCACATGCATGTTTTAGCTGGAGGAAGAATCCCTTGAACCTGAAGAGTTGGGACCCA
Source organism: Phocoena phocoena (assembly GCF_963924675.1). NCBI lineage: Eukaryota > Metazoa > Chordata > Mammalia > Artiodactyla > Phocoenidae > Phocoena > Phocoena phocoena. The sequence goes on along the minus strand of NW_027077572.1, from coordinate 177,959 downwards.
TGGAATAGGTACCATACAGTATGAATTCAAAGGGTGTGCATTTGCTCACCTAAACTCACCAATGCTATCAGCCTGAAGTGTCCAGCCTTATGTCTCAACCAGCTCTGGGTGTAGATGTGGTCAATCCCGGTTGCATCACATGCCCTGAGTGAATTATTTAAGAATTGCTCTCTATTTCACTGTCTTTGTGTTTTGTTTTCGAAATTTATTTTGATAATGGGATTTATCGGATTTTCACTGCTGCCTTTCAGCCGCTGTACACACCCTTGATTCTCTTACGGAGACATATATATCCATGGGTTTTAAGATTCTTCCTAGTCAGGTATATTCCTAGGCGTTGAATATGTGGTGTTGGGTCCATTTCGTTGAGCAAGGAGTAGGTCTTGTCTATTACATATTGGGCTTATGGAAAGTTATCTGTGCTAATTTCAGTCTCTGGTTTTATGCAGCACCCCAAGGCACCTTTCCCCATAAGCAAGCACTAGTTGGTTTTCTAAATTTGAGACCCTTTTCTATTTTGTAATTCAGTTCATGTATAGTCAAGTTTACATTCCGTGTATTCGTGATATCTTATGATGTTTCTTTTTCTGTGTGACGTAGTTCACGTAGAATCACCGTACCTGCATCCACTCACTATGCCGCTACGGGCCTGATGACACAGATTTCATTGCTGAGTGATATTGCAGTGTACGTACGTGCCACAAGTTCTTTATCCATTTTTTGCTTTCTGGGATATTTACCTGATACTGTAGACGAGCTTCTTGTGAACACAGCCGTCTCAAATATTGGGGTGGCTGTCTGTTTTTGATTTTAATTTCCGTAAGCTATAGGACCATAAGTGGAAGTGCCATAGGCTGTGTTGCTTTGTTTCTTTCGTGTTTCAGGAAACACCATACACTTCTCCAGGGTGGCTGCTGGCAATTTACATCCTGCCAATCAGCATAACAAGGCTGCCTGTTCTCCATATCCTGTCCTTCCTTTCTGGGTTTTACACTTTTTTCAGATGGCCCTTTTGCCCGGAGGGCAGTGAGATTTCATTGTAGTGCAGATTGCTTTACAGGCTTGCTTGGTTGGCCAAAAAGTGCGTATGCGTTTTTTCCTGAATATATTCAGGAAAAAACACATACGCACTTTTTGGCCAAGTGCATCATTGTCGATATTGTGCCTCTTTTCCTATGCTTTCAGGGCAATTCCAGTCTACCCCCTGCAATCGTTTTCCTGAAATTCTGCCCCGCTTTCAAGTCCCCTTCGCAGGCTTACTTCAATATACTTTTGGAAGATAGCTGTCATTTATAACTCTGCAGGTTTGTGAATTACAGTGCCCCTGAGCTCCATTCTTCAACTCGCTTTCTTGTGAGCTGGGCACAAAACTACAGGATTGCTTAAGGCCCTACTCTGTTTCCAGCAGGGCACACTGAGCCTTTGTTTAATTCCTCTTCCTGGTGGGCAATGAGGGTTACATTTGCCCGTGCAGACACCTACAGCTAGTCTCTCATTGGTTCTCCCTATTCCTCTTCATCTTGCACAGAAATAGCAAGCTGTGCCGAAGACGAGGTTAAAGGCACTGACTCTCCAAGCGGGGAGAGTGTTAGTAAAGCATCTGGAATGGTGAACCCGAGGACCAGGATACGAAAACTGAGATGCATTTTAAATCGTTTCCCAATCACATGGTGGACGATACTCTGGGTTTCCCATGCATGTTTTAGCTGGAGGAAGAATGCCTTGAACCTGGAGAGTTGGGACCCATGGAATGGGTACCATGCAGTATGACATAAAAGGGTCTGCATTTGCTCACCGAAACTCACCAATGCTATCAGCCTGAAGTGTCCAGCCTTATGTCTCAAACAGCTCTGGGTGTAGATGTGGTCAATCCCGGTTGCATCACATGCCCTGAGTGAATTATTTAAGAATTGCTCTCTATTTCACTGTCTTTGTGTTTTGTTTTCGAAATTTATTTGGATAATGGGATTTATCGGATTTTCACTGCTGCGTTTCGGCCGCTGTACACACGCTTGATTCTCTTACGGAGACATATATATCCATGGGTTTTAAGATTCTTCCTAGTCAGGTATATTCCTAGGCGTTGAATATGTGGTCTTGGGTCCATTTCGTTGAGCAAGGAGTAGGACTTGTCTATTACATATTTGGCTTATGGAAAGTTAGCTGTGCTAATTTCAGTCTCTGGTTTTATGCAGCACCCCAAGGCACCTTTCTCCATAAGCAAGTACTAGTTGGTTTTCTAAATTTGAGACCCTGTTCTGTTTTGTAATTCAGTTCATGTGTAGTCAAGTTTACATTCCGTGTATTAGTGATATCTTATGATGTTTCTTTTTCTGTGTGACGTAGTTCACGTAGAGTCACCGTACCCGCATCCACTCACTATGCCCCTATGGGCCTGATGACACAGATTTCATTGCTGAGTGATATTGCATTGTACGTACGTGCCACAACTTCTTTATCCATTTTTTGCTTTCTTGGATATTTACCTGATAATGTAGACGCGCTTCTTCTGAACACAGCTGTCCCAAATTTGGGGTGGCTGTCTGTTTTTGATTTTAATTTCCGTAACCTATAGGACCATAAGTGGAAGTGCCATAGGCTGTGTTGCTTTGTTTCTTACGTGTTTCAGGAAGCACCATACACTTCTCCAGGGTGGCTGCTGGCAATTTACATCCTGCCAATCAGCTTAACAAGGCTTCCTGTTCTCCATATCCTGTCCTACCTTTCTGGATTTTACACTTATTTTAGAGGGCCCTTTTGCCTGTGGGGCAGTGAGACTTCATTGTAGTGCAGATTTCCTTTACAGGCTTGCTTGGTTGGCCAAAAAGGGCGTATGCGTTTTTTCCTGAATATATTCAGGAAAAAACGCATACGCCCTTTTTGGCCAAGTGCATCATTGTTGACGTTGTGCCTCTTTTCCTATGCTTTCAGGGCAATTCCAGTCTACCCCCTGCAATCGTTTTCCTGAAATTCTGCCCCGCTTTCAAGTCCCCTTCGCAGGCTTACTTCAATATAATTTTGGAGGATAGCTGTCAATTATAACTCTGCAGGTTTGTGAATTACAGTGCCCCTGAGCTCCTTTCTTCAACTCGCTTTCTTGTGAGCTGGGCACAAAACCGCAGGATTGCTTCAGGCCCTAATCTGTTTCCAGCAGGGCACACTGAGCCTTTGTTTAATTCCTCTTCCTGGTGGGCAATGAGCATTACATATGCCCGTGCAGACACCTACAGCTAGTCTCTCATTGGTTCTCCCTATTCCTGTTCATCTTGCACAGAAATTGCAAGATGTGCCAAAGAGGAGGTTAAAGGCACTGACTCTCCAAGCCGGTAGAGTGTTAGTAAAGCATCTGGATTGGTGAAACCGAGGACCAGGATACGAAAACTGAGATGCATTTTAAATCGTTTCCCAATCACACGGTGGACGATACTCTGGGTTTCCCATGCATGTTTTAGCTGGAGGAAGAATCCCTTGAACCTGGAGAGTTGGGACCCATGGAATGGGTACCATGCAGTATGACTTCAAAGGGTCTGCATTTGCTCACCGAAACTCACCAATGCTATCAGCCTGAAGTGTCCAGCCTTATGTCTCAACCAGCTCTGGGTGTAGATGTGGTCAATCCCGGTTGCATCACATGCCCTGAGTGAATTATTTAAGAATTGCTCTCTATTTCACTGTCTTTGTGTTTTGTTTTCGAAATTTATTTTGATAATGGGATTTATCGGATTTTCACTGCTGCGTTTGTCCGCTGTACACACGCTTGATTCTCTTACGGAGACATATAAATCAATGGGTTTTAAGATTCTTCCTAGTCAGGTATATTCCTAGGCGTTGAATATGTGGTGTTGGGTCCATTTCGTTGAGCAAGGAGTAGGTCTTGTCTATTACATATTTGGCTTATGGAAAGTTATCTGTGCTAATTTCAGTCTCTGGTTTTATGCAGCACCCCAAGGCACCTTTCCCCATAAGCAAGCACTAGTTGGTTTTCTAAATTTGAGACCCTGTTCTGTTTTGTAATTCAGTTCATGTGTAGTCAAGTTTACATTCCGTGTATTAGTGATATCTTATGATGTTTCTTTTTCTGTGTGACGTAGTTCACGTAGAATCACCGTACCTGCATCCACTCACTATGCCGCTACGGGCCTGATGACACAGATTTCATTGCTGAGTGATATTGCATTGCACGTACGTGCCACAACTTCTTTATCCATTTTCTGCTTTCTGGGATATTTACCTGGTACTGTAGACGAGCTTCTTGGGAACACAGCCGTCCCAAACTTTGGGGTGGCTCTCAGTTTTTGATTTTAATTTCCCTAAGCAATAGGACCATAAGTGCAATTGCCATAGGCTGTGTTGCTTTATTTCTTACGTGTTTCAGGAAACACCATACACTTCTCCCGGGTGGCTGTTCACAATTTACATCCTGCCAATCAGCCTAACAAGGCTCCCTGTTCTCCATATCCTGTCCTACCTTTCTGGATTTTACACTTTTTTCAGATGGCCCTTTTGCCCGGGGGGGCAGGGAGATTTCATTGTAGTGTAGATTTCCTTTACAGGCTTGCTTCGTTGGCCAAGAAGTGCGTATGCATTTTTTCCTGAATATATTCAGGAAAAAACGCATATGCCCTTTTTGGCCAAGTGCATCATTGTCGACGTTTTGCCTCTTTTCCTATGCTTTCAAGGCAATTCCAGTCTACCCCCTGCAATCGTTTTCCTAAAATTTTGGCCCGCCTTCCAGTCCCCTTCGCAGGCTTACTTCAATATGTTTTTGGAGGATAGCTGTCATTTATAACTCTGCAGGTTTGTGAATTACAGTGCCCCTGAGCTCCTTTCTTCAATTTGCTTTCTTGTGAGCTGGGCCCAAAACCGCAGGATTGCTTCAGGCCCTAATCTGTTTCCGGCAGGGCACGCTGAGCCTTTGGTTAATTCCTCTTCGTGGTGGTAAATGAGCGTTACATTTGCCCGTGCAGACACCTACATCTAGTCTCTCATTGCTTCTCCTTTTCCTGTTCATCTTGCACAGAAATTGCAAGCTGTGACAAATACGAGGTTAAAGGCACTGACTCTCCAAGCGGGGAGATTGTTAGTAAAGCATCTGGAATGGTGAACCCGAGGACAAGGATACAAAAACTGAGATGCATTTTAAATTGTTTCCCAATCACACGGTGGACGATACTCTGGGTTTCTCATGCATGTTTTAGCCAGAGGAAGAATCCTTTGAACCTGGAGAGTTGGGACCCATGGAATGTGTATCATGCAGTATGACTTCAAAGGGTCTGCATTTGCTCACCGAAACTCACCAATGCTATCAGCCTGAAGTGTCCAGCCTTATGTCTCAACCAGCTCTGGGTGTAGTTGGTGTCAATCCCGGTTGCATCACATGCCCTGAGTGAATTATTTAAGAATTGCTCTCTATTTCACTGTCTTTGTGTTTTGTTTTTGAAATTTATTTTGATAATGGGATTTATCGGATTTTTACTGCTGCGTTTATGGCGCTGTACACACGCTTGGTTCTCTTACGGAGACATATAAATCCATGGGTTTTAAGATTCTTCCTAGTCAGGTATATTCCTAGGCGTTGAATATGTGGTGTTGCGTCCATTCCGTTGAGCAAGGAGTAGGTCTTGTCTATTACATATTTGGCTTATGGAATGTTATCTGTGCTAATTTCAGTCTCTGGTTTTATGAAGCACCCCAACGCACCTTTCCCCATAAGCAAGCACTAGTTGGTTTTCTAAATTTGAGACCCTGTTCTGTTTTGTAATTCTGTTCATGTGTAGTCAAGTTTACATTCCGTGTATTAGTGATATCTTATGATGTTTCTTTTTCTGTGTGACGTAGTTCACGTAGAATCACCGTACCTGCATCCACTCACTATGCCGCTACGGGCCTGATGACACAGATTTCATTGCTGAGTGATATTGCATTGCACATACGTGCCACAAGTTCTTTATCCATTTTTTGCTTTCTGGGATATTTACCTGGTACTGCAGATGAGCTTCTTGTGAACACAGCCGTCCCAAACATTGTGGTGGCTGTCTGTTTTTGAATTTAATTTCCGTAATCTTTGGGACCATAAGTGGAAGTGCCATAGGCTGTGTTGCTTTGTTTCTTATGGATTTCAGGAAACACCATACACTTCTCCAGGATGGCTGTTGGCAATTTACATCCTGCCAATCAGCATAACCAAGCTCCCTGTTCTCCATATCCTTTCCTAACTTTCTGGATTTTACACTTTTTTCAGATGGCCCTTTTGCCCAGGGGGCAGTTAGACTTCATTGTAGTGCAGATTTCCTTTACAGGCTTGCTTGGTTTGCGAAAAAGGGCGTATGCGTTTTTTCCTGAATATATTCAGGAAAAAATTCATACGCACTTTTTGGCCAAGTGCACCATTGTCGACGTTCTGCCTCTTTTCCTATGCTTTCTGGGCAAATCCAGTCTACCCCCTGCAATCGTTTTCCTGAAATTCTGCCCCGCTTTCACGTCCCCTTCGCAGGCTTACTTCAATATATTTTTGGAGGATAGCTGTCATTTATAACTCAGCAGGTTTGTGAATTACAGTGACCCTGAGCTCCTTTCTTCAACTCGCTTTCTTGTGAGCTGGGCACAAAACCGCAGGATTGCTTCAGGCCCTAATCTGTTTCCGGCAGGGCACGCTGAGCCTTTGGTTAATTCCTCTTCCTGGTGGGAAATGAGCCTTACATTTGACCGTGCAAATACCTATAGCTAGTCTCTCATTGGTTCTCCCTATTCCTGTTCATCTTGCGCAGAAATTGCAAGCTGTGCCAAACAGGAGGTCAAAGGCACTGACTCTCCAAGCGGGGAGAGTGTTAGTAAACCCTCTGGAATGGTGAACCCGAGGACCAGGATACGAAAACTGAGATGCATTTTAAGTCGTTTCCCAATCACACGGTGGACCATACTCGGCGTTTCCCACGCATGTTTTAGCTGAAGAAAGAATCCCTTGAACCTGGAGAGTTGGGACCCTTGGAATGGGTACCATGCAGTATGACTTCAAAGGATCTGCATTTGTTTACTGAAACTCACCAATGCTATCAGCCTGAAGTGTCCAGCCTTATGTCTCAACCAGCTCTGGGTGTAGATGTGGTAAATCCAGGTTGCATCACATGCCCTGAGTGAATTATTTAAGAATTGCTCTCTATTTCACTGTCATTGTGTTTTGTTTTTGAAATTTATTTTAATAATGGGATTTATCGCATTTTCACTGCTTCGTTTATGCTGCTGTACACGCGCTTGTTTCTCTTACGGAGACATATAAGCCCATGGGTTTTAAGATTCTTACTAATCCGGTATATTCTTAGGCATTGAATATGGCGTGTTGAGTCCATTTCGTGAGCAAGGAGTAGGTCTTGACTATTACATATTTGGCTTATGGAATGGTATCTGTGCTAATTTTAATCTCTGGTTTTATGTAGCACCCCAACTCACCTTTCCCCTTAAGGAAGCATAAGTTGGTTTTCTTAATTTGAAACCCTCTTCTCTTTTGTAATTCAGTTCATGTGTAGCCATGTTAACATTCCATGTATTAGTGATATCTTATGTCTTTTTCTTTTTGAATTATGTGACTTCGAATGATCACACGTAACTCCTCTGGAGTTGTTATAACTGGCCGTATTTCATTGATTTCCAGGCTGAGTAATATTCCACTCTACATAATCACCACATCTCTGTCCGTTTTTTCTCTGCAGATACATTTAAGTTATAACCTAGTCGAGGATCTTTTAAACAGAGAGGTGGTAAACATTGGGGTGCCTGTGTCCTCTCGATTTTTGTTTTTCCCAAGATATACGTCCATGAGTGCAAGTGCCCTGTGCTCGGTAGCTTATATTTTAGATGCTTTAGTAAACACAATAGACTTATCCAGAGTGACCGTTTGCAATATACATTTCCACTATAAGACTCACAGGGCTCCCTTTTCTCCTTGCCCTGTCCTGCATTTCTGGTGTTTACACTTTATGAGGACGGCTCTTCTGACAGATGCAAAGTGATATGTTTTGTAGTATTGATTTCCACTGCCCACCTGTTTGGTTGGCTAAAAAAGTGTATGCCCTTTTCTTGAATATATACAGAAAAAGACACATACACCCTTTTTGGCCAACTGCAATGTTGGCAATGTTCAGCCCCTTTGCTTGTGCTTAATGGCGAGTCCTTTCTACCTCTTCCAATCCCTTTCCTGCCATTCTCCGTTGCTTACAAGTCCTTTTCTCTGACTTTCCTCAAGACATTTTTCAGTGATAGATATTTTCAACTCTGCAGTTTCGTGAATTTTAGTGCCCCTGAGTTCCATTTTCCAACTTGTGTTTATGGGAACTGGCCACAAAGCATCAGGATTCCTCAAGCCCTATTCTGTTTCCATGGGCAACCCTAGCCTTTGGTCAATTCGTCTTCCTGATTGGAAATTAGAGTGGCATGTGCCTGTCCGAACACCTAGGACTTGTCTCTCATTGTTCCTCCTCCTTCTGCTTCATCCTCTGGACAAATTCCAAACTGTATGCAACAGGATGTTGACAGTGCTGACATCTCCAAGTGGGGAGACTGTTAGTAAAGACGCTGGAGTGGTGAACCCTAGCACCAAGAGATGAGGAGATGAGATGCCTTTTCCAAACTTTTCCCGATCAGACGGTATACCATCCTCTGGGTGTGACAGGCATGTTTTAGGTGTAGGAAGGGTCCCATTCATGTGAGGAGAACACCAGGGGATTTTAAATATCAGTGTCTGTCCGCAACCCAAACTGGGGAATTTTTTAAGCTACGGCTACACATATGTTCATTAAGGGCCTTGGGAAGTAGGCAGAGTCCAAACTTTAGATGATTGAAGTCTTCAGGGTCAGAAGCACTCACCACTGTCTTCCCTTAGATTCCATTTTTACTGTCATTGATGGATGATGTCAATAAAAATATCTATTCTTTTTCAGATCATTTCCCCTTATAGGTTATTGCAAAATATTGAGTGTAGTTCCCTGTGCTATACAGTAGTTCCTTGCTGATGATTTCATACATAGCAGTGTGTATGTGTTAATCCCAAACTGTTAATTTATCCCTCCTCCTACCATTTCCCTTTGTTAATAATAAATTATAAGATTTTATGCTTCTCAGAAATGGGGGAGCTGAAAGAGAGGTATCATTTTCAATGCAAAAGCATTTAAAACAAGATTGAAGCTTTAACCAAGATTATTAGATGTACATCCTTGGAAAGAAATCACTTTGTTTCTCTAATATTGACCTGACAAAGAAGACAAACCTTTTCACTGAACTTGCTTATAAGAAAGTGATGGAAATATCAAATGGAAGTGTTAGAAACATCTTATTTTACCCGAGCCTTATACACTGTTCTATGTTAATTACAGTTTGGCTCACACATCTGTTCATTGAAGTTACAATGTTCTCAATTTCTGTTACTGATCCTCCAGAGTGGACGCCAACAAGTGTCCCCCTGCCCAGTGTCATTGGAGCCAATAGATCGAGACTGAGTTTGGTTCAAAAGCAAAGGAAACTTTATATTTTGATCAGAGAATGGAGAGGTGCTACCCTGTGGGCTGTGGGCTGGGCTGCTGTGTAGAGATCCTGTCAGAGTCACTGGGAGGGAGGGGGCTGAGCTCTCGAGGACCTGGTTGGCTGCAGCTCAGGCTCTATGTCACGGAGTCTGAACTGGGCCCCAGGAGCTGAAGTGTCATCGAGCCATTCTGCTCTAGGAAATCTGGTCTGAAGTGCCGGGTGTGGAACCTCTGTATGCGGGACACTAGGAGCACCTGAAATTAGACAAAGCACAAAGGATAAAAATGGTTAGACTTTATTTTATTGCCCAGATTCTATTTTTATCTCCCAGGCATTTTTAAGGGGCTTTGCCTGGGACAAACTTCTCTTCTGCCTTTTGTCCCTTTCCTCATTCTTGGAGTGCTGCGGGTGCAGACCCTTCTTCTGTAACTGCTGAGTGCTGAGTTAGGAGGCTTCATACCCGTGGGCGAGGGTCAGAACTTCTCCCCAGCAGCCTCCAGGTGACGTTGATTGTCCCCAGGCCTCCTGCCTCCCTGCTCGTCCACCTGAGCACCAGTATTGGAAGTGTTATAGATTCTAATGACCTTTAAGGGTCCAGAAAGGAGATGTGCAGTGGCGCTGTGAGGTCCAGTTTCACTCCGCCCCACATTTGTTCGGCCACCTTAGGCTGACCGTTTCTGCCAGCCTAGATGCTCTGACTGACCGTTTCTGCCAGCCTAGATGCTCTGACCAACAGTCTGCGCTTTCTTCCATTAGGCCCCTGAATTAACGTAAAAACAGCACCAGGTGTCAGGATCCTGCCCGCTCAGCTCCCAGACAGTCCAGGGTCAGTGGTGATGAAGGATCATGATGGTCACTGAGTCAAGAGCCTTTGGAAGTAAACAGGAGTCCAGCCGGTCTTATTGGCCACCATCATCAGGGTGTCTGTAGGCTTTTCTATGGTGACATCATGATATACGGTTCCCCCGCCAAGATTATTAGCTCCCCTCTGGGTACAGTAAGTACTGAAAGCAGTAGTCTACTCTTTTGGGACACACTCTTGTTGTTTTATGAGAGAAACTCCAGGTCAAGTGATGGTCACACGGGTCGTCATGGTGCCCCGTTGCCCCCGGTTATCTCTCTGGAGGTTGGAGTTGGAGGGCCTCCTCAATCGAGGTCAGTGTGCCCACGGAGCAAACCCTGCAACTTCAGGGCATGGTTGGGGGTTAGGATCACCACGTGGGGTCCGTTTCCCTTAGAAGGGAGGTGGCCTTTTGGGCTGCTGATTTCCAGGTTTTCAGATACCACCAGTATCTTGGCCAGATGTGGCGGTGGGCCAAGCCCCTTGGTGACCATAGTTTATCCTACCTGGATGGCATTCTTGCATTGTTCCATTTCAAGTGGTCCCAGTTTTTGCACTAATACTCCAATGGCGATTCACCTTTCACCAGGAATGTAAAGGTCAAAGGGTTTAGCTAAATTAGGGAGTCCCAGGGCAAGGGTCTGAATTGACTGCTCTTTCCATTCTTGAAAGGCCACTTCTGGATTCTATTCAAAAGGATCATCATCTTTTCCTTTCAGTGTTTCATATAGAGGCCCAGCTAGTAGACTGTAGTTAGGGATCCAGAGGCAGGAAACCCTGGCTTCCCCAGGAACCCCTAAGCTGTCTTCTAGTTTCAGAAAGGGGTAAGGCTGTAAATTGTTTCTTCCCTTTCCTGGGATGGGCTTCTCCGACCTTCTGTGAGAATGAAGCCCAGGCAGGTCACCGTAGTCTGTGATACTTGAGCTTTTTCGTGGACAACTTCTATCCTTTATTGGCTTGGTAGTTCTGAGGCCTCCTTAGTAGGGCTGGCGATCAGAATGTCGTCTGAATATTGAAGGAGTGTTTCCTTTTCCAGAGGTAGAACTTTTAGGTCTTTAGCTGAGCTTTCCCCAAAGATGGTGTGGGAATTTTTGAACCCTTGGGGCAAGACAGCCTGGAAGTATTGTTTTAGTTGTATGTTGAGTCCTGTCACTCACAAGCCAAAATTTCTTGTGACTCTGGGACTAATGGAATACAAAAGAAGGCATCAGTGAAGACTAATACAGAATACCAAGTCCTGGTGGTTGGTAGAATGACCAGCAGGGTGTAGGATTTAGGAACTACTGGAGGTATATCCTCAGTGGCTTCACTGACTGTCCTGACATCCTTTACCAGGACTCCAGCAGCCCATGGGGCTCTCGAGGTCAGGCCAATCCCAGGATATGGAGCTCACCTGGGCAGGTACCCTACCCCCACCCCAGCCCACGGGGCTCTCGTGTTCAGGCCCCTCCCAGGATATGGGATTCCCTGGGCAGGTCCTCTGCAGTCCATGGGGCTCCCGTGGTCAGGCCCCTCCCAGGATACAGAGCTACCCTTGCAGGTACCTTGGCAGGGCTGGGCACACAGGAACCGTGCACATAGCCCTCATTGCAGAGCACTCCCAGCTCACCTGTCGCTCAGATCTGACACAGAGCACCTCAGAGCAGGACTTGAACTAACAAACAGCAGCTCTGACAGGTCTGTGACCCTGGGCATCACTCTGTGCGGCCTCCTCCACCTGATCTTCCAGAGACTTCCACTGCACCCGGGGCACCAGGCCTCTGTCTCCAACCACCACCCACCCCTCCTCTCCCTGACTCCTGGGTTCCTCTCATTAGGAGAGGGTTTTCTTGAAGTTGTCTCCCACTCATGGGCCAGATAATATAATTAGAAAACAAGCCAGAGCTGCAGCCCCTTGTCTATCCTGACTCTCAGGAGCCCACACCTGTTCCTTGGACCTGGCCAATTCAGCAAGTTCCATTTTCAGCAACTGTGAGCCCCTGAGGGGTGATTATTGGCTGGCTTGGGAAGCCTGACCGTGCCGGCCAGCCCTCCCCAGGTGTGCCTGGGTTGAGATCAATATAAACACCGCTCCAGGCAGCAAGAGCCCCTGCAGCTGTGCCTGACGCCATTTTCTCTGCCCTGTCAGCAGTCTCGGGGCTGGGCTGGTGGGAGGGAGTGAGAAGCCACGGCTTTGTGGGTGTCCCAGTGTGAGTGGGGCTCTGCTGGACTTTCTGCAGCAGTTGCCAAGATGCTACCTGCTAAAGAAGAGGATGTGTCACCCACACCTGCCGCTGGAATTTCTCCCTGGGCACAGGTGAGGAAGGAAGAAAGCAGTGGGGGCCGGGACAGCAGGGGTATCTCAGGCAGGGAAATGGAGAGCTTCCAGAAGAGCACCCAGGGCCAGGACCATCCTGGCTGGCCTGCAGGCACCAAGTCGGCTGGCATGCTGTCCCTCATGTGGCTCCATGGCCCTTCCTCTAGGTTTTCAAGTCCTTGTACATATTCAGGTGTTTAGCCTTGGAAGGGTGGGAACATTTCAGCAGCAGCTGGCCTGGGGCTCGGCCCACGTTTACTCACAGATACCTCGGCACGGTCCCCCAGCTTTGCAGTGAGGACGCTTGTTGCGAGGAGCATGCTGGCTGAGTGGGAGATGATTCCCCACCACTGACCAACTTCAGAATTGTTTGCAATTGGAGCAAGTGCCCTGAAACGGTTTTCCTCTGTGTAACTGGTGGGTTCTGTTCTTTTTTATCTTTTTTTCGTTTTTGGTTCAAGGTAGATTTTATTCCTCTTTTGTGTATTTACAGATATAAGCATGGAAATAATTTATTCATATAAATACATGTATGTGAAGGGAAGAATATTTTTTCTGTTTTACTTTTTTTAATTTTATTTTTTTATTTTGAATTTAATTTTATATTTTTATACAGCAGGTTGTTTTTGGTTATCTACTTTATACATATAAATGTATACATACCAATCCCAATATCTCAACTCCTCCCACCACCATCCCCAACAGCTTTCCCCCCTTGTTGTCCATACGTTTGTTGTATACATGTGTTGCTCTATTTCTGCCTTGCAAAACGGTTCATCTGTACAATTTTTCTAGGTTCCACATATATGCATTAATATACAAGATTTGTTTTTCTCTTTCTGACTTACTTCACTCTGTATGACAGTCTCTAGATCCATCAACGTCTCTACAAATGTCCCAATTTCATTCCTTTTTATGGCTTAGTAATATTCCATTTTATATATGTACCACATCTTTATGCATTCGTCTGTCTGTGGGCATTTAGGTTGCTTCCATTTCCTGGATAGTGTAAATAGTGATGCAATGAACATTGTGGTGAATGTCTCTTTTTGATTTATGGTTTTGTCTGGGTATATGCCCAGTAGAGGGATTGCTGTATCATATGGTAATTCTATTCTTAGTTTTATAAGAAACTCCATAATGTTCTCCACAGTGACTGTATCAATTTACGTTCCCAACAATAGTGGAAGAGGATTCCTTATCTCCACACCGTTTCCAGCATTTGTTGTTTGTAGATTTTCTGATGATGCCCATTCTAATAGGTGTGAGGTGATACACCATGGATGAGTCTATTTCGTTGAGCAAAGAGTAGGTCTTGTTTATTACGTATTTGGCTTATGGAATGGTATGTGTGCTAATTTCAATCTGTTTTTATACAGCAGCCCAACTCAACTTTCCCCTTAAGCAAGCATAAGGTTTTTATCTAAATGTGAGACTCTGTTCGGTTTTGTAATTCAGTTTATGTGTAGCCAAGTTTACACTCCCTCTATTAGTGATATCTTATGATAATTATCTTTCTTTGTGTGACATATTTCTCTTAGAATCATCATAATTAAATCCACTCAATTTGCTGCTACAGGCCTGATGACATTGATTTCACTGCTGAGTGATATTCCGTTGTACGTAAGTAGCACAACTTCTTTATCCATTTTTTTCTTTCTGGGATATTTAATTTGTACTGGACTCGAGGTTCTTGTAAACACAGCAGCCCTAAATTTTGTGTTGGCTGTGTCTTGTTGATTTTAATTTTCCTAAGCTATAGGGCCAAAAGTGGAAGTGCCCTAGGCTCTGTAGCTTTGTTTTTTAGATGTTTCAGGATACACCATGAACATCTCCAGAGTGTCTGTTGGCAATTTACATCCCGCCCATCAGCATAACACGGCTCCCTGTTCTCCATGGCCTGTCCTGTGTTTCTGGTTTTTACACTTTATTCAGATGGCCTTTTTGACGAATGGGAAATGTGACTTCATTGTAGTGTGGATTTCCATTGCTGGAGTGCTTGGTTGGCCAAAATGTTCATATGCGTTTTTTCCTGAATATATTCAGGAAAAATGTATACGCACTTTTTGTCCATGTGCATCACTGTCAAAGATCTGCCGCTTTTCATATGCTTTAAATGCAATTCCAATCTACCTCTTGAAATATGATTCCTGCAATTCTGCCTCGTTTTCAAGTCCTCTTTGCAGACTTACTTCGATATATTTTTGCCAATAGCTGTCATTTATCTCTGCAGGTTTGTGAATTACAGTGCCCCTGAGCTCCTTTCTTAACTCGCTTCCTTGTAAGCTGGCCACAAAACTGCAGGTTTGCTTCAGGCCATAATCAGGGTCCGGCACGGCACTCTGAGCCTTTGGTTAATTCCTCTTCCTGGTGGGAAATTAGAGTTAAATGTGCCCCTCCAGATACCTGCCTCACTCCCAGCCACATGGTGATGTATGTCCTCAGGTTTGAGGCCATATGTGATGGGTTCCTCATCTTTTGATGATGTGGCCCCACTGGTGTGTGGACACTCCTGCCTGGTTCCCATCCCTTTGGTGATGTGGGTCCTCTGGTGAGACTCTAATCCTGGTTGGGTTCCTCACACATCCGTGAGGTGAGCCCTCTTCTCTGAGGTCACTCCTGCCTGGCTGGCACAACCCGCCTTGTTGACTTCGGCACCCTGGTGGCAGTTGGAGCCTGCTGGGAGCCTCCTTCCCGCGGTGATGAGGCCCTCTGGCGTCAGACCCTAATGGCGGGGTTCCCACATTTTCTGATACGTGCTAAGTGGTACGAGGGCACTCCTGCCAGGTTCCCATCCTCATGAGCGTGTGGGCCTTCTGTTCTGAGGTCCTAACGGCTGGGTTGCTCACACTTTCATGATGTGGGCTCTCTGCTGTGAGGTCAATCCTGCCTGGCTGGCGCACGTCGCCTTGGCGACGTGGACCCTCTGGTGGCAGTTGGAGCGTGCTGGGGCCTCCTCCCCTCAGTGATGAGGGCCTTCTGGTGTCAGGCCCTAAGTGCTGGGCTCCACACATTTTCTGATGTGTGCCCAGTGGTGCGAGTCACTCCTGCCAGGTTCCCATCCCCATGGGCATGTGGGACTTCTGTTCTGTGGTCCCAACTGCTGGGTTGCTCACAGTTTCATGATGTGGGCCCTTTGCTGTGTGTTCACTCTGGCCTGTATCCCATAGTGTCAGTGCTCTGGGCCTCCAGCTTGGAGTTTCCAACTTCTCGATTCCTCACCTTTTTTATTCTATGGGCCCTCGGTTGTGCGTCTCCTCCTGCATGCCTCACTCCCAGCCCCTTCGTGATGTGTGTCCCCTTGTTTGAGGCCACATGTGCTGTGTTCCTCACCTTTCTATAATGTGGCCACACTGGTGTGAGGACACTCTTGCCTGGTTCCCATTCCCTTGGTGATGTTGGCCCCACTGCTGTTAGGACAGTCTTGCCTGGTTCCCATCACCTTGGTGATGTTGGCCCTCTGGTGAGAGTCTGATCCTGGTTAGGTTCCTCACCCTTCTGTGAGGTGGGCCCTCTGCTCTGAGGTCACTCCTGCCTGGCTGGCACACCCCGCCTTGGCAACGTTGGCCATATGGTGGCAGTTGGAGCCTGCTGGGAGCCTCCTCCCCTCGGTGATGAGGTCCCTCTGGCCTCAGGCCCTAACTGCTGGGTTCCCACATTTTCTGATTCGTGCTAAGTGGTGCAAGGACACTCCTGCCAGGTTCCCATCCCCATGGGGATGTGAGCCTTCTGCTCTGAGGTCCCAACGGCTGTGTTGCTCACAGTTTCATGATGAGGGCCCTCTGGTGTGAGTTCACTCCTGCCTAGATCCCATAGCCTCGCTGCTCCTGGCTGCCTGCTGGAGGTTCCAACTGTGGGATTCCTCACCTTTTTTATTCTATGGTCCCTCTGTTTTGAGGATCCTCTGGCCTGCCTCACTCCCAGCCCCTTGGTGATGTGTGTCCTCAGGTTTGAGGCCACGTGTGCTGGGTCCCTCAAATTATGGTGATGTAGCCCCACTGGTGTGAGGACACTCCTGCCTGGTTCCCATTCCCTTGGTGATGTTGGCCCTCTGGTGACAGTCTGATCCTTGTTGGGTTCCTCACACTTCTGTGAGGTGGGCTTTCTGCTCTGAGGTCACTCCTGCCTGGTTGGCACACCCCTCCTTGGTGACATCGGCCTTATGGTGGCAGTTGGAGCCTGCTGGGAGCCTCCTCCCCTCGGTGATGAGGGTCCTCTGGCCTCAGGTCCTAACTGCTGGGTTCCCACATTTTCTGATTCGTGGAAGTGGGCCGAGGACACTCCTGTCAGGTTCCCATCCCCATAGGGATGTGGGCCTTCTGCTCTGAGGTCCCATCCGCTGGGTTGCTCACAGTTTCATGATGTGGGACCTCTGCTGTGAGTTTGCTGTGGCCTGGATCCCATAGACTCTGTGCTCTGGGCGGCCTACTGGCCGGTTCCAACTGCTGGATTCCTCACAACTTTTATTCTGTGGGCTCTGTTTTGTGAGGATACTCCTGCTTGCCTCACTCCTAGCCCCTTGGAGATGTGGGTCCCCTGTTTTAGGCCACATGTTCTGGGTTCCTCACCTTTCTATAATGTGGCCACACTTGTGTGAGGACCCTCCTGCCTGGTTCCGATCCCCTTGGTGATGTGGGCCCTCTGGTGAGAGTCTTATCCTGGCTGGTTTCCTCACCCTTCTGTGAGGTAGGCCCTCTGCGGTGAGGTCACTCCTGCCTGGCTGGCACACATCACCTTGGTGACGTGGGCCCTCAGTTGGGAGTTGGTGTCTGCTGCGAGTCTCTGTCCCTCGGTAATGAGGGCCCTCTTGCGTCAGACCCTAACTCCTGGGCTCCCAAAATTTGCAGATGTGCGACCTGTGGTGCGAGTACACTCCTGTCAGGTTCCCAACCACATGGGAATTTGGGCCTTCTGCTCTGAGGTCCCAAAGGCTGGGGTGCTCACAGTTTCATGATGAGGGCCCTCTGATGTGCGTTCATTCCGGCCTAGATCCCATAGGCTTGCTGCTCCTGGGCGCCTGCTGGGAGGTTCCAACTGCGGGATTCCTCACCTTTTTTATTCTATGGGCCCTCTGTTTTGAGGCTCCTCCTGCCTGCCTCAATCCCAGCCCCGTTGTGATGTGTGTCCTCTGGTGTGAGGCCACGTGTGCTGGGTCCCTCACCTTTCGATGATGTGGCCCCAATGGTGTGAGGACACTCGTGCCTGTTTCCCAGCCCCTTGGTGATGTGGCCCCTCTGGTGAGAGTCTGATCCTGGCTGGGTTCCTTACCGTTCTGTGAGGTGGGCCCTGTGCTCTGAGGTAACTCCTGCCTGGCTTGCTCCCATTGCCTTGGTGACGTCGGCCCTCTGGTGGCAGTTGGATCCTTTTGGAGACTCCTGTCCTCGGTGATGAGGTCCCTCTGGCGTCAGGCTCTAACTGCTGGGCTCCCCAGGTTTTCTGATGTGAGCCCAGTGATGCCAGGACACTCGTGAAATGTTCCCATCCCCATGGCGATATGGGCCTTCTGCTCTGAGGTTCCAACGACTGGGTTGCTCACAGTTTCCTGATGTTAGCTCTCTGGTGTTAGTTCACTCATTCCTAGATCCCATAGCCTCTGTACTCTGGGCCGCCTGCTGGGAAGTTCCAACTGCTGGGTTCCTCACCTTTTTTATTCTTTGGGCCCTGTGTTGGGAGGCTCCTCCTGCCTGTGTCACTCCCAGCCCCTTGGTGATATAGGTCCTCTGGTTTGTGGCCACATGTGCCAGTTTCCTCATCTTTTAGTGATGTGGCCCCACTGGTGTGAGGACACTCGTGCCTGGTTCCCGTCCCCTTGGTGATATGGGCCCTCTGGTGAGAGTCTGATCCTGGTTGGGTTCCTCACACTTCTTTGAGGTGGGCCGTCTGCTGTGAGGTCACTCCTGCCTGGCTGGCACACCCCGCCTTGGCGACGTGGGCCCTCTTGTGGTAGTTGGAACATGCTGGGAGCCTCCTCCCCTCAGTGATGAGGGCCCTCTGGCGTCAGGCCCTAACTGCTGGGTACCCACATTTTCTGATATGTGCTAAGTGGTGCGAGGACACTCCTGCCATGCTCCCAACACCTTGGGGATGTGGACCTTCTGCTCTGAGGTCCAAATGGCTGGGTTGCTCGCATTTTCATGATGTGGACCCTCTGCTGTGAGTTTACTGCGGCCTGGATCGCATAGACTTGGTGCTCTTGGCCGCCTGCTGGGAGGTTCCCATTGCTGGATTCCTCAGCTTTTTTATTCTATGGGCCCTGTGTTGTGAGGCTACTCCTGCCTGCCTCATTCCGAGCCCCTTGGAGATGTGGGTCTTCTTGTTTAGGCCACATGTGCTGGGTTCCTCACCTTTCTATGATGTGGCCACACTGGTGTGAAGACTCTCCTGCCTGGTTCTGATCACCTTGGTGATGTGGGCCCTCTGGTGAGAGTCTTATCCTGGCTGTGTTCCTCACCCTTCTGTGAGGTAGGCCCTCTGCGGTGAGGTCACTCCTACCTGGCTGTCACACGTCACCTTGGCGACGTGGGACCTCAGTTGGGTGTTGGTGCCTGATTGGAGTCTCCTCCCCTTGGTAATGAGGGCCCTCTGGCATCAGGCCCTAACTCCTGGGTTCCCTAAATTCTCTGATGTGTGCCCTGTGGTGCGAGTACACTTCTGACAGGTTCCCAACCCCATGGGAATGTGGGCCTTCTGCTCTGAGATCCCAACGCCTAGGTTGCTCACAGTTTCATGATGACGGCCCTCTGGTGTGAGATCACTCCGGCCTGGATCCCATAGTCTCGCTGCTCCTGGCCGCCTGCTGGGAGGTTCCAACTGCGGGATTCTTCACCTCTTTAATTCTATGGTCCCTCTGTTTTGAGGCTCCTCCTGCCTGCCTCAATCCCAGCTCCCTTGTGATGTGTGTCCTCTGGTTTGAGGCCACGTGTGCTGGGTCCCTCACTTTTCGGTGATGTGGCCCCACTAGTGTGAGGACACTCCTGCCTGGTTCCCATTCCCTTGGTGATGTGGGCCCTCTGGTGAGAATCTGATCCTCTTTGGTTCTTCACACTTCTGTGAGGTTGACCCTCTGCTCTGAGGTCACTCCTGCCTGGTTGTCGCACTCCGCATTGGCGACGTCGCCCTGCTGGTAGCAGTCAGAGCTGGCTGGGAGCCACCGCCCCTCGGTGATGAGGGCCCTCTGGCATCAGGCACTAATTGCTGGGCTCCCCACATTTTTTCATGTGTGCCCACTCTTGCGATGACACTCCTGCTTGTTTCCCTTCCCCATGGGGATGTGGGCCTTCTGCTCTGAGGTCACAACGGCTGGGTTGCTTACAGAATCACAATGAGGGCCCTCTGTTGTGAGTTCATGCCGGCCTGGATCTCATAGCCTCAGTGCTCTGGGCCGCCTGCTAGGAAGATCCAACTGCTGGTTTCCACACCTTTTGTATACAATGGGACATGTGTTGTGAGGTTAATCCTGCCTGCCTCACTCCGAAACCCATGGTGATGTGGGTCCTCTGGTTTGAGGCCACATGTGCTGGGTACCTCAACTTTGGATGATGTGGCCCCACGGGTGTGAGGACACTCCTGCCTGATTCCCATCACCTTGGTGATGTGGGCCCTCTGGGGAGAGTCTGATCCTGGCTGGGTTCCCTACCATTCTGTGAGGTGAGCCCTCTGATGTCAGGTCACTCCTGCCTGGCTAGCTCACATCGCCTTGGCGACGTGGGCCCTCTGTTGGCCACTGGAGCATGCTGGGAGCCTCCTACTCCCGTGAATGATGGCCCTGGAAAAAATGCATATGCCCTTTTTGGCCAAGTGCTTCATTGACGAGGTTCTGCCACTTCTCTTATGCTTTCAGAGCAATTCACGTCTACCTCCTGAAATCGGATTCCAGCAATTCTGCCCCACTTTCAAGTCCTCTTCGCAGCCTTAATTCAATATATTTTTGTACGATTTCTGTCATTTATAAGTCTGCAGGTATGTGAATGACAGTGCCCCTGAGCTCCTTTCCTCAACTCGCTTTCTTGTGAGCTGGCCACAAAACCGCAGGATTGCTTCAGGCCCTAATCTTGTTCCAGCACAGCATGCTGAGCCTTTGGTTAATTCCTTTTCCTGTTGGGAAATGAGTGTTAAAATTGCCCGTGCATACTGGGCATATACCCTGAGAAAACCAAAATTCAAAAAGAGTCATGTACCAAAATGTTCATTGCAGCTCTATTTACAATAGCCCGGAGATGGAAAGAACCTAAGCGCCCATCATCGGACGAATGGATAAAGAAGATGTGGCACATATACACAATGGAATATTACTCAGCCTTAAAAAGAAATGAAACTGAGTTATTTGTAATGAGATGGATAGACCTAGAGTCTGTCATACAGAGTGAAGTAAGTCAGAAAGAAAAAGACAAATAGCGTATGCTAACACATATATATGGAATTTAAAGGAAAAAAATGTCATGAAGAACCTAGGGATAAGACAGGAATAGAGGCGCAGACCTACTGGAGAACGGAATTGAGGATATGGGGAGGGGGAATGGTGAGTTCTGACAGGGCGAGAGAGAGTCATGGACATATACACACTAACAAATGTAGTAAGGTAGATAGCAAGGGGGAAGCAGCCGCAAGGCACAGGGATATTAGCTCGGGGCGTTGGGACAGCCTGGAGGGGTGGAAGGGGGAGAGAGGGAGGGAGGGAGACACAAGAGGGAAGACACAGGGAGCATATGTATATGTATGGCTGATTCACTTTGTTATAAAGCAAAAACTAACACACCATTGTAAAGCAATTATACCCCAATAAAGATGTTAAAAAAAATATTTGCCCGTGCACACACCTACAGATAGTCTCCCATTGGTTCTCCGTATTCCTGTTCATCTTGCGCAGAAATTGCAAACAGTGCCAAACAGGAGGTTAAAGACACTGACTCTCCAAATGGGGAGAGTGTAAGAAAAGGGTCTGGAATGGTGAACCTGAGTACCAGGGGACGAAAACAGACATGCATGTAAAAAGGTTTCCCAGTCACACGGTGGAGCATACTCTGGGTTTCCCATGCAAATTTTAGCAGAAGGAAGAATCCCTAGAACCTGGAGAGTTGGGAACCATGGAATGGGTACCAGGCAGTATGACATCAAAGGGTCTGCATTTGCTCACTGAACCTCACCAATGCTATCAGCCCAAAGGGTCCAGCCTTATCTCTCACCCAGCTCTGGGTGTAGATGTGGTAAACCAGGTTGCATCACATGCCATGTGTGAGTTATTTAACAATTGCTCTCTATTTCACTGTCATTGTGTTTTGTTTTTGAAATTTTTTTTTGACACTGGGATTTATCGGATTTTCACTGCTGCGTTAATGCCGCTGTACACACTCTTGATTCTCTTACGGAGACATAAATATCCACGGGTTTTAAGATTCTTCCTAGTCAGGTATAATCCTAGGCGTTGAATATGTGGTGTTGAGTCCATTTCGTTGAGCAAGGAGTAGGTCTTGTCTATTACATATTTGGCTTATGGAACGGTATCTGTGCTAATTTCAGTCTCTGGTTTTATGCAGCACGCCAACGCACCTTTCTCCATAAGAAAGCACAAGTTGGTTTTCTAAATTTGAGACTGTTCTGTTTTGTAATTCAGTTCATGTATAGTCAAGTTTACATACTGTGTATTAGTGATATTTTATGATGTTTCTTTTTATGTGTGACTTATTTCACGTAGAATCACCATACCTGAATCCACTCACTATGCCGTTATGGGCCTGATGACACAGATTTCATTGCTGAGTGATATTCCATTGTACGTACGTACCACAACTTCTTTATCCATTGTTTGCTCTCTGAGATATTTACCTTGTACTGTAAACGAGGTTCTTGTGAACAGAGAGGTCCCAAACTTTGAGGTGGCTGGGTGTTTTTGATTTTAATTTCCCTAAGCTGTAGGACCATAAGTGGAAGTGCCATAGGCTGTGTTGCTTTGTTTCTTACGTGTTACAGGAAACACATAACACTTCTCCAGAATGGCTGTCGGCAATTTACATCATATGCATCAGCATAATAAGGATCCCTGTTTTCCATTGCCTGTCCTCCGTTTCTGGATTTTACAATTTTTTTAAATGGCCCTTTTGCCCTGGGGGGCACTGAGACTTCATTGTAGTGCAGGTTTATTTACAAGCTTGCTTGGTTGGCCAAAAAGTGCGTATGCGTTTTTTCCTTAATATATTTAAGGAAAAAAGCATCCGCACTTTTTGGACAAGTGCATCATTATCGACGTTCTGCCTCTTTTCCTATTCTTTAAGTGCAATTCCAGTTTAACCCTTCAATCGTTTTCCTGAATTTCTGCCCCGCTTTCAAGTCCCCTTTGCAGGCTTACTTCAATATATTTTTGGAGGATAGCTGTCATTTATAACTCTGCAGGTTTGTGAATTACAGTGCCCCTGAGCTCCTTTCTTCAACCCGCTTTCTTGTGAGCTGGGCACAAAAACGCAGGATTGCTTCAGGCACTAATCTCTTTCCAGCAGGGCACGCTGAGCCTTTGGTTAATTCCTATTCCTGGTGGGAAATGAGCATTACATTTGCCCGTGCAGACAACTACAGCTAGTCTCTCATTGGTTCTCCCTATTCCTGTTCATCTTGCACAGAAATTGCAAGCTGTGCCAAAGAGGAGGTTAAAGGCACTGACTCTCCAAGCGGGGAGAGTGTTAGTAAAGCATCTGGAATGGTGAACCCGAGGACCAGGATACGAAAACTGAGATGCATTTTAAATCATTTCCCAATCACACGGTGGACGATACTCTGGGTTTCCCATGCATGTTTTAGCTGGAGGAAGAATCTCTTGAACCTGGAGAGTTGGGACCCATGGAATGGGTACCATGCAGTATGACTTCAAAGGGTCTGCATTTGCTCACCGAAACTCACCAATGCTATCAGCCTGAAGTGTCCAGCCTTATGTCTCAACCAGCTGTGGGTGTAGATGTGGTCAATCCCGGTTGCATCAGAGGCCCTGAGTGAATTGTTTAAGAATTGCTCTCTATTTCACTGTCTTTGTGTTTTGTTTTTGAAATTTATTTTGATAATAGGATTTATCAGATTTTCCCTGCTGCGTTTATGTCGCTGTACACACACTTGATTCTCTTACGGAGACATATAAATCCATGGGTTTTAAGATTCTTCCTAGTCAGGTATATTCCTAGGCGTTGAATATGTGGTGTTGAGTCCCTTGCGTTGAGCAAGGAGTAGGTCTTGTCTATTACATATTTGGCTTATGGAAAGTTATCTGTGCTAATTTCAGTCTCTGGATTTATGCAGCATCCCAACGCACATTTCCCCATAAGCAAGCACTAGTTGGTTTTCAAAATTTGAGACCCTGTTCTGTTTTGTAATTCAGTTCATGTGTAGTTAAATTTACACTCCGTGTATTAGTGATATCTTATGATGTTTCTATTTCTGTGTGATGTAGTTCACGTAGAATCACCGTACCTGCATCCACTCACTATGCCGCTACGGGCCTGATGACACAGATTTCATTGCTGAGTGATATTGCATTGCACGTACGTGCCACAACTTCTTTATCCATTTTTTGCTTTCTGTGATATTTACCTGGTACTGTAGACGAGCTTCTTGGGAACACAGCCGTCCCAAATTTTGGGGTGGATCTCTGTTTTTGATTTTAATTTCCCTAAGCAAGAGGACCATAAGTGCAATTGCCATAAGCTGTGTTCCTTTATTTCTTACGTGTTTCAGGAAACACCATACACTTCTCCAGGGTGGCTGTTGGCAATTTACATCATCCCAATCAGCATAACAAGGCTCCCTGTTCTCCATATCCTGTCTTACCTTTCTGGATTTTACACTTTTTTCAGATGGCCCTTTTGCCAGGGGGGCAGTGAGACTACATTGTAGTGCAGATTTCCTTTACAGTCTTGCTTGGTTGGCCAAAAAGTGCATATGCGTTTTTTCCTGAATATATTCAGGAAAAAACGCATACGCCCTTTTTGGCCAAGTGCATCATTGTCCACTTTGTGCCTCTTTTCCTATGCTTTCAGGGCAATTCCAATCTACCACCTGCAATCGTTTTCCTGAAATTCTGCCCCGTTTTCAAGTCCCCTTCGCAGGCTTACTTCAATATACTTTTGGAAGATAGCTGTCATTTATAACTCTGCAGGTTTGTGAATTACAGAGCCACTGAGCTCCTTTCTTCAACTCGATTTCTTGTGAGCTGGGCACAAAACCACAGGATTGTTTCAGGCACTAATCTGTTACCAGCAGGGCACGCTGAGCCTTTGGTTAATTCCTCTTCCTGGTGGGAAATGAGCATTACATTTGCCCGTGCAGACACCTACAGCTAGTCTCTCATTGGTTCTCCCTATTCCTGTTCATCTTGCACAGAAATTGCAAGCTGTGCCAAACAGGACGTTAAAGGCACTGACTCTCCAAGCAGGGAGAGTGCTAGTAAAGCATCTGGAATGGTGAACCCGAGGACCAGGATACGAAAACTGAGATGCATTTTAAATCGATTCCCAATCACTCGGTGGACCATACTGTGGGTTTCCCATGCATGTTTTAGCTGGAGGAAGAATCCCTTGAACCTGAAGTGTTGGGACCCATGGAATAGGTACCATGCAGTATGACTTCAAAGGGTCTGCATTTGCTCACCGAAACTCACCAATGCTATCAGCCTGAAGTGTCCAGCCTTATGTCTCAACCAGCTGTGGGTGTAGATGTGGTCAATCCCGGTTGCATCACATGCCCTGAGTGAATTATTTAAGAATTGCTCTCTATTTCACTGTCTTTGTGTTTTGTTTTCGAAATTTATTTTGATAATGGGATTTATCGGATTTTCACTGCTGCGTTTCGGCCGCTGTACACACGCTTGATTCTCTTACAGAGACATATATATCCATGGGTTTTAAGATTCTTCCTAGTCAGGTATATTCTTAGGCGTTGAATATGTGGTGTTGAGTCCATTTCGTTGAGCAAGGAGTAGGTCTTGTCTATTACATATTTGGCTTATGGAATGTTATCTGTGCTAATTTCAGTCTCTGGTTTTATGCAGCACCCCAAGGCACCTTTCCCCATAAGCAAGCACTAGTTTGTTTTCTAAATTTGAGACCCTGTTCTGTTTTGTAATTCAGTTCATGTGTAGTCAAGTTTACATTCCGTGTATTAGTGATATCTTATGATGTTTCTTTTTCTGTGTGACGTAGTTCACGTAGAATCACCGTACCTGCATCCACTCACTATGCCGCTATGGGCCTGATGACACAGATTTCATTGCTGAGTGATACTGCATTGCACGTACGTGCCACAACTTCTTTATCCATTTTTTGCTTTCTGGGATATTTACCTGGTACTGTAGACGAGCTTCTTGGGAACACAGCCGTCCCAAACTGTGGGGTGGCTCTCTGTTTTTGATTTTAATTTCCCTAAGGAATAGGACCATAAGTGCAATGGCCATAGGCTGTGTTGCTTTATTTCTTACATTTTTCAGGAAACACCATACACTTCTCCAGGGTGGCTGTTGGCAATTTACATCCTGCCAATCAGCATAACAAGGCTCCCTGTTCTCCATATCCTGTCCTACCTTTCTGGATTTTACACTTTTTTCAGATGGCCCTCTTGCCCGGGGGGCAGTGAGACTTCATTGTGGTGCAGATTTCCTTTACAGGCTTGCTTGGTTGGCCAAAAAGTGCGTATGCGTTTTTTCCTGAATATATTCAGGAAAAAACGCATACGCACTTTTTGGCCAAGTGCATCATTGTCGACGTTCTGCCTCTTTTCGTATGCTTTCAGCGCAATTCCAGTCTACCCCCTGCAATCGTTTTCCTGAAATTCTGCCCCGCTTTCAAGTCCCCTTCGCAGGCTTACTTCAATATATTTTTGGAGGATAGCTGTCATTTATAACTCTGCAGGTTTGTGAATTACAGTGCCCCTGAGCTCCTTTCTTCCACACGCTTTCTTGTGAGCTGGGCACAAAACCGCAGGATTGCTTCAGGCCCGAATCTGTTTCCAGCAGGGCACACTGAGCCTTTGTTTAATTTCTCTTCCTGGTGGGCAATGAGCGTTACATTTGCCCGTGCAGACACCTACAGCTAGTCTCTCATTGGTTCTCCCTATTCCTGTTCATCTTGCACAGAATTTGCAAGCTGTGCCAAAGAGGAGGTTAAAGGCATTGACTCTCCAAGCGGGGAGAGTGTTAGTAAAGCATCTGGAATGGTGAACCCGAGGACCAGGATACGAAAACGGAGATGCATTTTAAATCGTTTCCCAATCACACGGTGGACGATACTCTGGGTTTCCCATGCATGTTTTAGCTGGAGGTAGAATCCCATGAACCTGGAGAGTTGGGACCCATGGAATGGGTACCATGCAGTATGACTTCAAAGGGTCTGCCTTTGCTCATCGAAACTCACCAATGCTATCAGCCTGAAGTGTCCAGCCTTATGTCTCAACCAGCTCTGGGTGTAGATGTGGTCAATCCCGGTTGCATCACATGCCCTGAGTGAATTATTTAAGAATTGCTCTCCATTTCACTGTCTTTGTGTTTTGTTTTCGAAATTTATTTGGTTAATGGGATTTATCGGATTTTCACTGCTGCGTTTCGGCCGCTGTAAACACGCTTGATTCTCTTACGGAGACATATATATCCATGGGTTTTAAGATTCTTCCTAGTCAGGTATATTCCTAGGCGTTGAATATGTGGTGTTGGGTCCATTTCGTTGAGCAAGGAGTAGGTCTTGTCTATTACATATTTGGCTTATGGAAAGTTATCTCTGCTAATTTCAGTCTCTGGTTTTATGCAGCACCCCAACGCACCTTTCCCCATAAGCAAGCACTATTTGGTTTTCTAAATTTGAGACCCTGTTCTGTTTTGTAATTCAGTTCATGTGTAGTCAAGTTTACATTCCGTGTATTAGTGATATCTTATGATGTTTCTTTTTCTGTGTGACGTAGTTCACGTAGAATCACCGTACCTGCATCCACTCACTATGCCGCTATGGGCCTGATGACACAGATTTCATTGCTGAGTGATACTGCATTGCACGTACGTGCCACAACTTCTTTATCCATTTTTTGCTTTCTGGGATATTTACCTGGTACTGTAGACGAGCTTATTGGGAACACAGCCGTCCCAAACTGTGGGGTGGCTCTCTGTTTTTGATTTTAATTTCCCTAAGGAATAGGACCATAAGTGCAATTGCCATAGGCTGTGTTGCTTTATTTCTTACATTTTTCAGGAAACACCATACACTTCTCCAGGGTGGCTGTTGGCAATTTACATCCTGCCAATCAGCATAACAAGGCTCCCTGTTCTCCATATCCTGTCCTACCTTTCTGGATTTTACACATTTTTCAGATGGCCCTCTTGCCCAGGGGGCAGTGAGACTTCATTGTAGTGCAGATTTCCTTTACAGGCTTGCTTGGTTGGCCAAAAAGGGCGTATGCGTTTTTTCCTGAATATATTCAGGAAAAAACGCATACGCCCTTTTTGGCCAAGTGCATCATTGTCGACGTTCTGCCTCTTTTCCTATGCTTTCAGGGCAATTCCAGTCTACCCCCTGCAATCGTTTTCCTGAAATTCTGCCCCGCTTTCAAGTCCCCTTCGCAGGCTTACTTCAATATATTTTTGGAGGAAAGCTGTCATTTATAACTCTGCAGGTTTGTGAATTACAGTGCCCCTGAGCTCGTTCTTCAACTCGCTTTCTTGTGAGCTGGGCACAAAACCGCAGGATTGCTTCAGGCCCTAATCTGTTTCCAGCAGGGCACACTGAGCCTTTGTTTAATTCCTCTTCCTGGTGGGCAATGAGCGTTACATTTGCCCGTGCAGACACCTACAGCTAGTCTCTCATTGGTTCTCCCTATTCCTGTTCATCTTGCACAGAAATTGCAAGCTGTGCCAAAGAGGAGGTTAAAGGCTCTGACTCTCCAAGCGGGGAGAGTGTTAGTAAAGCATCTGGAATGGTGAACCCGAGGACCAGGATACGAAAACTGAGATGCATTTTAAATCGTTTCCCAATCACACGGTGGACGATACTCTGGGTTTCCCATGCATGTTTTAGCTGCAGGAAGAATGCCTTGAACCTGGAGAGTTGGGACCCATGGAATGGGTACCATGCAGTATGACTTCAAAGGGTCTGCATTTGCTCACCGAAACTCACCAATGCTATCAGCCTGGAGTGTCCAGCCTTATGTCTCAATCAGCTCTGGGTGTAGATGTGGTCAATCCCGGTTGCATCACATGCCCTGAGTGAATTATTTAAGAATTGCTCTCTATTTCACTGTCTTTGTGTTTTGTTTTCGAAATTTATTTTGATAATGGGATTTATCGGATTTTCACTGCTGCGTTTCGGCCGCTGTACACACGCTTGATTCTCTTACGGAGACATATATATCCATGGGTTTTAAGATTCTTCCTAGTCAGGTATATTCCTAGGCGTTGAATATGTGGTGTTGGGTCCATTTCGTTGAGCAAGGAGTAGGACTTGTCTATTACATATTTGGCTTATGGAAAGTTATCTGTGCTAATTTCAGTCTCTGGTTTTATGCAGCACCCCAAGGCACCTTTTCCCATAAGCAAGCACTAGTTGGTTTTCTAAATTTGAGACCCTGTTCTGTTTTGTAATTCAGTTCATGTGTAGTCAAGTTTACATTCCGTGTATTAGTGATATCTTATGATGTTTCTTTTTCTGTGTGACGTAGTTCACGTAGAATCACCGTACCTGCATCCACTCACTATGCCGCTACGGGCCTGATGACACAGATTTCATTGCTGAGTGATATTGCATTGTACGTACGTGCCACAACTTCTTTATCCATTTTTTGCTTTCTGGGATATTTACCTGATACTGTAGACGAGCTTCTTCTGAACACAGCCGTCCCAAATATTGGGGTGGCTGTCTGTTTTTGATTTTAATTTCCGTAAGATATAGGACCATAAGTGGAAGTGCCATAGGCTGTGTTGCTTTGTTTCTTACGTGTTTCAGGAAACACCATACACTTTTCCAGGGTGGCTGCTGGCAATTTACATCCTGCCAATCAGCATAACAAGGCTCCCTGTTCTCCATATCCTGTCCTACCTTTCTGGATTTTACACTTTTTTCAGATGGCCCTTTTGCCCGGGGGGCAGTGAGACTTCATTGTAGTGCAGATTTCCTTTACAGGCTTGCTTGTTTGGCCAAAAAGTTCCTATGCGTTTTTTCCTGAATATATTCAGGAAAAAACGCATACGCCCTTTTTGGCCAAGTGCATCATTGTCGACGTTCTGCCTCATTTCCTATGCTTTCAGGGCAATTCCAGTCTACCCCCTGCAATCGTTTTCCTGAAATTCTGCCCCGCTTTCAAGTCCCCTTCGCAGGCTTACTTCAATATATTTTTGGAGGATAGCTGTCATTTATAACTCTGCAGGTTTGTGAATTACAGTGCCCCTGAGCTCCTTTCTTCAACTCGCTTTCTTGTGAGCTGGGCACAAAACCGCAGGATTGCTTCAGGCCCTAATCTGTTTCTAGCAGGGCACGCTGAGCCTTTGTTTAATTCCTCTTCCTGGTGGGCAATGAGCGTTACATTTGCCCGTGCAGACACCTACAGCTAGTCTCTCATTGGTTCTCCCTATTCCTGTTCATCTTGCACAGAAATTGCAAGCTGTGCCAAAGAGGAGGTTAAAGGCACAGACTCTCCAAGCGGGGAGAGTGTTAGTAAAGCATCTGGAATGGTGAACCCGAGGACCAGGATACGAAAACGGAGATGCATTTTAAATCATTTCCCAATCATACGTTGGACGACACTCTGGGTTTCCCATGCATGTTTTAGCTGGAGAAAGAATGCCTTGAACCTGGAGAGTTTTGACCCATGGAATGGGTACCATGCAGTATGACTTCAAAGGGCCTGCATTTGCTCACCGAAACTCACCAATGCTATCAGCCTGACGTGTCCAGCCTTATGTCTCAACCAGCTCTGGGTGTAGATGTGGTCAATCCCGGTTGCATCACATGCCCTGAGTGAATTATTTAAGAGTTGCTCTCTATTTCACTGTCTTTGTGTTTGATTTCGAAATTTATTTTGATAATGGGATTTATCGGATTTTCACTGCTGCGTTTCGGCCGCTGTACACACGCTTGATTCTCTTACGGAGACATATATATCCATGGGTTTTAAGATTCTTCCTAGTCAGGTATATTCCTAGGCGTTGAATATGTGGTGTTGGGTCCATTTCGTTGAGCAAGGAGTAGGTCTTGTCTATTACATATTTGGCTTATGGAATGTTATCTGTGCTAATTTCAGTCTCTGGTTTTATGCAGCACCCCAAGGCACCTTTCCCCATAAGCAAGCACTAGTTGGTTTTCTAAATTTGAGACCCTGTTCTGTTTTGTAATTCAGTTCATGTGTAGTCAAGTTTACATTCCGTGTATTAGTGATATCTTATGATGTTTCGTTTTCTGTGTGACATAGTTCACGTAGAAGCACCGTACCTGTATCCACTCACTATGCCGCTACGGGCCTGATGACACAGATTTCATTGCTGAGTGATATTGCATTGCACGTACGTGCCACAACTTCTTTATCCATTTTTGCTTTCTGGGATATTTACCTGGTACTGTAGACGAGCTTCTTGGGAACACAGCCGTCCCAAATATTGGGGTGGCTGTCTGTTTTTGATTTTAATTTCCGTAAGCTATAGGACCATAAGTGGAAGTGCCATAGGCTGTGTTGCTTTGTTTCTTACGTGTTTCAGGAAACACCATACACTTCTCCAGGGTGGCTGCTGGCAATTTACATCCTGCCAATCAGCATAACAAGGCTCCCTGTTCTCCATATCCTGTCCTACCTTTCTGGATTTTACACTTTTTTCAGATGGCCCTTTTGCCCGGGGGGCCGTGAGACTTCATTGTAGTGCAGATTTCCTTTACAGGCTTGCTTGGTTGGCCAAAAAGGGCGTATGCGTTTTTTCCTGAATATATTCAGGAAAAAACGCATACGCCCTTTTTGGCCAAGTGCATCATTGTCGACGTTCTGCCTCTTTTCCTATGCTTTCTGGGCAATTCCAGTCTACCCCCTGCAATCGTTTTTCGGAAATTCTGCCCCGTTTTTCCAGTCCCCTTCGCAGGTTTACTTCAATATATTTTTGGAGGATAGCTGTCATTTATAACTCTGCAGTTTTGTGAATTACAGTGCCCCTGGGCTCCTTTCTTCAACTCGCTTTCTGGTGAGCTGAGCCCAAAACCGCAGGATTGCTTCAGGCCCTAATCTGTTTCCGGCAGGGCATGCTGAGCCTTTGGTTAATTCCTCTTCCTGGTGGGAAATGAGCGTTACATTTGCCCGTGCAGACACCTACATCTAGTCTCACATTGCTTCTCCTATTCCTGTTCATCTTGCACAGAAATTGCAAGCTGTGCCAAATACGAGGTTAAAGGCACTGACTCTCCAAGCGGGGAGATTGTTAGTAAAGCATCTGGAATTGTGAACCCGAGGACCAGGATACGAAAACTGAGATGCATTTTAAATCGTTTCCCAATCACACGGTGGACCATACTGTGGGTTTCCCATGCATGTTTTAGCTGGAGGAAGAATCCCTTGAACCTGAAGAGTTGGGACCCATGGAATAGGTACCATGCAGTATGACTTCAAAGGGTCTGCATTTGCTCACCGAAACTCACCAATGCTATCAGCCTGAAGTGTCCAGCCTTATGTCTCAACCAGCTCTGGGTGTAGATGTGTTAAATCCCGGTTGCATCACATGCCCTGAGTGAATTATTTAAGAATTGCTCTCTATTTCACTGTCTTTGTGTTTTGTTTTTGAAATTTATTTTGATAATGGGATTTATCGGATTTTCACTGCTGTGTTTATGCCGCTGTACACACGCTTGATTCTCTTACGGAGACATATATATCCATGGGTTTTAAGATTCTTCCTAGTCAGGTATATTCCTAGGCGTTGAATATGTGGTGTTGAGTCCATTTCGTTGAGCAAGGAGTAGGTCTTGTCTATTACATATTTGGCTTTTGGAATGTTATCTGTGCTAATTTCAGTGTCTGGTTTTATGCAGCTCCCCAAGGCACCTTTCCCCATAAGCAAGCACTAGTTGGTTTTCTAAATTTGAGACCCTGTTCTGTTTTGTAATTCAGTTCATGTGTAGTCAAGTTTACATTCCGTGTATTAATGATATCTTATGATGTTTCTTTTTCTGTGTGACGTAGTTCACGTAGAATCACCGTACCTGCATCCACTCACTATGCTGCTACGGGCCTGAAGACACAGATTTCATTTCTGAGTGATATTGCATTGTACGTACATGCCACAACTTCTTTATCCATATTTTGCTTTCTGGGATATTTACCTGATACTGTAGACGAGCTTCTTGTGAACACAGCCGTCCCAAATATTGGGGTGGCTGTCTGTTTTTGATTTCAATTTCCGTAAGCTATAGGACCATAAGTGGAAGTGCCATAGGCTGTGTTGCTTTGTTTCTTACGTGTTGCAGGAAACACCATACACTTCTCCAGGGTGGCTGCTGGCAATTTACATCCTGCCAATCAGCATAACAAGGCTCCCTGTTCTCCATATCCTGTCCTACCTTTCTGGATTTTACACTTTTTTCAGATGGCCCTTTTGCCCAGGGGGCAGTGAGACTTCATTGTAGTGCAGATTACCTTTACAGGCTTGCTTGGTTGGCCAAAAAGGGCGTATGCGTTTTTTCCTGAATATATTCAGGAAAAAACGCATACGCCCTTTTTGGCCAAGTGCATCATTGTCGACGTTGTCCCTCTTTTCCTATGCTTTCAGGGCAATTCCAGTCTACCCCCTGCAATCGTTTTCCTGAAATTCTGACCAGCTTTCAAGTCCCCTTCGCAGGCTTACTTCAATATATTTTTGGAGGAGAGCTGTCATTTATAACTCTGCAGGTTTGTGAATTACAGTGACCCTGAGCCCCTTTCTTCAACTCGCTTTCTTGTGAGCTGGGCACAAAACCGCAGGATTGCTTCAGGCCCTAATCTTTTTTCAGCAGGGCACGCTGAGCCTTTGTTTAATTCCTCTTCCTGGTGGGAAATGAGCGTTACATTTGCCCGTGCAGACACCTATAGCTAGTCTCTCATTGGTTCTCCCTATTCCTGTTCATCTTGCACAGAAATTGCAAGCTGTGCCAAACAGGAGGTTAAAGGCACTGACTCTCCAAGCGGGGAGAGTTTTAGTGAAGCATCTGGAATGGTGAACCCGAGGACCAGGATACGAAAACTGAGATGCATTTTAAATCGTTTCCCAATCACACGGTGGACCATACTGTGGGATTCCCATGCATGTTTTAGATGGAGGAAGAATGCCTTGAACCTGAAGAGTTGGGACCCATGGAATAGGTACCATGCAGTATGACTTCAAAGGGTCTGCATTTGCTCACCGAAACTCACCAATGCTATCAGCCTGAAGTGTCCAGCCTTATGTCTCAACCAGCTCTGGGTGTAGATGTGGTCAATCCCGGTTGCATCACATGCCCTGAGTGAATTATTTAAGAATTGCTCTCTATTTCACTGTCTTTGTGTTTTGTTTTCGAAATTTATTTTGATAATGGGATTTATCGGATTTTCACTGCTGCGTTTCGGCCGCTGTACACACGCTTGATTCTCTTACGGAGACATATATATCCATGGGTTTTAAGATTCTTCCTAGTCAGGTATATTCCTAGGCGTTGAATATGTGGTGTTGGGTCCATTTCGTTGAGCAAGGAGTAGGTCTTGTCTATTACATATTTGGCTTATGGAAAGTTATCTGTGCTAATTTCAGTCTCTGGTTTTATGAAGCACCCCAACGCACCTTTCCCCATAAGCAAGCACTAGTTAGTTTTCTAAATTTGAGACCCTGTTCTGTTTTGTAATTCAGTTCATGTGTAGTCAAGTTTTCATTCCGTGTATTAGTGATATCTTACGATGTTTCTTTTTCTGTGTGACGTAGTTCACGTAGAATCACCGTACCAGCATCCACTCACTATGCCCCTACGGGCCTGATGACACAGATTTCATTGCTGAGTGATACTTCATTGCACGTACGTGCCACAACTTCTTTATCCATTTTTTGCTTTCTGGGATATTCACCTGGTACTGTAGACGAGCTTCTTGGGAACACAGCCGTCCCAAACTTTGGGGTGGCTCTCTATTTTTGATTTTAATTTCCCTAAGGAATAGGACCATAAGTGCAATTGCCATAGGCTGTGTTGCTTTATTTCTTACGTGTTTCAGGAAACACCATACACTTCTCCAGGGTGGCTGTTGGCAATTTACATCCTGCCAATCAGCATACCAAGGCTCCCTGTTCTCCATATCCTGTCCTACCTTTGTGGATTTTACACTTTTTTCAGATGGCCCTTTTGCCCGGTGGGGCAGTGAGACTTCATTGTAGTGCAGATTTCCTTTACAGGATTGCTTGCTTGGCCAAAAAGGGCGTATGCGTTTTTTCCTGAATATATATTTTTCCTGAATATATTCAGGAAAAAACGCATACGCCCTTTTTGGCCAAGTGCATCATTGTCGACGTTGTGCCTCTTTTCCTATGCTTTCAGTGCAATTCCAGTCAACCCCATTCAATCGTTTTCCTGAAATTCTGCCCCGCTTTCAAGTCCCCTTCGCAGGCTTACTTCAATATATTTTTGGAGAATAGCTGTCAATTATAACTCTGCAGGTTTGTGAATTACAGTGCCCCTGAGCTCCTTTCTTCAACTCGCTTTCTTGTGAGCTGGGCACAAAACCGCAGGATTGCTTCAGGCCCTAATCTGTTTCCAGCAGGGCACACTGAGCCTTTGTTTAATTCCTGTTCCTGGTGGGCAATGAGTGTTACATTTGACCGTGCAGACACCTACAGCTAGTCTCTCATTGGTTCTCCCTATTCCTGTTCATCTTGCACAGAAATTGCAAACTGTGCCAAACAGGAGGTTAAAGGTACTGACTCTCCAAGTGGGGAGAGTGTTAGTAAAGCATCTGGAATGGTGAACCCGAGGACCAGGATACGAAAACTGAGATGCATTTTAAATCGTTTCCCAATCACACGGTGGACGATACTCTGGGTTTCCCATGCATGTTTTAGCTGGAGGAAGAATGCCTTGAACCTGGAGAGTTGGCACCCATGGAATGGGTAGCATGCAGTATGACTTCAAAGGGTCTGCATTTACTCACCGAAACTCACCAATGCTATCAGCCTGAAGTGTCCAGCCTTATGTCTCAACCAGCTCTGGGTGTAGATGTGGACAATCCCGGTTGCATCACATGCCCTGAGTGAATTATTTAAGAATTGCTCTCTATTTCACTGTCTTTGTGTTTTGTTTTCGAAATTTATTTTGATAATGGGATTTATCGGGTTTTCACTGCTGCGTTTCGGCCGCTGTACACACGCTTGATACTCTTACGGAGACATATATATCCATGGGTTTTAAGATTCTTCCTAGTCAGGTATATTCCTAGGCATTGAATATGTGGTGTTGGGTCCATTTCGTTGAGCAAGGAGTAGGTCTTGTCTATTACATATTTGGCTTATGGAATGTTATCTGTGCTAATTTCAGTTTGTGGTTTTATGCAGCACCCCAAGGCACCTTTCCCCATAAGCAAGCACTAGTTGGTTTTCTAAATTTGAGACCCTGTTCTGTTTTGTAATTCAGTTCATGTGTAGTCAAGTTTACATTCCGTGTATTAGTGATATCTTATGATGTTTCTTTTTCTGTGTGACGTAGTTCACGTAGAATCACCGTACCTGCATCCACTTACTATGCCGCTACGGGCCTGATGACACAGATATCATTGCTGAGTGATATTGCATTGCACGTACGTGCCACAACTTCTTTATCCATTTTTTGCTTTCTGGGATATTTACCTGATACTGTAGACGAGCTTCTTGTGAACACAGCCGTCCCAAATATTGGGGTGGCTGTCTGTTTTTGATTTTATTTTCCGTAAGCTATAGGACCATAAGTGGAAGTGCCATAGGCTGTGTTGCTTTGTTTCTTACATGTTTCAGGAAACACCATACACTTCTCCAGGGTGGCTGCTGGCAATTTACATCCTGCCAATCAGCACAACAAGGCTCCCTGTTCTCCATATCCTGTCCAAACTTTCTTGATTTTATACTTTTTTCAGATGGCCCTTTTGCCCGGGGGGCAGTGAGACTTCATTGTAGTGCAGATTTCCTTTACAGGCTTGCTTGGTTGGCCAAAAAGGGCGTATGCGTTTTTTCCTGAATATATTCAGGAAAAAACGCATACGCCCTTTTTGACCAAGTGCATCATTGTCGACGTTGTCCCTCTTTTCCTATGCTTTCAGGGCAATTCCAGTCTACCCCCTGCAATCGTTTTCCTGAAATTCTGCCCCGCTTTCAAGTCCCCTTCGCAGGCTTACTTCAATATATTTTTGGAGGATAGCTGTCATTTATAACTCTGCAGGTTTGTGAATTACAGTGCCCCTGAGCTCCTTTCTTCAACTCGCTTTCTTGTGAGCTGGGCACAAAACCGCAGGATTGCTTCAGGCCCTAATCTGTTTTCGGCAGGGCACGCTGAGCCTTTGTTTAATTCCTCTTTCTGGTGGGAAATGAGCGTTATATTTGCCCGTGCAGACACCTACAGCTAGTCTCTCATTGGTTCTCCCTATTCCTGTTCATCTTGCACAGAAATTGCAAGCTGTGCCAAACAGGAGGTTAAAGGCACTGACTCTCCAAGTGGGGAGAGTGTTAGTAAAGCATCTGGAATTGTGAACCCGAGGACCAGGATACGAAAACTGAGATGCATTTTAAATCGTTTCCCAATCACACGGTGGACGATACTCTGGGTTTCCCATGCATGTTTTAGCTGGAGGAAGAATCCCTTGATCCTGGAGAGTTTGGAGCCATGGAATGGGTACCATGCAGTATGACTTCAAAGGGTCTGCATTTGCTCACCGAAACTCACCAATGCTATCAGCCTGAACTGTCCAGCCTTATGTCTCAAACAGCTCTGGGTGTAGATGTGGTCAATACCGGTTGCATCACCTGCCCTGAGTGAATTATTTAAGAATTGCTCTCTATTTCACTGTCTTTGTGTTTTGTTTTCGAAATTTATTTTGATAATGGGATTTATCGGATTTTCACTGCTGCGTTTCGGCCGCTGTACACACGCTTGAATCTCTTACGGAGACATATATATCCATGGGTTTTAAGATTCTTCCTAGTCAGGTATATTCCTAGGCGTTGAATATGTGGTGTTGGGTCCATTTCGTTGAGCAAGGAGTAGGTCTTGTCTATTACATATTTGGCTTATGGAAAGTTATCTGTGCTAATTTCAGTCTCTGGTTTTATGCAGCACCCCAAGGCACCTTTTCCCATAAGCAAGCACTAGTTGGTTTTCTAAATTTGAGACCCTGTTCTGTTTTGTAATTCAGTTCATGTGTAGTCAAGTTTACATTCCGTGTATTAATGATATCTTATGATGTTTCTTTTTCTGTGTGACGTAGTTCACGTAGAATCACCGTACCTGCATCCACTCACTATGCTGCTACGGGCCTGAAGACACAGATTTCATTTCTGAGTGATATTGCATTGTACGTACATGCCACAACTTCTTTATCCATATTTTGCTTTCTGGGATATTTACCTGATACTGTAGACGAGCTTCTTGTGAACACAGCCGTCCCAAATATTGGGGTGGCTGTCTGTTTTTGATTTCAATTTCCGTAAGCTATAGGACCATAAGTGGAAGTGCCATAGGCTGTGTTGCTTTGTTTCTTACGTGTTGCAGGAAACACCATACACTTCTCCAGGGTGGCTGCTGGCAATTTACATCCTGCCAATCAGCATAACAAGGCTCCCTGTTCTCCATATCCTGTCCTACCTTTCTGGATTTTACACTTTTTTCAGATGGCCCTTTTGCCCAGGGGGCAGTGAGACTTCATTGTAGTGCAGATTTCCTTTACAGGCTTGCTTGGTTGGCCAAAAAGGGCGTATGCGTTTTTTCCTGAATATATTCAGGAAAAAACGCATACGCCCTTTTTGGCCAAGTGCATCATTGTCGACGTTGTCCCTCTTTTCCTATGCTTTCAGGGCAATTCCAGTCTACCCCCTGCAATCGTTTTCCTGAAATTCTGACCAGCTTTCAAGTCCCCTTCGCAGGCTAACTTCAATATATTTTTGGAGGAGAGCTGTCATTTATAACTCTGCAGGTTTGTGAATTACAGTGACCCTGAGCCCCTTTCTTCAACTCGCTTTCTTGTGAGCTGGGCACAAAACCGCAGGATTGCTTCAGGCCCTAATCTTTTTTCAGCAGGGCACGCTGAGCCTTTGTTTAATTCCTCTTCCTGGTGGGAAATGAGCGTTACATTTGCCCGTGCAGACACCTATAGCTAGTCTCTCATTGGTTCTCCCTATTCCTGTTCATCTTGCACAGAAATTGCAAGCTGTGCCAAACAGGAGGTTAAAGGCACTGACTCTCCAAGCGGGGAGAGTTTTAGTGAAGCATCTGGAATGGTGAACCCGAGGACCAGGATACGAAAACTGAGATGCATTTTAAATCGTTTCCCAATCACACGGTGGACCATACTGTGGGTTTCCCATGCATGTTTTAGATGGAGGAAGAATGCCTTGAACCTGAAGAGTTGGGACCCATGGAATAGGTACCATGCAGTATGACTTCAAAGGGTCTGCATTTGCTCACCGAAACTCACCAATGCTATCAGCCTGAAGTGTCCAGCCTTATGTCTCAACCAGCTCTGGGTGTAGATGTGGTCAATCCCGGTTGCATCACATGCCCTGAGTGAATTATTTAAGAATTGCTCTCTATTTCACTGTCTTTGTGTTTTGTTTTCGAAATTTATTTTGATAATGGGATTTATCGGATTTTCACTGCTGCGTTTCGGCCGCTGTACACACGCTTGATTCTCTTACGGAGACATATATATCCATGGGTTTTAAGATTCTTCCTAGTCAGGTATATTCCTAGGCGTTGAATATGTGGTGTTGGGTCCATTTCGTTGAGCAAGGAGTAGGTCTTGTCTATTACATATTTGGCTTATGGAAAGTTATCTGTGCTAATTTCAGTCTCTGGTTTTATGAAGCACCCCAACGCACCTTTCCCCATAAGCAAGCACTAGTTAGTTTTCTAAATTTGAGACCCTGTTCTGTTTTGTAATTCAGTTCATGTGTAGTCAAGTTTTCATTCCGTGTATTAGTGATATCTTACGATGTTTCTTTTTCTGTGTGACGTAGTTCACGTAGAATCACCGTACCTGCATCCACTCACTATGCCGCTACGGGCCTGATGACACAGATTTCATTGCTGAGTGATACTGCATTGCACGTACGTGCCACAACTTCTTTATCCATTTTTTGCTTTCTGGGGTATTTACCTGGTACTGTAGAGGAGCTACTTGGGAACACAGCCGTCCCAAACTTTGGGGTGGCTCTCTGTTTTTGATTTTAATTTCCCTAAGGAATAGGACCATAAGTGCAATTGCCATAGGCTGTGTTGCTTTATTTCTTACGTGTTTCAGGAAACACCATACACTTCTCCAGGGTGGCTGTTGGCAATTTACATCCTGCCAATCAGCATAACAAGGCTCCCTGTTCTCCATATCCTGTCCTACCTTTCTGGATTTTACACTTTTTTCAGATGGCCCTTTTGCCCGGTGGGGCAGTGAGACTTCATTGTAGTGCAGATTTCCTTTACAGGCTTGCTTGGTTGGCCAAAAAGGGCGTATGCGTTTTTTCCTGAATATATTCAGGAAAAAACGCATACGCCCTTTTTGGACAAGTGCATCATTGTCGACGTTGTGCCTGTTTTCCTATACTTTCAGGGCAATTCCAGTGTACCCCTGCAATCGTTTTCCTGAAATTCTGCCTCGCTTTCAAGTCCCCTTCGCAGGCTTACTTCAATATACTTTTGGAAGATAGCTGTCATTTATAACTCTGCAGGTTTGTGAATTACAGTGCCCTTGAGCTCCTTTCTTCAACTCGCTTTCTTGTGAGCTGGGCACAAAACCGCAGGATTGCTTCAGGCCCTAATCTGTTTCCAGCAGGGCACACTGAGCCTTTGTTTAATTCCTCTTCCTGCTGGGCAATGAGCGTTACATTTGCCCGTGCAGACACCTACAGCTAGTCTCTCATTGGTTCTCCCTATTCCTGTACATCTTGCACAGAAATTGCAAGCTGTGCCAAATAGGAGGTTAAAGGCACTGACTCTCCAAGCGGGGAGAGTGTTAGTAAAGCATCTGGAATGGTGAACCCGAGGACCAGGATACGAAAACTGAGATGCATTTTAAATCGTTTCCCAATCACACGGTGGACGATACTCTGGGTTTCCCATGCATGTTTTACGTGGAGGAAGAATCCCTTGAACCTGGAGAGTTGGGACCCATGGAATGGGTACCATGCAGTATGACTTCAAAGGGTCTGCATTTGCTCACCAAAACTCACCAATGCTATCAGCCTGAACTGTCCAGCCTTATGTCTCAACCAGCTCTGGGTGTAGATGTGGTCAATCCCGGTTGCATCACATGCCCTGAGTGAATTATTTAAGAATTGCTCTCTATTTCACTGTCTTTGTGTTTTGTTTTTAAAATTTATTTTGATAATGGGATTTATCGGATTTTCACTGCTGCGTTTCGGCCGCTGTACACACGCTTGATTCTCTTACGGAGACATATATATCCATGGGTTTTAAGATTCTTCCTAGTCAGGTATATTCCTAGGCGTTGAATATGTGGTGTTGGGTCCATTTCGTTGAGCAAGGAGTAGGTCTTGTCTATTACATATTTGGCTAATGGAAAGTTATCTGTGCTAATTTCAGTCTCTGGTTTTATGCAGCACCCCAAGGCACCTTTCCCCATAAGCAAGCACTAGTTGGTTTTCTAAATTTGAGAACCTGTTCTGTTTTGTAATTCAGTTCATGTGTAGTCAAGTTTACATTCCGTGTATTACTGATATCTTATGATGTTTCTGTTTCTGTGTGACGTAGTTCACGTAGAATCACCGTACCTGCATCCACTCACTATGCCGCTACGGGCCTGATGACACAGATTTCATTGCTGAGTGATATTGCATTGTACGTACGTGCCACAACTTCTTTATCCATTTTTTGCTTTCTGGGATATTTACCTGATACTGTAGACGAGCTTCTTGTGAACACAGCCGTCCCAAATATTGGGGTGGCTGTCTGTTTTTGATTTTAATTTCCGTAAGCTATAGGACCATAAGTGGAAGTGCCATAGGCTGTGTTGCTTTGTTTCTTACGTGTTTCAGGAAACACCATACACTTCTCCAGGGTGGCTGCTGGCAATTTACATCCTGCCAATCAGCATAACAAGGCTCCCTGTGCTCCATATCCTGTCCTACCTTTCTGGATTTTACACTTTTTTCAGATGGCCCTTTTGCCCGGGGGGCAGTGAGACTTCATTGTAGTGCAGATTTCCTTTACAGGCTTGCTTGGTTGGCCAAAAAGGGCGTATGCGTTTTTTCCTGAATATATTCAGGAAAAAACGCATACGCCCTTTTTGGCCAAGTGCATCATTGTCGACGTTGTGCCTCTTTTCCTATGCTTTCAGGGCAATTCCAGTCTACCCCCTGCAATCGTTTTCCTGAAATTCTGCACCGCTTTCAAGTCCCCTTCGCAGGCTTACTTCAATATATTTTTGGAGGATAGCTGTCATTTATAACTCTGCAGGTTTGTGAATTACAATGCCCCTGAGCTCCTTTCTTCAACTCGCTTTCTTGTGAGCTGGGCACAAAACCGCAGGATTGCTTCAGGCCCTAATCTGTTTTCAGCAGGGCACGCTGAGCCTTTGTTTAATTCCTCTTCCTGGTCGGCAATGAGCGTTATATTTGCCCGTGCAGACACCTACAGCTAGTCTCTCATTGGTTCTCCCTATTCCTGTTCATCTTGCACAGAAATTGCAAGCTGTGCCAAACAGGAGGTTAAAGGCACGGACTCTCCAAGCGGGGAGAGTGTTAGTAAAGCATCTGGAATGGTGAACCCGATGACCAGGATACGAAAACTGAGATGCATTTTAAATCGTTTCCCAATCACACGGTGGACGATACTCTGGGTTTCCCGTGCATGTTTTAGCTGGAGGAAGAATGCCTTGAACCTGGAGAGTTGGGACCCATGGAATGGGTACCATGCAGTATGACTTCAAAGGGTCTGCATTTGCTCACCGAAACTCACCAATGCTAGCAACCTGAAGTGTCCAGCCTTATGTCTCAACCAGCTCTGGGTGTAGATGTGTTAAATCCCGGTTGCATCACGTGCCCTGAGTGAATTATTTAAGAATTGCTCTCTATTTCACTGTCTTTGTGTTTTGTTTTCGAAATTTATTTTGATAATGGGATTTATCGGATTTTCACTGCTGCGTTTCGGACGCTGTACATACGCTTGATTCTCTTACGGAGACATATATATCCATGGGTTTTAAGATTCTTCCTAGTCAGGTATATTCCTAGGCGTTGAATATGTGGTGTTGGGTCCATTTCGTTGAGCAAGGAGTAGGTCTTGTCTATTACATATTTGGCTTATGGAAAGTTATCTGTGCTAATTTCAGTCTCTGGTTTTATGCAGCTCCCCAAGGCACCTTTTCCCATAAGCAAGCACGAGTTAGTTTTCTAAATTTGAGACCCTGTTCTGTTTTGTAATTCAGTTCATGTGTAGTCAAGTTTACATTCCATTTATTAGTGATATCTTATGATGTTTCTTTTTCTGTGTGACGTAGTTCACGTAGAATCACCGTAACTGCATCCACTCACTATGCCGCTACGGGCCTGATGACACAGATTTCATTGCTGAGTGATATTGCATTGTACGTACGTGCCACAACTTCTTTATCCATTTTTTGCTTTCTGGGATATTTACCTGATACTGTAGACGAGCTTCTTGTGAACACAGCCGTCGCTAATATTGGGGTGGCTGTCTGTTTTTGATTTTAATTTCCGTAAGCTATAGGACCATAAGTGGAAGTGCCATAGGCTGAGTTGCTTTGTTTCTTATGTGTTTCAGGAAACACCATACACTTCTCCATGGTGGCTGCTGGCAATTTACATCCTGACAATCAGCATAACAAGGCTCCCTGTTCTCCATATCCTGTCCTATCTTTCTGGATTTTACACTTTTTTCAGATGGCCCTCTTGCCAGGGGGGCAGTGAGACTTCATTATAGTGCAGATTTCCTTTACAGGCTTGCTTGGTTGGCCAAAAAGGGCGTATGCGTTTTTACCTGAATATATTCAGGAAAAAACGCATACGCCCTTTTTGGCCAAGTGCATCATTGTCGACGTTCTGCCTCTTTTCCTATGCTTTCAGGGCAATTCCAGTCTACCCCCTGCAATCGTTTTCCTGAAATTCTGCCCCGCTTTCAATTCCCCTTCGCAGGCTTACTTCAGTGTACTTTTGGAAGATAGCTGTCATTTATAACTCTGCAGGTTTGTGAATTACAGTGCCCCTGAGCTCCTTTCTTCAACTCGCTTTCTTGTGAGCTGGGCACAAAACCGCATGATTGCTTCAGGCCCTAATCTGTTTCCAGCAGGGCACACTGAGCCTTTGTTCAATTCCTCTTCCTGGTGGGTAATGAGCGTTACATTTGCCCGTGCAGACACCTACAGCTTGTCTCTCATTGGTTCTCCCTATTCCTGTTCATCTTGCACAGAAATTGCAAGCTGTGCCAAAGAGGAGGTTAAAGGCACTGACTCTCCAAGCGGGGAGACTGTTAGTAAAGCATCTGGAATGGTGAACCCGAGTACGAGGATACGAAAACTGAGATGTATTTTAAATCATTTCCCAATCACACGGTGGATGATACT
The DNA here is from genome assembly GCF_963924675.1 of Phocoena phocoena. Taxonomy (NCBI): domain Eukaryota; kingdom Metazoa; phylum Chordata; class Mammalia; order Artiodactyla; family Phocoenidae; genus Phocoena; species Phocoena phocoena. Next base: position 133,566 of record NW_027077572.1, on the reverse strand, counting down.
CTGGGTTTCCCATGCATGTTTTAGCTGGAGGAAGAATGCCTTGAACCTGTAGAGTTGGGACCCATGGAATGGGTACCATGCAGTATGACTTCAAAGGGTCTGCATTTGCTCACCGAAACTCACCAATGCTATCAGCCTGAAGTGTCCAGCCTTATGTCTCAACCAGCTCTGGGTGTAGATGTGGTCAATCGCGGTTGCATCACATGCCCTGAGTGAATTATTTAAGAATTGCTCTCTATTTCACTGTCTTTGTGTTTTGTTTTCGAAATTTATTTGATAATGGGATTTATCGGATTTTCACTGCTGCGTTTCGGGCGCTGTACACACGCTTGATTCTCTTACGGAGACATATATATCCATGGGTTTTAAGATTCTTCCTAGTCAGGTATATTCCTAGGCGTTGAATATGTGGTGTTGGGTCCATTTCGTTGAGCAAGGAGTAGGTCTTGTCTATTACATATTTGGCTTATGGAAAGTTATCTGTGCTAATTTCAGACTCTGGTTTTATGCAGCACCCCAAGGCACCTTTCCCCATAAGCAAGCACTAGTTGGTTTTCTAAATTTGAGACCCTGTTCTGTTTTGTAATTCAGTTCATGTGTAGTCAAGTTTACATTCCGTGTATTAGTGATATCTTATGATGTTTCTTTTTCTGTGTGACGTAGTTCACGTAGAATCACCGTACCTGCATCCACTCACTATGCCGCTACGGGCCTGATGACACAGATATCATTGCTGAGTGATATTGCATTGCACGTACGTGCCACCACTTCTTTATCCATTTTTTGCTTTCTGGGATATTTACCTGATACTGTAGACGAGCTTCTTGTGAACACAGCCGTCCCAAATATTGGGGTGGCTGTCTGTTTTTGATTTTAATTTCCGTAAGCTATAGGACCATAAGTGGAAGTGCCATAGGCTGTGTTGCTTTGTTTCTTACATGTTTCAGGAAACACCATACACTTCTCCAGGGTGGCTGCTGGCAATTTACATACTGCCAATCAGCATAACAAGGCTCCCTGTTCTCCATATCCTGTCCAACCTTTCTGGATTTTATACTTTTTTCAGATGGCCCTTTTGCCCGGGGGGCAGTGAGACTACATTGTAGTGCAGATTTCCTTTACAGGCTTGCTTGGTTGGCCAAAAAGGGCGTATGCGTTTTTTCCTGAATATATTCAGGAAAAAACGCATACGCCCTTTTTGGCCAAGTGCATCATTGTCGACGTTCTGCCTCTTTTCCTATGCTTTCAGGGCAATTCCAGTCTACCCCCTGCAATCGTTTTCCTGAAATTCTGCCCCGCTTTCAAGTCCCCTACGCAGGCTTACTTCAATATATTTTTGGAGGATAGCTGTCATTTATAACTCTGCAGGTTTGTGAATTACAGTGCCCCTGAGCTCCTTTCTTCAACTCGCTTTCTTGTGAGCTGGGCACAAAACCGCAGGATTGCTTCAGGCCCTAATCTGTTTCCGGCAGGGCATGCTGAGCCTTTGTTTAATTCCTCTTCTTGGTGGGAAATGAGCGTTACATTTGCCCGTGCAGACACCTATAGCTAGTCTCTCATTGGTTCTCCCTATTCCTGTTCATCTTGCACAGAAATTGCAAGCTGTGCCAAACAGGAGGTTAAAGGCACTGACTCTCCAAGCAGGGAGAGTGTTAGTAAAGCGTCTGGAATGGTGAACCCGAGGACCAGTATACGAAAATGGAGATGCATTTTAAATCTTTCCCAATCACACGGTGGACCATACTGTGGGTTTCCCATGCATGTTTTAGCTGGAGGAAGAATCCCTTGAACCTGAGGAGTTGGGACCCATGGAATGGGTACCATGCAGTATGACTTCAAAGGGTCTGCATTTGCTCACCGAAATTCACCAATGCTATCAGCCTGAAGTGTCCAGCCTTATGTCTAAACCAGCTCTGGGTGTAGATGTGGTCAATCCCGGTTGCATCACATGTCCTGAGTGAATTATTTAAGAATTGCTCTCTATTTCACTGTCTTTGTGTTTTGTTTTCGAAATTTATTTTGATAATGGGATTTATCGGATTTTCACTGCTGCGTTTCGGCCGCTGTACACACGCTTGATTCTCTTACGGAGACATATATATCCATGGGTTTTAAGATTCTTCCTAGTCAGGTATATTCCTAGGCATTGAATATGTGGTGTTGGGTCAATTTCGTTGAACAAGGAGTAGGTCTTTTCCATTACATATTTGGCTTATGGAAAGTTATCTGTGCTAATTTCAGTCTCTGGTTTTATGCAGCACCCCAAGGCACCTTTCCCCATAAGCAAGCACTAGTTGGTTTTCTAAATTTGAGACCCTGTTCTGTTTTGTAATTCAGTTCATGTGTAGTCAAGTTTACATTCCGTGTATTAGTGATATCTTATGATGTTTCTTATTCTGTGTGACGTAGTTCACGTAGAATCACCGTACCAGCATCCACTCACTATGCCCCTACGGGCCTGATGACACAGATTTCATTGCTGAGTGATACTTCATTGCACGTACGTGCCACAACTTCTTTATCCATTTTTTGCTTTCTGGGATATTCACCTGGTACTGTAGACGAGCTTCTTGGGAACACAGCCGTCCCAAACTTTGGGGTGGCTCTCTATTTTTGATTTTAATTTCCCTAAGGAATAGGACCATAAGTGCAATTGCCATAGGCTGTGTTGCTTTATTTCTTACGTGTTTCAGGAAACACCATACACTTCTCCAGGGTGGCTGTTGGCAATTTACATCCTGCCAATCAGCATACCAAGGCTCCCTGTTCTCCATATCCTGTCCTACCTTTGTGGATTTTACACTTTTTTCAGATGGCCCTTTTGCCCGGTGGGGCAGTGAGACTTCATTGTAGTGCAGATTTCCTTTACAGGATTGCTTGCTTGGCCAAAAAGGGCGTATGCGTTTTTTCCTGAATATATATTTTTCCTGAATATATTCAGGAAAACACGCATACGCCCTTTTTGGCCAAGTGCATCATTGTCGACGTTGTGCCTCTTTTCCTATGCTTTCAGTGCAATTCCAGTCAACCCCATTCAATCGTTTTCCTGAAATTCTGCCCCGCTTTCAAGTCCCCTTCGCAGGCTTACTTCAATATATTTTTGGAGAATAGCTGTCAATTATAACTCTGCAGGTTTGTGAATTACAGTGCCCCTGAGCTCCTTTCTTCAACTCGCTTTCTTGTGAGCTGGGCACAAAACCGCAGGATTGCTTCAGGCCCTAATCTGTTTCCAGCAGGGCACACTGAGCCTTTGTTTAATTCCTCTTCCTGGTGGGCAATGAGTGTTACATTTGACCGTGCAGACACCTACAGCTAGTCTCTCATTGGTTCTCCCTATTCCTGTTCATCTTGCACAGAAATTGCAAACTGTGCCAAACAGGAGGTTAAAGGCACTGACTCTCCAAGTGGGGAGAGTGTTAGTAAAGCATCTGGAATGGTGAACCCGAGGACCAGGATACGAAAACTGAGATGCATTTTAAATCGTTTCCCAATCACACGGTGGACGATACTCTGGGTTTCCCATGCATGTTTTAGCTGGAGGAAGAATGCCTTGAACCTGGAGAGTTGGCACCCATGGAATGGGTAGCATGTAGTATGACTTCAAAGGGTCTGCATTTACTCACCGAAACTCACCAATGCTATCAGCCTGAAGTGTCCAGCCTTATGTCTCAACCAGCTCTGGGTGTAGATGTGGACAATCCCGGTTGCATCACATGCCCTGAGTGAATTATTTAAGAATTGCTCTGTATTTCACTGTCTTTGTGTTTTGTTTTCGAAATTTATTTTGATAATGGGATTTATCGGGTTTTCACTGCTCCGTTTCGGCCGCTGTACACACGCTTGATACTCTTACGGAGACATATATATCCATGGGTTTTAAGATTCTTCCTAGTCAGGTATATTCCTAGGCATTGAATATGTGGTGTTGGGTCCATTTCGTTGAGCAAGGAGTAGGTCTTGTCTATTACATATTTGGCTTATGGAATGTTATCTGTGCTAATTTCAGTTTGTGGTTTTATGCAGCACCCCAAGGCACCTTTCCCCATAAGCAAGCACTAGTTGGTTTTCTAAATTTGAGACCCTGTTCTGTTTTGTAATTCAGTTCATGTGTAGTCAAGTTTACATTCCGTGTATTAGTGATATCTTATGATGTTTCTTTTTCTGTGTGACGTAGTTCACGTAGAATCACCGTACCTGCATCCACTTACTATGCCGCTACGGGCCTGATGACACAGATATCATTGCTGAGTGATATTGCATTGCACGTACGTGCCACAACTTCTTTATCCATTTTTTGCTTTCTGGGATATTTACCTGATACTGTAGACGAGCTTCTTGTGAACACAGCCGTCCCAAATATTGGGGTGGCTGTCTGTTTTTGATTTTATTTTCCGTAAGCTATAGGACCATAAGTGGAAGTGCCATAGGCTGTGTTGCTTTGTTTCTTACATGTTTCAGGAAACACCATACACTTCTCCAGGGTGGCTGCTGGCAATTTACATCCTGCCAATCAGCACAACAAGGCTCCCTGTTCTCCATATCCTGTCCAAACTTTCTGGATTTTATACTTTTTTCAGATGGCCCTTTTGCCCGGGGGGCAGTGAGACTTCATTGTAGTGCAGATTTCCTTTACAGGCTTGCTTGGTTGGCCAAAAAGGGCGTATGCGTTTTTTCCTGAATATATTCAGGAAAAAACGCATACGCCCTTTTTGACCAAGTGCATCATTGTCGACGTTGTCCCTCTTTTCCTATGCTTTCAGGGCAATTCCAGTCTACCCCCTGCAATCGTTTTCCTGAAATTCTGCCCCGCTTTCAAGTCCCCTTCGCAGGCTTACTTCAATATATTTTTGGAGGATAGCTGTCATTTATAACTCTGCAGGTTTGTGAATTACAGTGCCCCTGAGCTCCTTTCTTCAACTCGCTTTCTTGTGAGCTGGGCACAAAACCGCAGGATTGCTTCAGGCCCTAAACTGTTTTCGGCAGGGCACGCTGAGCCTTTGTTTAATTCCTCTTTCTGGTGGGAAATGAGCGTTATATTTGCCCGTGCAGACACCTACAGCTAGTCTCTCATTGGTTCTCCCTATTCCTGTTCATCTTGCACAGAAATTGCAAGCTGTGCCAAACAGGAGGTTAAAGGCACTGACTCTCCAAGTGGGGAGAGTGTTAGTAAAGCATCTGGAATTGTGAACCCGAGGACCAGGATACGAAAACTGAGATGCATTTTAAATCGTTTCCCAATCACACGGTGGACGATACTCTGGGTTTCCCATGCATGTTTTAGCTGGAGGAAGAATCCCTTGATCCTGGAGAGTTTGGAGCCATGGAATGGGTACCATGCAGTATGACTTCAAAGGGTCTGCATTTGCTCACCGAAACTCACCAATGCTATCAGCCTGAACTGTCCAGCCTTATGTCTCAAACAGCTCTGGGTGTAGATGTGGTCAATACCGGTTGCATCACCTGCCCTGAGTGAATTATTTAAGAATTGCTCTCTATTTCACTGTCTTTGTGTTTTGTTTTCGAAATTTATTTTGATAATGGGATTTATCGGATTTTCACTGCTGCGTTTCGGCCGCTGTACACACGCTTGAATCTCTTACGGAGACATATATATCCATGGGTTTTAAGATTCTTCCTAGTCAGGTATATTCCTAGGCGTTGAATATGTGGTGTTGGGTCCATTTCGTTGAGCAAGGAGTAGGTCTTGTCTATTACATATTTGGCTTATGGAAAGTTATCTGTGCTAATTTCAGTCTCTGGTTTTATGCAGCACCCCAAGGCACCTTTTCCCATAAGCAAGCACTAGTTGGTTTTCTAAATTTGAGACCCTGTTCTGTTTTGTAATTCAGTTCATGTGTAGTCAAGTTTACATTCCGTGTATTAATGATATCTTATGATGTTTCTTTTTCTGTGTGACGTAGTTCACGTAGAATCACCGTACCTGCATCCACTCACTATGCTGCTACGGGCCTGAAGACACAGATTTCATTTCTGAGTGATATTGCATTGTACGTACATGCCACAACTTCTTTATCCATATTTTGCTTTCTGGGATATTTACCTGATACTGTAGACGAGCTTCTTGTGAACACAGCCGTCCCAAATATTGGGGTGGCTGTCTGTTTTTGATTTCAATTTCCGTAAGCTATAGGACCATAAGTGGAAGTGCCATAGGCTGTGTTGCTTTGTTTCTTACGTGTTGCAGGAAACACCATACACTTCTCCAGGGTGGCTGCTGGCAATTTACATCCTGCCAATCAGCATAACAAGGCTCCCTGTTCTCCATATCCTGTCCTACCGTTCTGGATTTTACACTTTTTTCAGATGGCCCTTTTGCCCAGGGGGCAGTGAGACTTCATTGTAGTGCAGATTTCCTTTACAGGCTTGCTTGGTTGGCCAAAAAGGGCGTATGCGTTTTTTCCTGAATCTATTCAGGAAAAAACGCATACGCCCTTTTTGGCCAAGTGCATCATTGTCGACGTTGTCCCTCTTTTCCTATGCTTTCAGGGCAATTCCAGTCTACCCCCTGCAATCGTTTTCCTGAAATTCTGACCAGCTTTCAAGTCCCCTTCGCAGGCTTACTTCAATATATTTTTGGAGGAGAGCTGTCATTTATAACTCTGCAGGTTTGTGAATTACAGTGGCCCTGAGCCCCTTTCTTCAACTCGCTTTCTTGTGAGCTGGGCACAAAACCGCAGGATTGCTTCAGGCCCTAATCTTTTTTCAGCAGGGCACGCTGAGCCTTTGTTTAATTCCTCTTCCTGGTGGGAAATGAGCGTTACATTTGCCCGTGCAGACACCTACAGCTAGTCTCTCATTGGTTCTCCCTATTCCTGTTCATTTTGCACAGAAATTGCAAGCTGTGCCAAAGAGGAGATTAAAGGCACTGACTCTCCAAGCGGGGAGAGTGTTAGTAAAGCATCTGGAATGGTGAACCCGAGGACCAGGATACGAAAACTGAGATGCATTTTAAATCATTTCCCAATCACATGGTGGACGATACTCTTGGTTTCCCATGCATGTTTTAGCTGGAGGAAGAATCCCTTGAACCTGGAGAGTTGGGACCCATGGAATGGGTACCATGCAGTATGACTTCAAAGGGTCTGCATTTGCTCACCGAAACTCACCAATGCTATCAGCCTGAAGTGTCCAGCCTTATGTCTCAACCAGCTCTGGGTGTAGATGTGTTAAATCCCGGTTGCATCACATGCCCTGAGTGAATTATTTAAGAATTGCTCTCTATTTCACTGTCTTTATGATTTTTTTTTGAAATTTATTTTGATAATGGGATTTATCGGATTTTCACTGCTGCGTTTATGCCGCTGTACACACGCTTGATTCTCTTACGGAGACATATATATCCATGGGTTTTAAGATTCTTCCTAGTCAGGTATATTCCTAGGCGTTGAATATGTGGTGTTGGGTCCATTTCGTTGAGCAAGGAGTAGGTCTTGTCTATTACATATTTGGCTTATGGAAAGTTATCTGTGCTAATTTCAGTCTCTGGTTTTATGAAGCACCCCAATGCACCTTTCCCCATAAGCAAGCACTAGTTGGTTTTCTAAATTTGAGACCCTGTTCTGTTTTGTAATTCAGTTCATGTGTAGTCAAGTTTACATTCCGTGTATTAGTGATATCTTATGATGTTTCTTTTTCTGTGTGACGTAGTTCACGTAGAATCACCGTACCTGCATCCACTCACTATGCCGCTACGGGCCTGATGACACAGATTTCATTGCTGAGTGATATTGCATTGTACGTACGTGCCACAACTTCTTTATCCATATTTTGCTTTCTGGGATATTTACCTGTTACTGTAGACGAGCTTCTTGTGAACACAGCCGTCCCAAATATTGGGGTGGCTGTCTGTTTTTGATTTTAATTTCCGTAAGCTATAGGACCATAAGTGGAAGTGCCATAGACTGTGTTGCTTTGTTTCTTATGTGTTTCAGGAAACACCATACACTTCTCCAGGCTGGCTGCTGGCAATTTACATCCTGCCAATCAGCATAACAAGGCTCCCTGTTCTCCATATCCTGTCCTACCTTTCTGGATTTTACACTTTTTTCAGATGGCCCTCTTGCCCGGGGGGCAGTGAGACTTCATTGTAGTGCAGATTTCCTTTACAGGCTTGCTTGGTTGGCCAAAAAGGGCGTATGCGTTTTTTCCTGAATATATTCAGGAAAAAACGCATACGCCCTTTTTGGCCAAGTGCATCATTGTCGACGTTCTGCCTCTTTTCCTATGCTTTCAGGGCAATTCCAGTCTACCCCCTGCAATCGTTTTCCTGAAATTCTGCCCCGCTTTCAAGTCCCCTTCGCAGGCTTACTTCAATATATTTTTGGAGGATAGCTGTCATTTATAACTCTGCAGGTTTGTGAATTACAGTGCCCCTGAGCTCCTTTCTTCAACTCGCTTTCTTGTGAACTGGGCACAAAACCACAGGATTGCTTCAGGCCCTAATCTGTTTCGGGCAGGGCATGCTGAGCCTTTGGTAAATTCCTCTTCCTGGTGGGAAATGAGCGTTACATTTGCCCGTGCAGACACCTACAGCTAGTCTCTCATTGGTTCTCCCTATTCCTGTTCATCTTGCACAGAAATTGCAAGCTGTGCCAAACAGGAGGTTACAGGCACTGACTCTCCAAGCAGGGAGACTGTTAGTAAATCATCTGGAATGGTGAACCCGAGGACCAGGATACGAAAACTGAGATGCATTTTAAATCATTTCCCCATAACACGGTGGACCATACTGTGGGTTTCACATGCATGTTTTAGCTGGAGGAAGAATCCCTTGAACCTGAAGAGTTGGGACCCATGGAATAGGTACCATACAGTATGACTTCAAAGGGTGTGCATTTGCTCACCTAAACTCACCAATGCTATCAGCCTGAAGTGTCCAGCCTTATGTCTCAACCAGCTCTGGGTGTAGATGTGGTCAATCCCGGTTGCATCACATGCCCTGAGTGAATTATTTAAGAATTGCTCTCTATTTCACTGTCTTTGTGTTTTGTTTTCGAAATTTATTTTGATAATGGGATTTATCGGATTTTCACTGCTGCCTTTCGGCCGCTGTACACACCCTTGATTCTCTTACGGAGACATATATATCCATGGGTTTTAAGATTCTTCCTAGTCAGGTATATTCCTAGGCGTTGAATATGTGGTGTTGGGTCCATTTCGTTGAGCAAGGAGTAGGTCTTGTCTATTACATATTGGGCTTATGGAAAGTTATCTGTGCTAATTTCAGTCTCTGGTTTTATGCAGCACCCCAAGGCACCTTTCCCCATAAGCAAGCACTAGTTGGTTTTCTAAATTTGAGACCCTTTTCTATTTTGTAATTCAGTTCATGTGTAGTCAAGTTTACATTCCGTGTATTCGTGATATCTTATGATGTTTCTTTTTCTGTGTGACGTAGTTCACGTAGAATCACCGTACCTGCATCCACTCACTATGCCGCTATGGGCCTGATGACACAGATTTCATTGCTGAGTGATATTGCATTGTACGTACGTGCCACAAGTTCTTTATCCATTTTTTGCTTTCTGGGATATTTACCTGATACTGTAGACGAGCTTCTTGTGAACACAGCCGTCTCAAATATTGGGGTGGCTGTCTGTTTTTGATTTTAATTTCCGTAAGCTATAGGACCATAAGTGGAAGTGCCATAGGCTGTGTTGCTTTGTTTCTTTCGTGTTTCAGGAAACACCATACACTTCTCCAGGGTGGCTGCTGGCAATTTACATCCTGCCAATCAGCATAACAAGGCTCCCTGTTCTCCATATCCTGTCCTACCTTTCTGGATTTTACACTTTTTTCAGATGGCCCTTTTGCCAGGGGGGCAGTGAGACTTCATTGTAGTGCAGATTTCATTTACAGGCTTGCTTGGTTGGCCAAAAAGGGCGTATGCGTTTTTTCCTGAATATATTCAGGAAAAAACGCATACGCCCTTTTTGGCCAAGTGCATCATTGTCGACGTTCTGCCTCTTTTCCTATGCTTTCAGGGCAATTCCAGTCTACCCCCTGCAATCGTTTTCCTGAAATTCTGCCCCGCTTTCAAGTCCCCTTCGCAGGCTTACTTCAATATATTTTTGGAGGAAAGCTGTCATTTATAACTCTGCAGGTTTGTGAATTACAGTGCCCCTGAGCTCCTTTCTTCAACTCGCTTTCTTGTGAGCTGGGCACAAAACCGCAGGATTGCTTCAGGCCCTAATCTGTTTCCAGCAGGGCACACTGAGCCTTTGTTTAATTCCTCTTCCTGGTGGGCAATGAGCGTTACATTTGCCCGTGCAGACACCTACAGCTAGTCTCTCATTGGTTCTCCCTATTCCTGTTCATTTTGCACAGAAATTGCAAGCTGTGCCAAAGAGGAGGTTAAAGGCACTGACTCTCCAAGCGGGGAGAGTGTTAGTAAAGCATCTGGAATGGTGAACCCGAGGACCAGGATACGAAAACTGAGATGCATTTTAAATCATTTCCCAATCACATGGTGGACGATACTCTTGGTTTCCCATGCATGTTTTAGCTGGAGGAAGAATCCCTTGAACCTGGAGAGTTGGGACCCATGGAATGGGTACCATGCAGTATGACTTCAAAGGGTCTGCATTTGCTCACCGAAACTCACCAATGCTATCAGCCTGAAGTGTCCAGCCTTATGTCTCAACCAGCTCTGGGTGTAGATGTGTTAAATCCCGGTTGCATCACATGCCCTGAGTGAATTATTTAAGAATTGCTCTCTATTTCACTGTCTTTATGATTTTTTTTTGAAATTTATTTTGATAATGGGATTTATCGGATTTTCACTGCTGCGTTTATGCCGCTGTACACACGCTTGATTCTCTTACGGAGACATATATATCCATGGGTTTTAAGATTCTTCCTAGTCAGGTATATTCCTAGGCGTTGAATATGTGGTGTTGGGTCCATTTCGTTGAGCAAGGAGTAGGTCTTGTCTATTACATATTTGGCTTATGGAAAGTTATCTGTGCTAATTTCAGTCTCTGGTTTTATGAAGCACCCCAACGCACCTTTCCCCATAAGCAAGCACTAGTTGGTTTTCTAAATTTGAGACCCTGTTCTGTTTTGTAATTCAGTTCATGTGTAGTCAAGTTTACATTCCGTGTATTAGTGATATCTTATGATGTTTCTTTTTCTGTGTGACGTAGTTCACGTAGAATCACCGTACCTGCATCCACTCACTATGCCGCTACGGGCCTGATGACACAGATTTCATTGCTGAGTGATATTGCATTGTACGTACGTGCCACAACTTCTTTATCCATATTTTGCTTTCTGGGATATTTACCTGTTACTGTAGACGAGCTTCTTGTGAACACAGCCGTCCCAAATATTGGGGTGGCTGTCTGTTTTTGATTTTAATTTCCGTAAGCAATAGGACCATAAGTGGAAGTGCCATAGACTGTGTTGCTTTGTTTCTTACGTGTTTCAGGAAACACCATACACTTCTCCAGGCTGGCTGCTGGCAATTTACATCCTGCCAATCAGCATAACAAGGCTCCCTGTTCTCCATATCCTGTCCTACCTTTCTGGATTTTACACTTTTTTCAGATGGCCCTCTTGCCCGGGGGGCAGTGAGACTTCATTGTAGTGCAGATTTCCTTTACAGGCTTGCTTGGTTGGCCAAAAAGGGCGTATGCGTTTTTTCCTGAATATATTCAGGAAAAAACGCATACGCCCTTTTTGGCCAAGTGCATCATTGTCGACGTTCTGCCTCTTTTCCTATGCTTTCAGGGCAATTCCAGTCTACCCCCTGCAATCGTTTTCCTGAAATTCTGCCCCGCTTTCAAGTCCCCTTCGCAGGCTTACTTCAATATATTTTTGGAGGATAGCTGTCATTTATAACTCTGCAGGTTTGTGAATTACAGTGCCCCTGAGCTCCTTTCTTCAACTCGCTTTCTTGTGAACTGGGCACAAAACCACAGGATTGCTTCAGGCCCTAATCTGTTTCGGGCAGGGCATGCTGAGCCTTTGGTAAATTCCTCTTCCTGGTGGGAAATGAGCGTTACATTTGCCCGTGCAGACACCTACAGCTAGTCTCTCATTGGTTCTCCCTATTCCTGTTCATCTTGCACAGAAATTGCAAGCTGTGCCAAACAGGAGGTTACAGGCACTGACTCTCCAAGCAGGGAGACTGTTAGTAAATCATCTGGAATGGTGAACCCGAGGACCAGGATACGAAAACTGAGATGCATTTTAAATCATTTCCCCATAACACGGTGGACCATACTGTGGGTTTCACATGCATGTTTTAGCTGGAGGAAGAATCCCTTGAACCTGAAGAGTTGGGACCCATGGAATAGGTACCATACAGTATGACTTCAAAGGGTGTGCATTTGCTCACCTAAACTCACCAATGCTATCAGCCTGAAGTGTCCAGCCTTATGTCTCAACCAGCTCTGGGTGTAGATGTGGTCAATCCCGGTTGCATCACATGCCCTGAGTGAATTATTTAAGAATTGCTCTCTATTTCACTGTCTTTGTGTTTTGTTTTCGAAATTTATTTTGATAATGGGATTTATCGGATTTTCACTGCTGCCTTTCGGCCGCTGTACACACCCTTGATTCTCTTACGGAGACATATATATCCATGGGTTTTAAGATTCTTCCTAGTCAGGTATATTCCTAGGCGTTGAATATGTGGTGTTGGGTCCATTTCGTTGAGCAAGGAGTAGGTCTTGTCTATTACATATTGGGCTTATGGAAAGTTATCTGTGCTAATTTCAGTCTCTGGTTTTATGCAGCACCCCAAGGCACCTTTCCCCATAAGCAAGCACTAGTTGGTTTTCTAAATTTGAGACCCTTTTCTATTTTGTAATTCAGTTCATGTGTAGTCAAGTTTACATTCCGTGTATTCGTGATATCTTATGATGTTTCTTTTTCTGTGTGACGTAGTTCACGTAGAATCACCGTACCTGCATCCACTCACTATGCCGCTATGGGCCTGATGACACAGATTTCATTGCTGAGTGATATTGCATTGTACGTACGTGCCACAAGTTCTTTATCCATTTTTTGCTTTCTGGGATATTTACCTGATACTGTAGACGAGCTTCTTGTGAACACAGCCGTCTCAAATATTGGGGTGGCTGTCTGTTTTTGATTTTAATTTCCGTAAGCTATAGGACCATAAGTGGAAGTGCCATAGGCTGTGTTGCTTTGTTTCTTTCGTGTTTCAGGAAACACCATACACTTCTCCAGGGTGGCTGCTGGCAATTTACATCCTGCCAATCAGCATAACAAGGCTCCCTGTTCTCCATATCCTGTCCTACCTTTCTGGATTTTACACTTTTTTCAGATGGCCCTTTTGCCAGGGGGGCAGTGAGACTTCATTGTAGTGCAGATTTCATTTACAGGCTTGCTTGGTTGGCCAAAAAGGGCGTATGCGTTTTTTCCTGAATATATTCAGGAAAAAACGCATACGCCCTTTTTGGCCAAGTGCATCATTGTCGACGTTCTGCCTCTTTTCCTATGCTTTCAGGGCAATTCCAGTCTACCCCCTGCAATCGTTTTCCTGAAATTCTGCCCCGCTTTCAAGTCCCCTTCGCAGGCTTACTTCAATATATTTTTGGAGGAAAGCTGTCATTTATAACTCTGCAGGTTTGTGAATTACAGTGCCCCTGAGCTCCTTTCTTCAACTCGCTTTCTTGTGAGCTGGGCACAAAACCGCAGGATTGCTTCAGGCCCTAATCTGTTTCCAGCAGGGCACACTGAGCCTTTGTTTAATTCCTCTTCCTGGTGGGCAATGAGCGTTACATTTGCCCGTGCAGACACCTACAGCTAGTCTCTCATTGGTTCTCCCTATTCCTGTTCATTTTGCACAGAAATTGCAAGCTGTGCCAAAGAGGAGGTTAAAGGCACTGACTCTCCAAGCGGGGAGAGTGTTAGTAAAGCATCTGGAATGGTGAACCCGAGGACCAGGATACGAAAACTGAGATGCATTTTAAATCATTTCCCAATCACATGGTGGACGATACTCTTGGTTTCCCATGCATGTTTTAGCTGGAGGAAGAATCCCTTGAACCTGGAGAGTTGGGACCCATGGAATGGGTATCATGCAGTATGACTTCAAAGGGTCTGCATTTGCTCACCGAAACTCACCAATGCTATCAGCCTGAAGTGTCCAGCCTTATGTCTCAACCAGCTCTGGGTGTAGATGTGTTAAATCCCGGTTGCATCACATGCCCTGAGTGAATTATTTAAGAATTGCTCTCTATTTCACTGTCTTTATGATTTTTTTTTGAAATTTATTTTGATAATGGGATTTATCGGATTTTCACTGCTGCGTTTATGCCGCTGTACACACGCTTGATTCTCTTACGGAGACATATATATCCATGGGTTTTAAGATTCTTCCTAGTCAGGTATATTCCTAGGCGTTGAATATGTGGTGTTGGGTCCATTTCGTTGAGCAAGGAGTAGGTCTTGTCTATTACATATTTGGCTTATGGAAAGTTATCTGTGCTAATTTCAGTCTCTGGTTTTATGAAGCACCCCAACGCACCTTTCCCCATAAGCAAGCACTAGTTGGTTTTCTAAATTTGAGACCCTTTTCTATTTTGTAATTCAGTTCATGTGTAGTCAAGTTTACATTCCGTGTATTAGTGATATCTTATGATGTTTCTTTTTCTGTGTGACGTAGTTCACGTAGAATCACCGTACCTGCATCCACTCACTATGCCGCTACGGGCCTGATGACACAGATTTCATTGCTGAGTGATATTGCATTGTACGTACGTGCCACAACTTCTTTATCCATATTTTGCTTTCTGGGATATTTACCTGTTACTGTAGACGAGCTTCTTGTGAACACAGCCGTCCCAAATATTGGGGTGGCTGTCTGTTTTTGATTTTAATTTCCGTAAGCAATAGGACCATAAGTGGAAGTGCCATAGACTGTGTTGCTTTGTTTCTTACGTGTTTCAGGAAACACCATACACTTCTCCAGGCTGGCTGCTGGCAATTTACATCCTGCCAATCAGCATAACAAGGCTCCCTGTTCTCCATATCCTGTCCTACCTTTCTGGATTTTACACTTTTTTCAGATGGCCCTCTTGCCCGGGGGGCAGTGAGACTTCATTGTAGTGCAGATTTCCTTTACAGGCTTGCTTGGTTGGCCAAAAAGGGCGTATGCGTTTTTTCCTGAATATATTCAGGAAAAAACGCATACGCCCTTTTTGGCCAAGTGCATCATTGTCGACGTTCTGCCTCTTTTCCTATGCTTTCAGGGCAATTCCAGTCTACCCCCTGCAATCGTTTTCCTGAAATTCTGCCCCGCTTTCAAGTCCCCTTCGCAGGCTTACTTCAATATATTTTTGGAGGATAGCTGTCATTTATAACTCTGCAGGTTTGTGAATTACAGTGCCCCTGAGCTCCTTTCTTCAACTCGCTTTCTTGTGAACTGGGCACAAAACCACAGGATTGCTTCAGGCCCTAATCTGTTTCGGGCAGGGCATGCTGAGCCTTTGGTAAATTCCTCTTCCTGGTGGGAAATGAGCGTTACATTTGCCCGTGCAGACACCTACAGCTAGTCTCTCATTGGTTCTCCCTATTCCTGTTCATCTTGCACAGAAATTGCAAGCTGTGCCAAACAGGAGGTTACAGGCACTGACTCTCCAAGCAGGGAGACTGTTAGTAAATCATCTGGAATGGTGAACCCGAGGACCAGGATACGAAAACTGAGATGCATTTTAAATCATTTCCCCATAACACGGTGGACCATACTGTGGGTTTCACATGCATGTTTTAGCTGGAGGAAGAATCCCTTGAACCTGAAGAGTTGGGACCCATGGAATAGGTACCATACAGTATGACTTCAAAGGGTGTGCATTTGCTCACCTAAACTCACCAATGCTATCAGCCTGAAGTGTCCAGCCTTATGTCTCAACCAGCTCTGGGTGTAGATGTGGTCAATCCCGGTTGCATCACATGCCCTGAGTGAATTATTTAAGAATTGCTCTCTATTTCACTGTCTTTGTGTTTTGTTTTCGAAATTTATTTTGATAATGGGATTTATCGGATTTTCACTGCTGCCTTTCGGCCGCTGTACACACCCTTGATTCTCTTACGGAGACATATATATCCATGGGTTTTAAGATTCTTCCTAGTCAGGTATATTCCTAGGCGTTGAATATGTGGTGTTGGGTCCATTTCGTTGAGCAAGGAGTAGGTCTTGTCTATTACATATTGGGCTTATGGAAAGTTATCTGTGCTAATTTCAGTCTCTGGTTTTATGCAGCACCCCAAGGCACCTTTCCCCATAAGCAAGCACTAGTTGGTTTTCTAAATTTGAGACCCTTTTCTATTTTGTAATTCAGTTCATGTGTAGTCAAGTTTACATTCCGTGTATTCGTGATATCTTATGATGTTTCTTTTTCTGTGTGACGTAGTTCACGTAGAATCACCGTACCTGCATCCACTCACTATGCCGCTATGGGCCTGATGACACAGATTTCATTGCTGAGTGATATTGCATTGTACGTACGTGCCACAAGTTCTTTATCCATTTTTTGCTTTCTGGGATATTTACCTGATACTGTAGACGAGCTTCTTGTGAACACAGCCGTCTCAAATATTGGGGTGGCTGTCTGTTTTTGATTTTAATTTCCGTAAGCTATAGGACCATAAGTGGAAGTGCCATAGGCTGTGTTGCTTTGTTTCTTTCGTGTTTCAGGAAACACCATACACTTCTCCAGGGTGGCTGCTGGCAATTTACATCCTGCCAATCAGCATAACAAGGCTCCCTGTTCTCCATATCCTGTCCTACCTTTCTGGATTTTACACTTTTTTCAGATGGCCCTTTTGCCAGGGGGGCAGTGAGACTTCATTGTAGTGCAGATTTCATTTACAGGCTTGCTTGGTTGGCCAAAAAGGGCGTATGCGTTTTTTCCTGAATATATTCAGGAAAAAACGCATACGCCCTTTTTGGCCAAGTGCATCATTGTCGACGTTCTGCCTCTTTTCCTATGCTTTCAGGGCAATTCCAGTCTACCCCCTGCAATCGTTTTCCTGAAATTCTGCCCCGCATTCAAGTCCCCTTCGCAGGCTTACTTCAATATATTTTTGGAGGAAAGCTGTCATTTATAACTCTGCAGGTTTGTGAATTACAGTGCCCCTGAGCTCCTTTCTTCAACTCGCTTTCTTGTGAGCTGGGCACAAAACCGCAGGATTGCTTCAGGCCCTAATCTGTTTCCAGCAGGGCACACTGAGCCTTTGTTTAATTCCTCTTCCTGGTGGGCAATGAGCGTTACATTTGCCCGTGCAGAAACCTACAGCTAGTCTCTCATTGGTTCTCCCTATTCCTGTTCATTTTGCACAGAAATTGCAAGCTGTGCCAAAGAGGAGGTTAAAGGCACTGACTCTCCAAGCGGGGAGAGTGTTAGTAAAGCATCTGGAATGGTGAACCCGAGGACCAGGATACGAAAACTGAGATGCATTTTAAATCATTTCCCAATCACATGGTGGACGATACTCTTGGTTTCCCATGCATGTTTTAGCTGGAGGAAGAATCCCTTGAACCTGGAGAGTTGGGACCCATGGAATGGGTACCATGCAGTATGACTTCAAAGGGTCTGCATTTGCTCACCGAAACTCACCAATGCTATCAGCCTGAAGTGTCCAGCCTTATGTCTCAACCAGCTCTGGGTGTAGATGTGTTAAATCCCGGTTGCATCACATGCCCTGAGTGAATTATTTAAGAATTGCTCTCTATTTCACTGTCTTTATGATTTTTTTTTGAAATTTATTTTGATAATGGGATTTATCGGATTTTCACTGCTGCGTTTATGCTGCTGTACACACGCTTGATTCTCTTACGGAGACATATATATCCATGGGTTTTAAGATTCTTCCTAGTCAGGTATATTCCTAGGCGTTGAATATGTGGTGTTGGGTCCATTTCGTTGAGCAAGGAGTAGGTCTTGTCTATTACATATTTGGCTTATGGAAAGTTATCTGTGCTAATTTCAGTCTCTGGTTTTATGAAGCACCCCAACGCACCTTTCCCCATAAGCAAGCACTAGTTGGTTTTCTAAATTTGAGACCCTTTTCTATTTTGTAATTCAGTTCATGTGTAGTCAAGTTTACATTCCGTGTATTCGTGATATCTTATGATGTTTCTTTTTCTGTGTGACGTAGTTCACGTAGAATCACCGTACCTGCATCCACTCACTATGCCGCTACGGGCCTGATGACACAGATTTCATTGCTGAGTGATATTGCATTGCCCGTACGTGCCACAACTTCTTTATCCATATTTTGCTTTCTGGGATATTTACCTGTTACTGTAGACGAGCTTCTTGTGAACACAGCCGTCCCAAATATTGGGGTGGCTGTCTGTTTTTGATTTTAATTTCCGTAAGCTATAGGACCATAAGTGGAAGTGCCATAGACTGTGTTGCTTTGTTTCTTATGTGTTTCAGGAAACACCGTACACTTCTCCAGGCTGGCTGCTGGCAATTTACATCCTGCCAATCAGCATAACAAGGCTCCCTGTTCTCCATATCCTGTCCTACCTTTCTGGATTTTACACTTTTTTCAGATTGCCCTCTTGCCCGGGGGGCAGTGAGACTTCATTGTAGTGCAGATTTCCTTTACAGGCTTGCTTGGTTGGCCAAAAAGGGCGTATGCGTTTTTTCCTGAATATATTCAGGAAAAAACGCATACGCCCTTTTTGGCCAAGTGCATCATTGTCGACGTTCTGCCTCTTTTCCTATGCTTTCAGGGCAATTCCAGTCTACCCCCTGCAATCCTTTTCCTGAAATTCTGCCCCGCTTTCAAGTCCCCTTTGCAGGCTTACTTCAATATATTTTTGGAGGATAGCTGTCATTTATAACTCTGCAGGTTTGTGAATTACAGTGTCCCTGAGCTCCTTTCTTCAACTCGCTTTCTTGTGAACTGGGCACATAACCGCAGGATTGCTTCAGGCCCTAATCTGTTTCGGGCAGGGCATGCTGAGCCTTTGGTAAATTCCTCTTCCTGGTGGGAAATGAGCGTTACATTTGCCCGTGCAGACACCTACAGCTAGTCTCTCATTGGTTCTCCCTATTCCTGTTCATCTTGCACAGAAATTGCAAGCTGTGCCAAACAGGAGGTTACAGGCACTGACTCTCCAAGCAGGGAGACTGTTAGTAAATCATCTGGAATGGTGAACCCGAGGACCAGGATACGAAAACTGAGATGCATTTTAAATCATTTCCCCATAACACGGTGGACCATACTGTGGGTTTCACATGCATGTTTTAGCTGGAGGAAGAATCCCTTGAACCTGAAGAGTTGGGACCCATGGAATAGGTACCATACAGTATGACTTCAAAGGGTGTGCATTTGCTCACCTAAACTCACCAATGCTATCAGCCTGAAGTGTCCAGCCTTATGTCTCAACCAGCTCTGGGTGTAGATGTGGTCAATCCCGGTTGCATCACATGCCCTGAGTGAATTATTTAAGAATTGCTCTCTATTTCACTGTCTTTGTGTTTTGTTTTCGAAATTTATTTTGATAATGGGATTTATCGGATTTTCACTGCTGCCTTTCGGCCGCTGTACACACCCTTGATTCTCTTACGGAGACATATATATCCATGGGTTTTAAGATTCTTCCTAGTCAGGTATATTCCTAGGCGTTGAATATGTGGTGTTGGGTCCATTTCGTTGAGCAAGGAGTAGGTCTTGTCTATTACATATTGGGCTTATGGAAAGTTATCTGTGCTAATTTCAGTCTCTGGTTTTATGCAGCACCCCAAGGCACCTTTCCCCATAAGCAAGCACTAGTTGGTTTTCTAAATTTGAGACCCTTTTCTATTTTGTAATTCAGTTCATGTGTAGTCAAGTTTACATTCCGTGTATTCGTGATATCTTATGATGTTTCTTTTTCTGTGTGACGTAGTTCACGTAGAATCACCGTACCTGCATCCACTCACTATGCCGCTATGGGCCTGATGACACAGATTTCATTGCTGAGTGATATTGCATTGTACGTACGTGCCACAAGTTCTTTATCCATTTTTTGCTTTCTGGGATATTTACCTGATACTGTAGACGAGCTTCTTGTGAACACAGCCGTCTCAAATATTGGGGTGGCTGTCTGTTTTTGATTTTAATTTCCGTAAGCTATAGGACCATAAGTGGAAGTGCCATAGGCTGTGTTGCTTTGTTTCTTTCGTGTTTCAGGAAACACCATACACTTCTCCAGGGTGGCTGCTGGCAATTTACATCCTGCCAATCAGCATAACAAGGCTCCCTGTTCTCCATATCCTGTCCTACCTTTCTGGATTTTACACTTTTTTCAGATGGCCCTTTTGCCAGGGGGGCAGTGAGACTTCATTGTAGTGCAGATTTCATTTACAGGCTTGCTTGGTTGGCCAAAAAGGGCGTATGCGTTTTTTCCTGAATATATTCAGGAAAAAACGCATACGCCCTTTTTGGCCAAGTGCATCATTGTCGACGTTCTGCCTCTTTTCCTATGCTTTCAGGGCAATTCCAGTCTACCCCCTGCAATCGTTTTCCTGAAATTCTGCCCCGCTTTCAAGTCCCCTTCGCAGGCTTACTTCAATATATTTTTGGAGGAAAGCTGTCATTTATAACTCTGCAGGTTTGTGAATTACAGTGCCCCTGAGCTCCTTTCTTCAACTCGCTTTCTTGTGAGCTGGGCACAAAACCGCAGGATTGCTTCAGGCCCTAATCTGTTTCCAGCAGGGCACACTGAGCCTTTGTTTAATTCCTCTTCCTGGTGGGCAATGAGCGTTACATTTGCCCGTGCAGACACCTACAGCTAGTCTCTCATTGGTTCTCCCTATTCCTGTTCATTTTGCACAGAAATTGCAAGCTGTGCCAAAGAGGAGGTTAAAGGCACTGACTCTCCAAGCGGGGAGAGTGTTAGTAAAGCATCTGGAATGGTGAACCCGAGGACCAGGATACGAAAACTGAGATGCATTTTAAATCATTTCCCAATCACATGGTGGACGATACTCTTGGTTTCCCATGCATGTTTTAGCTGGAGGAAGAATCCCTTGAACCTGGAGAGTTGGGACCCATGGAATGGGTACCATGCAGTATGACTTCAAAGGGTCTGCATTTGCTCACCGAAACTCACCAATGCTATCAGCCTGAAGTGTCCAGCCTTATGTCTCAACCAGCTCTGGGTGTAGATGTGTTAAATCCCGGTTGCATCACATGCCCTGAGTGAATTATTTAAGAATTGCTCTCTATTTCACTGTCTTTATGATTTTTTTTTGAAATTTATTTTGATAATGGGATTTATCGGATTTTCACTGCTGCGTTTATGCTGCTGTACACACGCTTGATTCTCTTACGGAGACATATATATCCATGGGTTTTAAGATTCTTCCTAGTCAGGTATATTCCTAGGCGTTGAATATGTGGTGTTGGGTCCATTTCGTTGAGCAAGGAGTAGGTCTTGTCTATTACATATTTGGCTTATGGAAAGTTATCTGTGCTAATTTCAGTCTCTGGTTTTATGAAGCACCCCAACGCACCTTTCCCCATAAGCAAGCACTAGTTGGTTTTCTAAATTTGAGACCCTTTTCTATTTTGTAATTCAGTTCATGTGTAGTCAAGTTTACATTCCGTGTATTCGTGATATCTTATGATGTTTCTTTTTCTGTGTGACGTAGTTCACGTAGAATCACCGTACCTGCATCCACTCACTATGCCGCTACGGGCCTGATGACACAGATTTCATTGCTGAGTGATATTGCATTGCCCGTACGTGCCACAACTTCTTTATCCATATTTTGCTTTCTGGGATATTTACCTGTTACTGTAGACGAGCTTCTTGTGAACACAGCCGTCCCAAATATTGGGGTGGCTGTCTGTTTTTGATTTTAATTTCCGTAAGCTATAGGACCATAAGTGGAAGTGCCATAGACTGTGTTGCTTTGTTTCTTATGTGTTTCAGGAAACACCGTACACTTCTCCAGGCTGGCTGCTGGCAATTTACATCCTGCCAATCAGCATAACAAGGCTCCCTGTTCTCCATATCCTGTCCTACCTTTCTGGATTTTACACTTTTTTCAGATTGCCCTCTTGCCCGGGGGGCAGTGAGACTTCATTGTAGTGCAGATTTCCTTTACAGGCTTGCTTGGTTGGCCAAAAAGGGCGTATGCGTTTTTTCCTGAATATATTCAGGAAAAAACGCATACGCCCTTTTTGGCCAAGTGCATCATTGTCGACGTTCTGCCTCTTTTCCTATGCTTTCAGGGCAATTCCAGTCTACCCCCTGCAATCCTTTTCCTGAAATTCTGCCCCGCTTTCAAGTCCCCTTTGCAGGCTTACTTCAATATATTTTTGGAGGATAGCTGTCATTTATAACTCTGCAGGTTTGTGAATTACAGTGTCCCTGAGCTCCTTTCTTCAACTCGCTTTCTTGTGAACTGGGCACATAACCGCAGGATTGCTTCAGGCCCTAATCTGTTTCGGGCAGGGCATGCTGAGCCTTTGGTAAATTCCTCTTCCTGGTGGGAAATGAGCGTTACATTTGCCCGTGCAGACACCTACAGCTAGTCTCTCATTGGTTCTCCCTATTCCTGTTCATCTTGCACAGAAATTGCAAGCTGTGCCAAACAGGAGGTTACAGGCACTGACTCTCTAAGCAGGGAGACTGTTAGTAAATCATCTGGAATGGTGAACCCGAGGACCAGGATACGAAAACTGAGATGCATTTTAAATCATTTCCCCATAACACGGTGGACCATACTGTGGGTTTCACATGCATGTTTTAGCTGGAGGAAGAATCCCTTGAACCTGAAGAGTTGGGACCCATGGAATAGGTACCATACAGTATGACTTCAAAGGGTGTGCATTTGCTCACCTAAACTCACCAATGCTATCAGCCTGAAGTGTCCAGCCTTATGTCTCAACCAGCTCTGGGTGTAGATGTGGTCAATCCCGGTTGCATCACATGCCCTGAGTGAATTATTTAAGAATTGCTCTCTATTTCACTGTCTTTGTGTTTTGTTTTCGAAATTTATTTTGATAATGGGATTTATCGGATTTTCACTGCTGCCTTTCGGCCGCTGTACACACCCTTGATTCTCTTACGGAGACATATATATCCATGGGTTTTAAGATTCTTCCTAGTCAGGTATATTCCTAGGCGTTGAATATGTGGTGTTGGGTCCATTTCGTTGAGCAAGGAGTAGGTCTTGTCTATTACATATTGGGCTTATGGAAAGTTATCTGTGCTAATTTCAGTCTCTGGTTTTATGCAGCACCCCAAGGCACCTTTCCCCATAAGCAAGCACTAGTTGGTTTTCTAAATTTGAGACCCTTTTCTATTTTGTAATTCAGTTCATGTGTAGTCAAGTTTACATTCCGTGTATTCGTGATATCTTATGATGTTTCTTTTTCTGTGTGACGTAGTTCACGTAGAATCACCGTACCTGCATCCACTCACTATGCCGCTATGGGCCTGATGACACAGATTTCATTGCTGAGTGATATTGCATTGTACGTACGTGCCACAAGTTCTTTATCCATTTTTTGCTTTCTGGGATATTTACCTGATACTGTAGACGAGCTTCTTGTGAACACAGCCGTCTCAAATATTGGGGTGGCTGTCTGTTTTTGATTTTAATTTCCGTAAGCTATAGGACCATAAGTGGAAGTGCCATAGGCTGTGTTGCTTTGTTTCTTTCGTGTTTCAGGAAACACCATACACTTCTCCAGGGTGGCTGCTGGCAATTTACATCCTGCCAATCAGCATAACAAGGCTCCCTGTTCTCCATATCCTGTCCTACCTTTCTGGATTTTACACTTTTTTCAGATGGCCCTTTTGCCAGGGGGGCAGTGAGACTTCATTGTAGTGCAGATTTCATTTACAGGCTTGCTTGGTTGGCCAAAAAGGGCGTATGCGTTTTTTCCTGAATATATTCAGGAAAAAACGCATACGCCCTTTTTGGCCAAGTGCATCATTGTCGACGTTCTGCCTCTTTTCCTATGCTTTCAGGGCAATTCCAGTCTACCCCCTGCAATCGTTTTCCTGAAATTCTGCCCCGCTTTCAAGTCCCCTTCGCAGGCTTACTTCAATATATTTTTGGAGGATAGCTGTCATTTATAACTCTGCAGGTTTGTGAATTACAGTGCCCCTGAGCTCCTTTCTTCAACTCGCTTTCTTGTGAGCTGGGCACAAAACCGCAGGATTGCTTCAGGCCCTAATCTGTTTCCAGCAGGGCACACTGAGCCTTTGTTTAATTCCTCTTCCTGGTGGGCAATGAGCGTTACATTTGCCCGTGCAGACACCTACAGCTAGTCTCTCATTGGTTCTCCCTATTCCTGTTCATTTTGCACAGAAATTGCAAGCTGTGCCAAAGAGGAGGTTAAAGGCACTGACTCTCCAAGCGGGGAGAGTGTTAGTAAAGCATCTGGAATGGTGAACCCGAGGACCAGGATACGAAAACTGAGATGCATTTTAAATCATTTCCCAATCACATGGTG
This sequence comes from Phocoena phocoena, assembly GCF_963924675.1. Lineage (NCBI taxonomy): Eukaryota > Metazoa > Chordata > Mammalia > Artiodactyla > Phocoenidae > Phocoena > Phocoena phocoena. Next base: position 109,101 of record NW_027077572.1, on the reverse strand, counting down.
GACGATACTCTTGGTTTCCCATGCATGTTTTAGCTGGAGGAAGAATCCCTTGAACCTGGAGAGTTGGGACCCATGGAATGGGTACCATGCAGTATGACTTCAAAGGGTCTGCATTTGCTCACCGAAACTCACCAATGCTATCAGCCTGAAGTGTCCAGCCTTATGTCTCAACCAGCTCTGGGTGTAGATGTGTTAAATCCCGGTTGCATCACATGCCCTGAGTGAATTATTTAAGAATTGCTCTCTATTTCACTGTCTTTATGATTTTTTTTTGAAATTTATTTTGATAATGGGATTTATCGGATTTTCACTGCTGCGTTTATGCTGCTGTACACACGCTTGATTCTCTTACGGAGACATATATATCCATGGGTTTTAAGATTCTTCCTAGTCAGGTATATTCCTAGGCGTTGAATATGTGGTGTTGGGTCCATTTCGTTGAGCAAGGAGTAGGTCTTGTCTATTACATATTTGGCTTATGGAAAGTTATCTGTGCTAATTTCAGTCTCTGGTTTTATGAAGCACCCCAACGCACCTTTCCCCATAAGCAAGCACTAGTTGGTTTTCTAAATTTGAGACCCTTTTCTATTTTGTAATTCAGTTCATGTGTAGTCAAGTTTACATTCCGTGTATTCGTGATATCTTATGATGTTTCTTTTTCTGTGTGACGTAGTTCACGTAGAATCACCGTACCTGCATCCACTCACTATGCCGCTACGGGCCTGATGACACAGATTTCATTGCTGAGTGATATTGCATTGCCCGTACGTGCCACAACTTCTTTATCCATATTTTGCTTTCTGGGATATTTACCTGTTACTGTAGACGAGCTTCTTGTGAACACAGCCGTCCCAAATATTGGGGTGGCTGTCTGTTTTTGATTTTAATTTCCGTAAGCTATAGGACCATAAGTGGAAGTGCCATAGACTGTGTTGCTTTGTTTCTTATGTGTTTCAGGAAACACCGTACACTTCTCCAGGCTGGCTGCTGGCAATTTACATCCTGCCAATCAGCATAACAAGGCTCCCTGTTCTCCATATCCTGTCCTACCTTTCTGGATTTTACACTTTTTTCAGATTGCCCTCTTGCCCGGGGGGCAGTGAGACTTCATTGTAGTGCAGATTTCCTTTACAGGCTTGCTTGGTTGGCCAAAAAGGGCGTATGCGTTTTTTCCTGAATATATTCAGGAAAAAACGCATACGCCCTTTTTGGCCAAGTGCATCATTGTCGACGTTCTGCCTCTTTTCCTATGCTTTCAGGGCAATTCCAGTCTACCCCCTGCAATCCTTTTCCTGAAATTCTGCCCCGCTTTCAAGTCCCCTTTGCAGGCTTACTTCAATATATTTTTGGAGGATAGCTGTCATTTATAACTCTGCAGGTTTGTGAATTACAGTGTCCCTGAGCTCCTTTCTTCAACTCGCTTTCTTGTGAACTGGGCACAAAACCGCAGGATTGCTTCAGGCCCTAATCTGTTTCGGGCAGGGCATGCTGAGCCTTTGGTAAATTCCTCTTCCTGGTGGGAAATGAGCGTTACATTTGCCCGTGCAGACACCTACAGCTAGTCTCTCATTGGTTCTCCCTATTCCTGTTCATCTTGCACAGAAATTGCAAGCTGTGCCAAACAGGAGGTTACAGGCACTGACTCTCCAAGCAGGGAGACTGTTAGTAAATCATCTGGAATGGTGAACCCGAGGACCAGGATACGAAAACTGAGATGCATTTTAAATCATTTCCCCATAACACGGTGGACCATACTGTGGGTTTCACATGCATGTTTTAGCTGGAGGAAGAATCCCTTGAACCTGAAGAGTTGGGACCCATGGAATAGGTACCATACAGTATGACTTCAAAGGGTGTGCATTTGCTCACCTAAACTCACCAATGCTATCAGCCTGAAGTGTCCAGCCTTATGTCTCAACCAGCTCTGGGTGTAGATGTGGTCAATCCCGGTTGCATCACATGCCCTGAGTGAATTATTTAAGAATTGCTCTCTATTTCACTGTCTTTGTGTTTTGTTTTCGAAATTTATTTTGATAATGGGATTTATCGGATTTTCACTGCTGCCTTTCGGCCGCTGTACACACCCTTGATTCTCTTACGGAGACATATATATCCATGGGTTTTAAGATTCTTCCTAGTCAGGTATATTCCTAGGCGTTGAATATGTGGTGTTGGGTCCATTTCGTTGAGCAAGGAGTAGGTCTTGTCTATTACATATTGGGCTTATGGAAAGTTATCTGTGCTAATTTCAGTCTCTGGTTTTATGCAGCACCCCAAGGCACCTTTCCCCATAAGCAAGCACTAGTTGGTTTTCTAAATTTGAGACCCTTTTCTATTTTGTAATTCAGTTCATGTGTAGTCAAGTTTACATTCCGTGTATTCGTGATATCTTATGATGTTTCTTTTTCTGTGTGACGTAGTTCACGTAGAATCACCGTACCTGCATCCACTCACTATGCCGCTATGGGCCTGATGACACAGATTTCATTGCTGAGTGATATTGCATTGTACGTACGTGCCACAAGTTCTTTATCCATTTTTTGCTTTCTGGGATATTTACCTGATACTGTAGACGAGCTTCTTGTGAACACAGCCGTCTCAAATATTGGGGTGGCTGTCTGTTTTTGATTTTAATTTCCGTAAGCTATAGGACCATAAGTGGAAGTGCCATAGGCTGTGTTGCTTTGTTTCTTTCGTGTTTCAGGAAACACCATACACTTCTCCAGGGTGGCTGCTGGCAATTTACATCCTGCCAATCAGCATAACAAGGCTCCCTGTTCTCCATATCCTGTCCTACCTTTCTGGATTTTACACTTTTTTCAGATGGCCCTTTTGCCAGGGGGGCAGTGAGACTTCATTGTAGTGCAGATTTCATTTACAGGCTTGCTTGGTTGGCCAAAAAGGGCGTATGCGTTTTTTCCTGAATATATTCAGGAAAAAACGCATACGCCCTTTTTGGCCAAGTGCATCATTGTCGACGTTCTGCCTCTTTTCCTATGCTTTCAGGGCAATTCCAGTCTACCCCCTGCAATCGTTTTCCTGAAATTCTGCCCCGCTTTCAAGTCCCCTTCGCAGGCTTACTTCAATATATTTTTGGAGGATAGCTGTCATTTATAACTCTGCAGGTTTGTGAATTACAGTGCCCCTGAGCTCCTTTCTTCAACTCGCTTTCTTGTGAGCTGGGCACAAAACCGCAGGATTGCTTCAGGCCCTAATCTGTTTCCAGCAGGGCACACTGAGCCTTTGTTTAATTCCTCTTCCTGGTGGGCAATGAGCGTTACATTTGCCCGTGCAGACACCTACAGCTAGTCTCTCATTGGTTCTCCCTATTCCTGTTCATTTTGCACAGAAATTGCAAGCTGTGCCAAAGAGGAGGTTAAAGGCACTGACTCTCCAAGCGGGGAGAGTGTTAGTAAAGCATCTGGAATGGTGAACCCGAGGACCAGGATACGAAAACTGAGATGCATTTTAAATCATTTCCCAATCACATGGTGGACGATACTCTTGGTTTCCCATGCATGTTTTAGCTGGAGGAAGAATCCCTTGAACCTGGAGAGTTGGGACCCATGGAATGGGTACCATGCAGTATGACTTCAAAGGGTCTGCATTTGCTCACCGAAACTCACCAATGCTATCAGCCTGAAGTGTCCAGCCTTATGTCTCAACCAGCTCTGGGTGTAGATGTGTTAAATCCCGGTTGCATCACATGCCCTGAGTGAATTATTTAAGAATTGCTCTCTATTTCACTGTCTTTATGATTTTTTTTTGAAATTTATTTTGATAATGGGATTTATCGGATTTTCACTGCTGCGTTTATGCCGCTGTACACACGCTTGATTCTCTTACGGAGACATATATATCCATGGGTTTTAAGATTCTTCCTAGTCAGGTATATTCCTAGGCGTTGAATATGTGGTGTTGGGTCCATTTCGTTGAGCAAGGAGTAGGTCTTGTCTATTACATATTTGGCTTATGGAAAGTTATCTGTGCTAATTTCAGTCTCTGGTTTTATGAAGCACCCCAACGCACCTTTCCCCATAAGCAAGCACTAGTTGGTTTTCTAAATTTGAGACCCTTTTCTATTTTGTAATTCAGTTCATGTGTAGTCAAGTTTACATTCCGTGTATTCGTGATATCTTATGATGTTTCTTTTTCTGTGTGACGTAGTTCACGTAGAATCACCGTACCTGCATCCACTCACTATGCCGCTACGGGCCTGATGACACAGATTTCATTGCTGAGTGATATTGCATTGCCCGTACGTGCCACAACTTCTTTATCCATATTTTGCTTTCTGGGATATTTACCTGTTACTGTAGACGAGCTTCTTGTGAACACAGCCGTCCCAAATATTGGGGTGGCTGTCTGTTTTTGATTTTAATTTCCGTAAGCTATAGGACCATAAGTGGAAGTGCCATAGACTGTGTTGCTTTGTTTCTTATGTGTTTCAGGAAACACCATACACTTCTCCAGGCTGGCTGCTGGCAATTTACATCCTGCCAATCAGCATAACAAGGCTCCCTGTTCTCCATATCCTGTCCTACCTTTCTGGATTTTACACTTTTTTCAGATGGCCCTCTTGCCCGGGGGGCAGTGAGACTTCATTGTAGTGCAGATTTCCTTTACAGGCTTGCTTGGTTGGCCAAAAAGGGCGTATGCGTTTTTTCCTGAATATATTCAGGAAAAAACGCATACGCCCTTTTTGGCCAAGTGCATCATTGTCGACGTTCTGCCTCTTTTCCTATGCTTTCAGGGCAATTCCAGTCTACCCCCTGCAATCCTTTTCCTGAAATTCTGCCCCGCTTTCAAGTCCCCTTTGCAGGCTTACTTCAATATATTTTTGGAGGATAGCTGTCATTTATAACTCTGCAGGTTTGTGAATTACAGTGTCCCTGAGCTCCTTTCTTCAACTCGCTTTCTTGTGAACTGGGCACAAAACCGCAGGATTGCTTCAGGCCCTAATCTGTTTCGGGCAGGGCATGCTGAGCCTTTGGTAAATTCCTCTTCCTGGTGGGAAATGAGCGTTACATTTGCCCGTGCAGACACCTACAGCTAGTCTCTCATTGGTTCTCCCTATTCCTGTTCATCTTGCACAGAAATTGCAAGCTGTGCCAAACAGGAGGTTACAGGCACTGACTCTCCAAGCAGGGAGACTGTTAGTAAATCATCTGGAATGGTGAACCCGAGGACCAGGATACGAAAACTGAGATGCATTTTAAATCATTTCCCCATAACACGGTGGACCATACTGTGGGTTTCACATGCATGTTTTAGCTGGAGGAAGAATCCCTTGAACCTGAAGAGTTGGGACCCATGGAATAGGTACCATACAGTATGACTTCAAAGGGTGTGCATTTGCTCACCTAAACTCACCAATGCTATCAGCCTGAAGTGTCCAGCCTTATGTCTCAACCAGCTCTGGGTGTAGATGTGGTCAATCCCGGTTGCATCACATGCCCTGAGTGAATTATTTAAGAATTGCTCTCTATTTCACTGTCTTTGTGTTTTGTTTTCGAAATTTATTTTGATAATGGGATTTATCGGATTTTCACTGCTGCCTTTCGGCCGCTGTACACACCCTTGATTCTCTTACGGAGACATATATATCCATGGGTTTTAAGATTCTTCCTAGTCAGGTATATTCCTAGGCGTTGAATATGTGGTGTTGGGTCCATTTCGTTGAGCAAGGAGTAGGTCTTGTCTATTACATATTGGGCTTATGGAAAGTTATCTGTGCTAATTTCAGTCTCTGGTTTTATGCAGCACCCCAAGGCACCTTTCCCCATAAGCAAGCACTAGTTGGTTTTCTAAATTTGAGACCCTTTTCTATTTTGTAATTCAGTTCATGTGTAGTCAAGTTTACATTCCGTGTATTCGTGATATCTTATGATGTTTCTTTTTCTGTGTGACGTAGTTCACGTAGAATCACCGTACCTGCATCCACTCACTATGTCGCTATGGGCCTGATGACACAGATTTCATTGCTGAGTGATATTGCATTGTACGTACGTGCCACAAGTTCTTTATCCATTTTTTGCTTTCTGGGATATTTACCTGATACTGTAGACGAGCTTCTTGTGAACACAGCCGTCTCAAATATTGGGGTGGCTGTCTGTTTTTGATTTTAATTTCCGTAAGCTATAGGACCATAAGTGGAAGTGCCATAGGCTGTGTTGCTTTGTTTCTTTCGTGTTTCAGGAAACACCATACACTTCTCCAGGGTGGCTGCTGGCAATTTACATCCTGTCAATCAGCATAACAAGGCTCCCTGTTCTCCATATCCTGTCCTACCTTTCTGGATTTTACACTTTTTTCAGATGGCCCTTTTGCCAGGGGGGCAGTGAGACTTCATTGTAGTGCAGATTTCATTTACAGGCTTGCTTGGTTGGCCAAAAAGGGCGTATGCGTTTTTTCCTGAATATATTCAGGAAAAAACGCATACACCCTTTTTGGCCAAGTGCATCATTGTCGACGTTCTGCCTCTTTTCCTATGCTTTCAGGGCAATTCCAGTCTACCCCCTGCAATCGTTTTCCTGAAATTCTGCCCCGCTTTCAAGTCCCCTTCGCAGGCTTACTTCAATATATTTTTGGAGGAAAGCTGTCATTTATAACTCTGCAGGTTTGTGAATTACAGTGCCCCTGAGCTCCTTTCTTCAACTCGCTTTCTTGTGAGCTGGGCACAAAACCGCAGGATTGCTTCAGGCCCTAATCTGTTTCCAGCAGGGCACACTGAGCCTTTGTTTAATTCCTCTTCCTGGTGGGCAATGAGCGTTACATTTGCCCGTGCAGACACCTACAGCTAGTCTCTCATTGGTTCTCCCTATTCCTGTTCATTTTGCACAGAAATTGCAAGCTGTGCCAAAGAGGAGGTTAAAGGCACTGACTCTCCAAGCGGGGAGAGTGTTAGTAAAGCATCTGGAATGGTGAACCCGAGGACCAGGATACGAAAACTGAGATGCATTTTAAATCATTTCCCAATCACATGGTGGACGATACTCTTGGTTTCCCATGCATGTTTTAGCTGGAGGAAGAATCCCTTGAACCTGGAGAGTTGGGACCCATGGAATGGGTACCATGCAGTATGACTTCAAAGGGTCTGCATTTGCTCACCGAAACTCACCAATGCTATCAGCCTGAAGTGTCCAGCCTTATGTCTCAACCAGCTCTGGGTGTAGATGTGTTAAATCCCGGTTGCATCACATGCCCTGAGTGAATTATTTAAGAATTGCTCTCTATTTCACTGTCTTTATGATTTTTTTTTGAAATTTATTTTGATAATGGGATTTATCGGATTTTCACTGCTGCGTTTATGCCGCTGTACACACGCTTGATTCTCTTACGGAGACATATATATCCATGGGTTTTAAGATTCTTCCTAGTCAGGTATATTCCTAGGCGTTGAATATGTGGTGTTGGGTCCATTTCGTTGAGCAAGGAGTAGGTCTTGTCTATTACATATTTGGCTTATGGAAAGTTATCTGTGCTAATTTCAGTCTCTGGTTTTATGAAGCACCCCAACGCACCTTTCCCCATAAGCAAGCACTAGTTGGTTTTCTAAATTTGAGACCCTTTTCTATTTTGTAATTCAGTTCATGTGTAGTCAAGTTTACATTCCGTGTATTCGTGATATCTTATGATGTTTCTTTTTCTGTGTGACGTAGTTCACGTAGAATCACCGTACCTGCATCCACTCACTATGCCGCTACGGGCCTGATGACACAGATTTCATTGCTGAGTGATATTGCATTGCACATACGTGCCACAAGTTCTTTATCCATTTTTTGCTTTCTGGGATATTTACCTGGTACTGCAGATGAGCTTCTTGTGAACACAGCCGTCCCAAACATTGGGGTGGCTGTCTGTTTTTGATTTTAATTTCCGTAAGCTATAGGACCATAAGTGGAAGTGCCATAGACTGTGTTGCTTTGTTTCTTATGTGTTTCAGGAAACACCATACACTTCTCCAGGCTGGCTGCTGGCAATTTACATCCTGTCAATCAGCATAACAAGGCTCCCTGTTCTCCATATCCTGTCCTACCTTTCTGGATTTTACACTTTTTTCAGATGGCCCTCTTGCCCGGGGGGCAGTGAGACTTCATTGTAGTGCAGATTTCCTTTACAGGCTTGCTTGGTTGGCCAAAAAGGGCGTATGCGTTTTTTCCTGAATATATTCAGGAAAAAACGCATATGCCCTTTTTGGCCAAGTGCATCATTGTCGACGTTCTGCCTCTTTTCCTATGCTTTCAGGGCAATTCCAGTCTACCCCCTGCAATCCTTTTCCTGAAATTCTGCCCCGCTTTCAAGTCCCCTTTGCAGGCTTACTTCAATATATTTTTGGAGGATAGCTGTCATTTATAACTCTGCAGGTTTGTGAATTACAGTGTCCCTGAGCTCCTTTCTTCAACTCGCTTTCTTGTGAACTGGGCACAAAACCGCAGGATTGCTTCAGGCCCTAATCTGTTTCGGGCAGGGCATGCTGAGCCTTTGGTAAATTCCTCTTCCTGGTGGGAAATGAGCGTTACATTTGCCCGTGCAGACACCTACAGCTAGTCTCTCATTGGTTCTCCCTATTCCTGTTCATCTTGCACAGAAATTGCAAGGTGTGCCAAACAGGAGGTTAAAGGCACTGACTCTCCAAGCAGGGAGACTGTTAGTAAATCATCTGGAATGGTGAACCCGAGGACCAGGATACGAAAACTGAGATGCATTTTAAATCATTTCCCCATAACACGGTGGACCATACTGTGGGTTTCACATGCATGTTTTAGCTGGAGGAAGAATCCCTTGAACCTGAAGAGTTGGGACCCATGGAATAGGTACCATACAGTATGACTTCAAAGGGTGTGCATTTGCTCACCTAAACTCACCAATGCTATCAGCCTGAAGTGTCCAGCCTTATGTCTCAAACAGCTCTGGGTGTAGATGTGGTCAATCCCGGTTGCATCACATGCCCTGAGTGAATTATTTAAGAATTGCTCTCTATTTCACTGTCTTTGTGTTTTGTTTTCGAAATTTATTTTGATAATGGGATTTATCGGATTTTCACTGCTGCCTTTCGGCCGCTGTACACACCCTTGATTCTCTTACGGAGACATATATATCCATGGGTTTTAAGATTCTTCCTAGTCAGGTATATTCCTAGGCGTTGAATATGTGGTGTTGGGTCCATTTCGTTGAGCAAGGAGTAGGTCTTGTCTATTACATATTGGGCTTATGGAAAGTTATCTGTGCTAATTTCAGTCTCTGGTTTTATGCAGCACCCCAAGGCACCTTTCCCCATAAGCAAGCACTAGTTGGTTTTCTAAATTTGAGACCCTTTTCTATTTTGTAATTCAGTTCATGTGTAGTCAAGTTTACATTCCGTGTATTCGTGATATCTTATGATGTTTCTTTTTCTGTGTGACGTAGTTCACGTAGAATCACCGTACCTGCATCCACTCACTATGCCGCTATGGGCCTGATGACACAGATTTCATTGCTGAGTGATATTGCATTGTACGTACGTGCCACAAGTTCTTTATCCATTTTTTGCTTTCTGGGATATTTACCTGATACTGTAGACGAGCTTCTTGTCAACACAGCCGTCTCAAATATTGGGGTGGCTGTCTGTTTTTGATTTTAATTTCCGTAAGCTATAGGACCATAAGTGGAAGTGCCATAGGCTGTGTTGCTTTGTTTCTTTCGTGTTTCAGGAAACACCATACACTTCTCCAGGGTGGCTGCTGGCAATTTACATCCTGCCAATCAGCATAACAAGGCTCCCTGTTCTCCATATCCTGTCCTACCTTTCTGGATTTTACACTTTTTTCAGATGGCCCTTTTGCCAGGGGGGCAGTGAGACTTCATTGTAGTGCAGATTTCATTTACAGGCTTGCTTGGTTGGCCAAAAAGGGCGTATGCGTTTTTTCCTGAATATATTCAGGAAAAAACGCATACGCCCTTTTTGGCCAAGTGCATCATTGTCGACGTTCTGCCTCTTTTCCTATGCTTTCAGGGCAATTCCAGTCTACCCCCTGCAATCGTTTTCCTGAAATTCTGCCCCGCTTTCAAGTCCCCTTCGCAGGCTTACTTCAATATATTTTTGGAGGAAAGCTGTCATTTATAACTCTGCAGGTTTGTGAATTACAGTGCCCCTGAGCTCCTTTCTTCAACTCGCTTTCTTGTGAGCTGGGCACAAAACCGCAGGATTGCTTCAGGCCCTAATCTGTTTCCAGCAGGGCACACTGAGCCTTTGTTTAATTCCTCTTCCTGGTGGGCAATGAGCGTTACATTTGCCCGTGCAGACACCTACAGCTAGTCTCTCATTGGTTCTCCCTATTCCTGTTCATTTTGCACAGAAATTGCAAGCTGTGCCAAAGAGGAGGTTAAAGGCACTGACTCTCCAAGCGGGGAGAGTGTTAGTAAAGCATCTGGAATGGTGAACCCGAGGACCAGGATACGAAAACTGAGATGCATTTTAAATCATTTCCCAATCACATGGTGGACGATACTCTTGGTTTCCCATGCATGTTTTAGCTGGAGGAAGAATCCCTTGAACCTGGAGAGTTGGGACCCATGGAATGGGTACCATGCAGTATGACTTCAAAGGGTCTGCATTTACTCACCGAAACTCACCAATGCTATCAGCCTGAAGTGTCCAGCCTTATGTCTCAACCAGCTCTGGGTGTAGATGTGTTAAATCCCGGTTGCATCACATGCCCTGAGTGAATTATTTAAGAATTGCTCTCTATTTCACTGTCTTTATGATTTTTTTTTGAAATTTATTTTGATAATGGGATTTATCGGATTTTCACTGCTGCGTTTATGCCGCTGTACACACGCTTGATTCTCTTACGGAGACATATATATCCATGGGTTTTAAGATTCTTCCTAGTCAGGTATATTCCTAGGCGTTGAATATGTGGTGTTGGGTCCATTTCGTTGAGCAAGGAGTAGGTCTTGTCTATTACATATTTGGCTTATGGAAAGTTATCTGTGCTAATTTCAGTCTCTGGTTTTATGAAGCACCCCAACGCACCTTTCCCCATAAGCAAGCACTAGTTGGTTTTCTAAATTTGAGACCCTTTTCTATTTTGTAATTCAGTTCATGTGTAGTCAAGTTTACATTCCGTGTATTCGTGATATCTTATGATGTTTCTTTTTCTGTGTGACGTAGTTCACGTAGAATCACCGTACCTGCATCCACTCACTATGCCGCTACGGGCCTGATGACACAGATTTCATTGCTGAGTGATATTGCATTGCCCGTACGTGCCACAACTTCTTTATCCATATTTTGCTTTCTGGGATATTTACCTGTTACTGTAGACGAGCTTCTTGTGAACACAGCCGTCCCAAATATTGGGGTGGCTGTCTGTTTTTGATTTTAATTTCCGTAAGCTATAGGACCATAAGTGGAAGTGCCATAGACTGTGTTGCTTTGTTTCTTATGTGTTTCAGGAAACACCATACACTTCTCCAGGCTGGCTGCTGGCAATTTACATCCTGTCAATCAGCATAACAAGGCTCCCTGTTCTCCATATCCTGTCCTACCTTTCTGGATTTTACACTTTTTTCAGATGGCCCTCTTGCCCGGGGGGCAGTGAGACTTCATTGTAGTGCAGATTTCCTTTACAGGCTTGCTTGGTTGGCCAAAAAGGGCGTATGCGTTTTTTCCTGAATATATTCAGGAAAAAACGCATACGCCCTTTTTGGCCAAGTGCATCATTGTCGACGTTCTGCCTCTTTTCCTATGCTTTCAGGGCAATTCCAGTCTACCCCCTGCAATCCTTTTCCTGAAATTCTGCCCCGCTTTCAAGTCCCCTTTGCAGGCTTACTTCAATATATTTTTGGAGGATAGCTGTCATTTATAACTCTGCAGGTTTGTGAATTACAGTGTCCCTGAGCTCCTTTCTTCAACTCGCTTTCTTGTGAACTGGGCACAAAACCGCAGGATTGCTTCAGGCCCTAATCTGTTTCGGGCAGGGCATGCTGAGCCTTTGGTAAATTCCTCTTCCTGGTGGGAAATGAGCGTTACATTTGCCCGTGCAGACACCTACAGCTAGTCTCTCATTGGTTCTCCCTATTCCTGTTCATCTTGCACAGAAATTGCAAGGTGTGCCAAACAGGAGGTTAAAGGCACTGACTCTCCAAGCAGGGAGACTGTTAGTAAATCATCTGGAATGGTGAACCCGAGGACCAGGATACGAAAACTGAGATGCATTTTAAATCATTTCCCCATAACACGGTGGACCATACTGTGGGTTTCACATGCATGTTTTAGCTGGAGGAAGAATCCCTTGAACCTGAAGAGTTGGGACCCATGGAATAGGTACCATACAGTATGACTTCAAAGGGTGTGCATTTGCTCACCTAAACTCACCAATGCTATCAGCCTGAAGTGTCCAGCCTTATGTCTCAACCAGCTCTGGGTGTAGATGTGGTCAATCCCGGTTGCATCACATGCCCTGAGTGAATTATTTATGAATTGCTCTCTATTTCACAGTCTTTGTGTTTTGTTTTCGAAATTTATTTTGATAATGGGATTTATCGGATTTTCACTGCTGCCTTTCGGCCGCTGTACACACCCTTGATTCTCTTACGGAGACATATATATCCATGGGTTTTAAGATTCTTCCTAGTCAGGTATATTCCTAGGCGTTGAATATGTGGTGTTGGGTCCATTTCGTTGAGCAAGGAGTAGGTCTTGTCTATTACATATTGGGCTTATGGAAAGTTATCTGTGCTAATTTCAGTCTCTGGTTTTATGCAGCACCCCAAGGCACCTTTCCCCATAAGCAAGCACTAGTTGGTTTTCTAAATTTGAGACCCTTTTCTATTTTGTAATTCAGTTCATGTGTAGTCAAGTTTACATTCCGTGTATTCGTGATATCTTATGATGTTTCTTTTTCTGTGTGACGTAGTTCACGTAGAATCACCGTACCTGCATCCACTCACTATGCCGCTACGGGCCTGATGACACAGATTTCATTGCTGAGTGATATTGCATTGTACGTACGTGCCACAAGTTCTTTATCCATTTTTTGCTTTCTGGGATATTTACCTGATACTGTAGACGAGCTTCTTGTGAACACAGCCGTCTCAAATATTGGGGTGGCTGTCTGTTTTTGATTTTAATTTCCGTAAGCTATAGGACCATAAGTGGAAGTGCCATAGGCTGTGTTGCTTTGTTTCTTTCGTGTTTCAGGAAACACCATACACTTCTCCAGGGTGGCTGCTGGCAATTTACATCCTGCCAATCAGCATAACAAGGCTCCCTGTTCTCCATATCCTGTCCTACCTTTCTGGATTTTACACTTTTTTCAGATGGCCCTTTTGCCAGGGTGGCAGTGAGACTTCATTGTAGTGCAGATTTCATTTACAGGCTTGCTTGGTTGGCCAAAAAGGGCGTATGCGTTTTTTCCTGAATATATTCAGGAAAAAACGCATACGCCCTTTTTGGCCAAGTGCATCATTGTCGACGTTCTGCCTCTTTTCCTATGCTTTCAGGGCAATTCCAGTCTACCCCCTGCAATCGTTTTCCTGAAATTCTGCCCCGCTTTCAAGTCCCCTTCGCAGGCTTACTTCAATATATTTTTGGAGGAAAGCTGTCATTTATAACTCTGCAGGTTTGTGAATTACAGTGCCCCTGAGCTCCTTTCTTCAACTCGCTTTCTTGTGAGCTGGGCACAAAACCGCAGGATTGCTTCAGGCCCTAATCTGTTTCCAGCAGGGCACACTGAGCCTTTGTTTAATTCCTCTTCCTGGTGGGCAATGAGCGTTACATTTGCCCGTGCAGACACCTACAGCTAGTCTCTCATTGGTTCTCCCTATTCCTGTTCATTTTGCACAGAAATTGCAAGCTGTGCCAAAGAGGAGGTTAAAGGCACTGACTCTCCAAGCGGGGAGAGTGTTAGTAAAGCATCTGGAATGGTGAACCCGAGGACCAGGATACGAAAACTGAGATGCATTTTAAATCATTTCCCAATCACATGGTGGACGATACTCTTGGTTTCCCATGCATGTTTTAGCTGGAGGAAGAATCCCTTGAACCTGGAGAGTTGGGACCCATGGAATGGGTACCATGCAGTATGACTTCAAAGGGTCTGCATTTGCTCACCGAAACTCACCAATGCTATCAGCCTGAAGTGTCCAGCCTTATGTCTCAACCAGCTCTGGGTGTAGATGTGTTAAATCCCGGTTGCATCACATGCCCTGAGTGAATTATTTAAGAATTGCTCTCTATTTCACTGTCTTTATGATTTTTTTTTGAAATTTATTTTGATAATGGGATTTATCGGATTTTCACTGCTGCGTTTATGCCGCTGTACACACGCTTGATTCTCTTACGGAGACATATATATCCATGGGTTTTAAGATTCTTCCTAGTCAGGTATATTCCTAGGCGTTGAATATGTGGTGTTGGGTCCATTTCGTTGAGCAAGGAGTAGGTCTTGTCTATTATATATTTGGCTTATGGAAAGTTATCTGTGCTAATTTCAGTCTCTGGTTTTATGAAGCACCCCAACGCACCTTTCCCCATAAGCAAGCACTAGTTGGTTTTCTAAATTTGAGACCCTGTTCTGTTTTGTAATTCAGTTCATGTGTAGTCAAGTTTACATTCCGTGTATTAGTGATATCTTATGATGTTTCTTTTTCTGTGTGACGTAGTTCACGTAGAATCACCGTACCTGCATCCACTCACTATGCCGCTACGGGCCTGATGACACAGATTTCATTGCTGAGTGATATTGCATTGTACGTACGTGCCACAACTTCTTTATCCATATTTTGCTTTCTGGGATATTTACCTGTTACTGTAGACGAGCTTCTTGTGAACACAGCCGTCCCAAATATTGGGGTGGCTGTCTGTTTTTGATTTTAATTTCCGTAAGCTATAGGACCATAAGTGGAAGTGCCATAGACTGTGTTGCTTTGTTTCTTATGTGTTTCAGGAAACACCATACACTTCTCCAGGCTGGCTGCTGGCAATTTACATCCTGCCAATCAGCACAACAAGGCTCCCTGTTCTCCATATCCTCTCCTACCTTTCTGGATTTTACACTTTTTTCAGATGGCCCTCTTGCCCGGGGGGCAGTGAGACTTCATTGTAGTGCAGATTTCCTTTACAGGCTTGCTTGGTTGGCCAAAAAGGGCGTATGCGTTTTTTCCTGAATATATTCAGGAAAAAACGCATACGCCCTTTTTGGCCAAGTGCATCATTGTCGACGTTCTGCCTCTTTTCCTATGCTTTCAGGGCAATTCCAGTCTACCCCCTGCAATCGTTTTCCTGAAATTCTGCCCCGCTTTCAAGTCCCCTTCGCAGGCTTACTTCAATATATTTTTGGAGGATAGCTGTCATTTATAACTCTGCAGGTTTGTGAATTACAGTGCCCCTGAGCTCCTTTCTTCAACTCGCTTTCTTGTGAACTGGGCACAAAACCGCAGGATTGCTTCAGGCCCTAATCTGTTTCGGGCAGGGCATGCTGAGCCTTTGGTAAATTCCTCTTCCTGGTGGGAAATGAGCGTTACATTTGCCCGTGCAGACACCTACAGCTAGTCTCTCATTGGTTCTCCCTATTCCTGTTCATCTTGCACAGAAATTGCAAGCTGTGCCAAACAGGAGGTTAAAGGCACTGACTCTCCAAGCAGGGAGACTGTTAGTAAATCATCTGGAATGGTGAACCCGAGGACCAGGATACGAAAACTGAGATGCATTTTAAATCATTTCCCCATAACACGGTGGACCATACTGTGGGTTTCACATGCATGTTTTAGCTGGAGGAAGAATCCCTTGAACCTGAAGAGTTGGGACCCATGGAATAGGTACCATACAGTATGACTTCAAAGGGTGTGCATTTGCTCACCTAAATTCACCAATGCTATCAGCCTGAAGTGTCCAGCCTTATGTCTCAACCAGCTCTGGGTGTAGATGTGGTCAATCCCGGTTGCATCACATGCCCTGAGTGAATTATTTAAGAATTGCTCTCTATTTCACTGTCTTTGTGTTTTGTTTTCGAAATTTATTTTGATAATGGGATTTATCGGATTTTCACTGCTGCCTTTCGGCCGCTGTACACACCCTTGATTCTCTTACGGAGACATATATATCCATGGGTTTTAAGATTCTTCCTAGTCAGGTATATTCCTAGGCGTTGAATATGTGGTGTTGGGTCCATTTCGTTGACCAAGGAGTAGGTCTTGTCTATTACATACTGGGCTTATGGAAAGTTATCTGTGCTAATTTCAGTCTCTGGTTTTATGCAGCACCCCAACGCACCTTCCCCATAAGCAAGCACTAGTTGGTTTTCTAAATTTGAGACCCTTTTCTATTTTGTAATTCAGTTCATGTGTCGTCAAGTTTACATTCCGTGTATTCGTGATATCTTATGATGTTTCTTTTTCTGTGTGACGTAGTTCACGTAGAATCACCGTACCTGCATCCACTCACTATGCCGCTACGTGCCTGATGACACAGATTTCATTGCTGAGTGATATTGCATTGTACGTACGTGCCACAAGTTCTTTATCCATTTTTTGCTTTCTGGGATATTTACCTGATACTGTAGACGAGCTTCTTGTGAACACAGCCGTCTCAAATATTGGGGTGGCTCTCTGTTTTTGATTTTAATTTCCCTAAGGAATAGGACCATAAGTGCAATTGCCATAGGCTGTGTTGCTTTATTTCTTACGTGTTTCAGGAAACACCATACACTTCTCCAGGGTGGCTGTTCAAAATTTACATCCTGCCAATCAGCATAACAAGGCTGCCTGTTCTCCATATCCTGTCCTTCCTTTCTGGGTTTTACACTTTTTTCAGATGGCCCTTTTGCCCGGAGGGCAGTGAGATTTCATTGTAGTGCAGATTGCTTTACAGGCTTGCTTGGTTGGCCAAAAAGTGCGTATGCGTTTTTTCCTGAATATATTCAGGAAAAAACACATACGCACTTTTTGGCCAAGTGCATCATTGTCGACGTTGTGCCTCTTTTCCTATGCTTTCAGGGCAATTCCAGTCTACCCCCTGCAATCGTTTTCCTGAAATTCTGCCCCGCTTTCAAGTCCCCTTCGCAGGCTTACTTCAATATACTTTTGGAAGATAGCTGTCATTTATAACTCTGCAGGTTTGTGAATTACAGTGCCCCTGAGCTCCATTCTTCAACTCGCTTTCTTGTGAGCTGGGCACAAAACTACAGGATTGCTTAAGGCCCTACTCTGTTTCCAGCAGGGCACACTGAGCCTTTGTTTAATTCCTCTTCCTGGTGGGCAATGAGGGTTACATTTGCCTGTGCAGACACCTACAGCTAGTCTCTCATTGGTTCTCCCTATTCCTCTTCATCTTGCACAGAAATAGCAAGCTGTGCCAAAGACGAGGTTAAAGGCACTGACTCTCCAAGCGGGGAGAGTGTTAGTAAAGCATCTGGAATGGTGAACCCGAGGACCAGGATACGAAAACTGAGATGCATTTTAAATCGTTTCCCAATCACATGGTGGACGATACTCTGGGTTTCCCATGCATGTTTTAGCTGGAGGAAGAATGCCTTGAACCTGGAGAGTTGGGACCCATGGAATGGGTACCATGCAGTATGACATAAAAGGGTCTGCATTTGCTCACCGAAACTCACCAATGCTATCAGCCTGAAGTGTCCAGCCTTATGTCTCAAACAGCTCTGGGTGTAGATGTGGTCAATCCCGGTTGCATCACATGCCCTGAGTGAATTATTTAAGAATTGCTCTCTATTTCACTGTCTTTGTGTTTTGTTTTCGAAATTTATTTGGATAATGGGATTTATCGGATTTTCACTGCTGCATTTCGGCCGCTGTACACACGCTTGATTCTCTTACGGAGACATATATATCCATGGGTTTTAAGATTCTTCCTAGTCAGGTATATTCCTAGGCGTTGAATATGTGGTCTTGGGTCCATTTCGTTGAGCAAGGAGTAGGACTTGTCTATTACATATTTGGCTTATGGAAAGTTAGCTGTGCTAATTTCAGTCTCTGGTTTTATGCAGCACCCCAAGGCACCTTTCTCCATAAGCAAGTACTAGTTGGTTTTCTAAATTTGAGACCCTGTTCTGTTTTGTAATTCAGTTCATGTGTAGTCAAGTTTACATTCCGTGTATTAGTGATATCTTATGATGTTTCTTTTTCTGTGTGACGTAGTTCACGTAGAGTCACCGTACCCGCATCCACTCACTATGCCCCTATGGGCCTGATGACACAGATTTCATTGCTGAGTGATATTGCATTGTACGTACGTGCCACAACTTCTTTATCCATTTTTTGCTTTCTTGGATATTTACCTGATAATGTAGACGCGCTTCTTCTGAACACAGCTGTCCCAAATATTGGGGTGGCTGTCTGTTTTTGATTTTAATTTCCGTAACCTATAGGACCATAAGTGGAAGTGCCATAGGCTGTGTTGCTTTGTTTCTTACGTGTTTCAGGAAACACCATACACTTCTCCAGGGTGGCTGCTGGCAATTTACATCCTGCCAATCAGCTTAACAAGGCTTCCTGTTCTCCATATCCTGTCCTACCTTTCTGGATTTTACACTTATTTTAGAGGGCCCTTTTGCCTGTGGGGCAGTGAGACTTCATTGTAGTGCAGATTTCCTTTACAGGCTTGCTTGGTTGGCCAAAAAGGGCGTATGCGTTTTTTCCTGAATATATTCAGGAAAAAACGCATACGCCCTTTTTGGCCAAGTGCATCATTGTTGACGTTGTGCCTCTTTTCCTATGCTTTCAGGGCAATTCCAGTCTACCCCCTGCAATCGTTTTCCTGAAATTCTGCCCCGCTTTCAAGTCCCCTTCGCAGGCTTACTTCAATATAATTTTGGAGGATAGCTGTCAATTATAACTCTGCAGGTTTGTGAATTACAGTGCCCCTGAGCTCCTTTCTTCAACTCGCTTTCTTGTGAGCTGGGCACAAAACCGCAGGATTGCTTCAGGCCCTAATCTGTTTCCAGCAGGGCACACTGAGCCTTTGTTTAATTCCTCTTCCTGGTGGGCAATGAGCATTACATATGCCCGTGCAGACACCTACAGCTAGTCTCTCATTGGTTCTCCCTATTCCTGTTCATCTTGCACAGAAATTGCAAGCTGTGCCAAAGAGGAGGTTAAAGGCACTGACTCTCCAAGCCGGTAGAGTGTTAGTAAAGCATCTGGATTGGTGAAACCGAGGACCAGGATACGAAAACTGAGATGCATTTTAAATCGTTTCCCAATCACACGGTGGACGATACTCTGGGTTTCCCATGCATGTTTTAGCTGGAGGAAGAATCCCTTGAACCTGGAGAGTTGGGACCCATGGAATGGGTACCATGCAGTATGACTTCAAAGGGTCTGCATTTGCTCACCGAAACTCACCAATGCTATCAGCCTGAAGTGTCCAGCCTTATGTCTCAACCAGCTCTGGGTGTAGATGTGGTCAATCCCGGTTGCATCACATGCCCTGAGTGAATTATTTAAGAATTGCTCTCTATTTCACTGTCTTTGTGTTTTGTTTTCGAAATTTATTTTGATAATGGGATTTATCGGATTTTCACTGCTGCGTTTGTCCGCTGTACACACGCTTGATTCTCTTACGGAGACATATAAATCAATGGGTTTTAAGATTCTTCCTAGTCAGGTATATTCCTAGGCGTTGAATATGTGGTGTTGGGTCCATTTCGTTGAGCAAGGAGTAGGTCTTGTCTATTACATATTTGGCTTATGGAAAGTTATCTGTGCTAATTTCAGTCTCTGGTTTTATGCAGCACCCCAAGGCACCTTTCCCCATAAGCAAGCACTAGTTGGTTTTCTAAATTTGAGACCCTGTTCTGTTTTGTAATTCAGTTCATGTGTAGTCAAGTTTACATTCCGTGTATTAGTGATATCTTATGATGTTTCTTTTTCTGTGTGACGTAGTTCACGTAGAATCACCGTACCTGCATCCACTCACTATGCCGCTACGGGCCTGATGACACAGATTTCATTGCTGAGTGATATTGCATTGCACGTACGTGCCACAACTTCTTTATCCATTTTCTGCTTTCTGGGATATTTACCTGGTACTGTAGACGAGCTTCTTGGGAACACAGCCGTCCCAAACTTTGGGGTGGCTCTCAGTTTTTGATTTTAATTTCCCTAAGCAATAGGACCATAAGTGCAATTGCCATAGGCTGTGTTGCTTTATTTCTTACGTGTTTCAGGAAACACCATACACTTCTCCCGGGTGGCTGTTCACAATTTACATCCTGCCAATCAGCATAACAAGGCTCCCTGTTCTCCATATCCTGTCCTACCTTTCTGGATTTTACACTTTTTTCAGATGGCCCTTTTGCCCGGGGGGGCAGGGAGATTTCATTGTAGTGTAGATTTCCTTTACAGGCTTGCTTCGTTGGCCAAGAAGTGCGTATGCATTTTTTCCTGAATATATTCAGGAAAAAACGCATATGCCCTTTTTGGCCAAGTGCATCATTGTCGACGTTTTGCCTCTTTTCCTATGCTTTCAAGGCAATTCCTGTCTACCCCCTGCAATCGTTTTCCTAAAATTTTGGCCCGCCTTCCAGTCCCCTTCGCAGGCTTACTTCAATATGTTTTTGGAGGATAGCTGTCATTTATAACTCTGCAGGTTTGTGAATTACAGTGACCCTGAGCTCCTTTCTTCAATTCGCTTTCTTGTGAGCTGGGCCCAAAACCGCAGGATTGCTTCAGGCCCTAATCTGTTTCCGGCAGGGCACGCTGAGCCTTTGGTTAATTCCTCTTCGTGGTGGTAAATGAGCGTTACATTTGCCCGTGCAGACACCTACATCTAGTCTCTCATTGCTTCTCCTTTTCCTGTTCATCTTGCACAGAAATTGCAAGCTGTGCCAAATACGAGGTTAAAGGCACTGACTCTCCAAGCGGGGAGATTGTTAGTAAAGCATCTGGAATGGTGAACCCGAGGACAAGGATACAAAAACTGAGATGCATTTTAAATTGTTTCCCAATCACACGGTGGACGATAGTCTGGGTTTCTCATGCATGTTTTAGCCAGAGGAAGAATCCTTTGAACCTGGAGAGTTGGGACCCATGGAATGTGTACCATGCAGTATGACTTCAAAGGGTCTGCATTTGCTCACCAAAACTCACCAATGCTATCAGCCTGAAGTGTCCAGCCTTATGTCTCAACCAGCTCTGGGTGTAGTTGGTGTCAATCCCGGTTGCATCACATGCCCTGAGTGAATTATTTAAGAATTGCTCTCTATTTCACTGTCTTTGTGTTTTGTTTTTGAAATTTATTTTGATAATGGGATTTATCGGATTTTTACTGCTGCGTTTATGGCGCTGTACACACGCTTGGTTCTCTTACGGAGACATATAAATCCATGGGTTTTAAGATTCTTCCTAGTCAGGTATATTCCTAGGCGTTGAATATGTGGTGTTGCGTCCATTCCGTTGAGCAAGGAGTAGGTCTTGTCTATTACATATTTGGCTTATGGAATGTTATCTGTGCTAATTTCAGTCTCTGGTTTTATGAAGCACCCCAAAGCACCTTTCCCCATAAGCAAGCACTAGTTGGTTTTCTAAATTTGAGACCCTGTTCTGTTTTGTAATTCTGTTCATGTGTAGTCAAGTTTACATTCCGTGTATTAGTGATATCTTATGATGTTTCTTTTTCTGTGTGACGTAGTTCACGTAGAATCACCGTACCTGCATCCACTCACTATGCCGCTACGGGCCTGATGACACAGATTTCATTGCTGAGTGATATTGCATTGCACATACGTGCCACAAGTTCTTTATCCATTTTTTGCTTTCTGGGATATTTACCTGGTACTGCAGATGAGCTTCTTGTGAACACAGCCGTCCCAAACATTGGGGTGGCTGTCTGTTTTTGAATTTAATTTCCGTAATCTTTGGGACCATAAGTGGAAGTGCCATAGGCTGTGTTGCTTTGTTTCTTATGGATTTCAGGAAACACCATACACTTCTCCAGGATGGCTGTTGGCAATTTACATCCTGCCAATCAGCATAACCAAGCTCCCTGTTCTCCATATCCTTTCCTAACTTTCTGGATTTTACACTTTTTTCAGATGGCCCTTTTGCCCAGGGGGCAGTTAGACTTCATTGTAGTGCAGATTTCCTTTACAGGCTTGCTTGGTTTGCGAAAAAGGGCGTATGCGTTTTTTCCTGAATATATTCAGGAAAAAATTCATACGCACTTTTTGGCCAAGTGCACCATTGTCGACGTTCTGCCTCTTTTCCTATGCTTTCTGGGCAAATCCAGTCTACCCCCTGCAATCGTTTTCCTGAAATTCTGCCCCGCTTTCACGTCCCCTTCGCAGGCTTACTTCAATATATTTTTGGAGGATAGCTGTCATTTATAACTCAGCAGGTTTGTGAATTACAGTGACCCTGAGCTCCTTTCTTCAACTCGCTTTCTTGTGAGCTGGGCACAAAACCGCAGGATTGCTTCAGGCCCTAATCTGTTTCCGGCAGGGCACGCTGAGCCTTTGGTTAATTCCTCTTCCTGGTGGGAAATGAGCCTTACATTTGACCGTGCAAATACCTATAGCTAGTCTCTCATTGGTTCTCCCTATTCCTGTTCATCTTGCGCAGAAATTGCAAGCTGTGCCAAACAGGAGGTCAAAGGCACTGACTCTCCAAGCGGGGAGAGTGTTAGTAAACCCTCTGGAATGGTGAACCCGAGGACCAGGATACGAAAACTGAGATGCATTTTAAGTCGTTTCCCAATCACACGGTGGACCATACTCGGCGTTTCCCACGCATGTTTTAGCTGAAGAAAGAATCCCTTGAACCTGGAGAGTTGGGACCCTTGGAATGGGTACCATGCAGTATGACTTCAAAGGATCTGCATTTGTTTACTGAAACTCACCAATGCTATCAGCCTGAAGTGTCCAGCCTTATGTCTCAACCAGCTCTGGGTGTAGATGTGGTAAATCCAGGTTGCATCACATGCCCTGAGTGAATTATTTAAGAATTGCTCTCTATTTCACTGTCATTGTGTTTTGTTTTTGAAATTTATTTTAATAATGGGATTTATCGCATTTTCACTGCTTCGTTTATGCTGCTGTACACGCGCTTGTTTCTCTTACGGAGACATATAAGCCCATGGGTTTTAAGATTCTTACTAATCCGGTATATTCTTAGGCATTGAATATGGCGTGTTGAGTCCATTTCGTTGAGCAAGGAGTAGGTCTTGACTATTACATATTTGGCTTATGGAATGGTATCTGTGCTAATTTTAATCTCTGGTTTTATGTAGCACCCCAACTCACCTTTCCCCTTAAGGAAGCATAAGTTGGTTTTCTTAATTTGAAACCCTCTTCTCTTTTGTAATTCAGTTCATGTGTAGCCATGTTAACATTCCATGTATTAGTGATATCTTATGTCTTTTTCTTTTTGAATTATGTGACTTCGAATGATCACACGTAACTCCTCTGGAGTTGTTATAACTGGCCGTATTTCATTGATTTCCAGGCTGAGTAATATTCCACTCTACATAATCACCACATCTCTGTCCGTTTTTTCTCTGCAGATACATTTAAGTTATAACCTAGTCGAGGATCTTTTAAACAGAGAGGTGGTAAACATTGGGGTGCCTGTGTCCTCTCGATTTTTGTTTTTCCCAAGATATACGTCCATGAGTGCAAGTGCCCTGTGCTCGGTAGCTCATTTTTTAGATGCTTTAGTAAACACAATAGACTTATCCAGAGTGACCGTTTGCAATATACATTTCCACTATAAGACTCACAGGGCTCCCTTTTCTCCTTGCCCTGTCCTGCATTTCTGGTGTTTACACTTTATGAGGACGGCTCTTCTGACAGATGCAAAGTGATATGTTTTGTAGTATTGATTTCCACTGCCCACCTGTTTGGTTGGCTAAAAAAGTGTATGCCCTTTTCTTGAATATATACAGAAAAAGACACATACACCCTTTTTGGCCAACTGCAATGTTGGCAATGTTCAGCCCCTTTTCTTGTGCTTAATGGCAAGTCCTTTCTACCTCTTCCAATCCCTTTCCTGCCATTCTCCGTTGCTTACAAGTCCTTTTCTCTGACTTTCCTCAAGACATTTTTCAGTGATAGATATTTTCAATTCTGCAGTTTCGTGAATTTTAGTGCCCCTGAGTTCCATTTTCCAACTTGTGTTTATGGGAACTGGCCACAAAGCATCAGGATTCCTCAAGCCCTATTCTGTTTCCATGGGCAACCCTAGCCTTTGGTCAATTCGTCTTCCTGATTGGAAATTAGAGTGGCATGTGCCTGTCCGAACACCTAGGACTTGTCTCTCATTGTTCCTCCTCCTTCTGCTTCATCCTCTGGACAAATTCCAAACTGTATGCAACAGGATGTTGACAGTGCTGACATCTCCAAGTGGGGAGACTGTTAGTAAAGACGCTGGAGTGGTGAACCCTAGCACCAAGAGATGAGGAGATGAGATGCCTTTTCCAAACTTTTCCCGATCAGACGGTATACCATCCTCTGGGTGTGACAGGCATGTTTTAGGTGTAGGAAGGGTCCCATTCATGTGAGGAGAACACCAGGGGATTTTAAATATCAGTGTCTGTCCGCAACCCAAACTGGGGAATTTTTTAAGCTACGGCTACACATATGTTCATTAAGGGCCTTGGGAAGTAGGCAGAGTCCAAACTTTAGATGATTGAAGTCTTCAGGGTCAGAAGCACTCACCACTGTCTTCCCTTAGATTCCATTTTTACTGTCATTGATGGATGATGTCAATAAAAATATCTATTCTTTTTCAGATCATTTCCCCTTATAGGTTATTGCAAAATATTGAGTGTAGTTCCCTGTGCTATACAGTAGTTCCTTGCTGATGATTTCATACATAGCAGTGTGTATGTGTTAATCCCAAACTGTTAATTTATCCCTCCTCCTACCATTTCCCTTTGGTAATAATAAATTATAAGATTTTATGCTTCTCAGAAATGGGGGAGCTGAAAGAGAGGTATCATTTTCAATGCAAAAGCATTTAAAACAAGATTGAAGCTTTAACCAAGATTATTAGATGTACATCCTTGGAAAGAAATCACTTTGTTTCTCTAATATTGACCTGACAAAGAAGACAAACCTTTTCACTGAACTTGCTTATAAGAAAGTGATGGAAATATCAAATGGAAGTGTTAGAAACATCTTATTTTACCCGAGCCTTATACACTGTTCTATGTTAATTACAGTTTGGCTCACACATCTGTTCATTGAAGTTACAATGTTCTCAATTTCTGTTACTGATCCTCCAGAGTGGACGCCAACAAGTGTCCCCCTGCCCAGTGTCATTGGAGCCAATAGATCGAGACTGAGTTTGGTTCAAAAGCAAAGGAAACTTTATATTTTGATCAGAGAATGGAGAGGTGCTACCCTGTGGGCTGTGGGCTGGGCTGCTGTGTAGAGATCCTGTCAGAGTCACTGGGAGGGAGGGGGCTGAGCTCTCGAGGACCTGGTTGGCTGCAGCTCAGGCTCTATGTCACGGAGTCTGAACTGGGCCCCAGGAGCTGAAGTGTCATCGAGCCATTCTGCTCTAGGAAATCTGGTCTGAAGTGCCGGGTGTGGAACCTCTGTATGCGGGACACTAGGAGCACCTGAAATTAGACAAAGCACAAAGGATAAAAATGGTTAGACTTTATTTTATTGCCCAGATTCTATTTTTATCTCCCAGGCATTTTTAAGGGGCTTTGCCTGGGACAAACTTCTCTTCTGCCTTTTGTCCCTTTCCTCATTCTTGGAGTGCTGCGGGTGCAGACCCTTCTTCTGTAACTGCTGAGTGCTGAGTTAGGAGGCTTCATACCCGTGGGCGAGGGTCAGAACTTCTCCCCAGCAGCCTCCAGGTGACGTTGATTGTCCCCAGGCCTCCTGCCTCCCTGCTCGTCCACCTGAGCACCAGTATTGGAAGTGTTATAGATTCTAATGACCTTTAAGGGTCCAGAAAGGAGATGTGCAGTGGCGCTGTGAGGTCCAGTTTCACTCCGCCCCACATTTGTTCGGCCACCTTAGGCTGACCGTTTCTGCCAGCCTAGATGCTCTGACTGACCGTTTCTGCCAGCCTAGATGCTCTGACCAACAGTCTGCGCTTTCTTCCATTAGGCCCCTGAAATAACGTAAAAACAGCACCAGGTGTCAGGATCCTGCCCGCTCAGCTCCCAGACAGTCCAGGGTCAGTGGTGATGAAGGATCATGATGGTCACTGAGTCAAGAGCCTTTGGAAGTAAACAGGAGTCCAGCCGGTCTTATTGGCCACCATCATCAGGGTGTCTGTAGGCTTTTCTATGGTGACATCATGATATACGGTTCCCCCGCCAAGATTATTAGCTCCCCTCTGGGTACAGTAAGTACTGAAAGCAGTAGTCTACTCTTTTGGGACACACTCTTGTTGTTTTATGAGAGAAACTCCAGGTCAAGTGATGGTCACACGGGTCGTCATGGTGCCCCGTTGCCCCCGGTTATCTCTCTGGAGGTTGGAGTTGGAGGGCCTCCTCAATCGAGGTCAGTGTGCCCACGGAGCAAACCCTGCAACTTCAGGGCATGGTTGGGGGTTAGGATCACCACGTGGGGTCCGTTTCCCTTAGAAGGGAGGTGGCCTTTTGGGCTGCTGATTTCCAGGTTTTCAGATACCACCAGTATCTTGGCCAGATGTGGCGGTGGGCCAAGCCCCTTGGTGACCATAGTTTATCCTACCTGGATGGCATTCTTGCATTGTTCCATTTCAAGTGGTCCCAGTTTTTGCACTAATACTCCAATGGCGATTCACCTTTCACCAGGAATGTAAAGGTCAAAGGGTTTAGCTAAATTAGGGAGTCCCAGGGCAAGGGTCTGAATTGACTGCTCTTTCCATTCTTGAAAGGCCACTTCTGGATTCTATTCAAAAGGATCATCATCTTTTCCTTTCAGTGTTTCATATAGAGGCCCAGCTAGTAGACTGTAGTTAGGGATCCAGAGGCAGGAAACCCTGGCTTCCCCAGGAACCCCTAAGCTGTCTTCTAGTTTCAGAAAGGGGTAAGGCTGTAAATTGTTTCTTCCCTTTCCTGGGATGGGCTTCTCCGACCTTCTGTGAGAATGAAGCCCAGGCAGGTCACCGTAGTCTGTGATACTTGAGCTTTTTCGTGGACAACTTCTATCCTTTATTGGCTTGGTAGTTCTGAGGCCTCCTTAGTAGGGCTGGCGATCAGAATGTCGTCTGAATATTGAAGGAGTGTTTCCTTTTCCAGAGGTAGAACTTTTAGGTCTTTAGCTGAGCTTTCCCCAAAGATGGTGTGGGAATTTTTGAACCCTTGGGGCAAGACAGCCTGGAAGTATTGTTTTAGTTGTATGTTGAGTCCTGTCACTCACAAGCCAAAATTTCTTGTGACTCTGGGACTAATGGAATACAAAAGAAGGCATCAGTGAAGACTAATACAGAATACCAAGTCCTGGTGGTTGGTAGAATGACCAGCAGGGTGTAGGATTTAGGAACTACTGGAGGTATATCCTCAGTGGCTTCACTGACTGTCCTGACATCCTTTACCAGGACTCCAGCAGCCCATGGGGCTCTCGAGGTCAGGCCAATCCCAGGATATGGAGCTCACCTGGGCAGGTACCCTACCCCCACCCCAGCCCACGGGGCTCTCGTGTTCAGGCCCCTCCCAGGATATGGGATTCCCTGGGCAGGTCCTCTGCAGTCCATGGGGCTCCCGTGGTCAGGCCCCTCCCAGGATACAGAGCTACCCTTGCAGGTACCTTGGCAGGGCTGGGCACACAGGAACCGTGCACATAGCCCTCATTGCAGAGCACTCCCAGCTCACCTGTCGCTCAGATCTGACACAGAGCACCTCAGAGCAGGACTTGAACTAACAAACAGCAGCTCTGACAGGTCTGTGACCCTGGGCATCACTCTGTGCGGCCTCCTCCACCTGATCTTCCAGAGACTTCCACTGCACCCGGGGCACCAGGCCTCTGTCTCCAACCACCACCCACCCCTCCTCTCCCTGACTCCTGGGTTCCTCTCATTAGGAGAGGGTTTTCTTGAAGTTGTCTCCCACTCATGGGCCAGATAATATAATTAGAAAACAAGCCAGAGCTGCAGCCCCTTGTCTATCCTGACTCTCAGGAGCCCACACCTGTTCCTTGGACCTGGCCAATTCAGCAAGTTCCATTTTCAGCAACTGTGAGCCCCTGAGGGGTGATTATTGGCTGGCTTGGGAAGCCTGACCGTGCCGGCCAGCCCTCCCCAGGTGTGCCTGGGTTGAGATCAATATAAACACCGCTCCAGGCAGCAAGAGCCCCTGCAGCTGTGCCTGACGCCATTTTCTCTGCCCTGTCAGCAGTCTCGGGGCTGGGCTGGTGGGAGGGAGTGAGAAGCCACGGCTTTGTGGGTGTCCCAGTGTGAGTGGGGCTCTGCTGGACTTTCTGCAGCAGTTGCCAAGATGCTACCTGCTAAAGAAGAGGATGTGTCACCCACACCTGCCGCTGGAATTTCTCCCTGGGCACAGGTGAGGAAGGAAGAAAGCAGTGGGGGCCGGGACAGCAGGGGTATCTCAGGCAGGGAAATGGAGAGCTTCCAGAAGAGCACCCAGGGCCAGGACCATCCTGGCTGGCCTGCAGGCACCAAGTCGGCTGGCATGCTGTCCCTCATGTGGCTCCATGGCCCTTCCTCTAGGTTTTCAAGTCCTTGTACATATTCAGGTGTTTAGCCTTGGAAGGGTGGGAACATTTCAGCAGCAGCTGGCCTGGGGCTCGGCCCACGTTTACTCACAGATACCTCGGCACGGTCCCCCAGCTTTGCAGTGAGGACGCTTGTTGCGAGGAGCATGCTGGCTGAGTGGGAGATGATTCCCCACCACTGACCAACTTCAGAATTGTTTGCAATTGGAGCAAGTGCCCTGAAACGGTTTTCCTCTGTGTAACTGGTGGGTTCTGTTCTTTTTTATCTTTTTTTCGTTTTTGGTTCAAGGTAGATTTTATTCCTCTTTTGTGTATTTACAGATATAAGCATGGAAATAATTTATTCATATAAATACATGTATGTGAAGGGAAGAATATTTTTTCTGTTTTACTTTTTTTAATTTTATTTTTTTATTTTGAATTTAATTTTATATTTTTATACAGCAGGTTGTTTTTGGTTATCTACTTTATACATATAAATGTATACATACCAATCCCAATATCTCAACTCCTCCCACCACCATCCCCAACAGCTTTCCCCCCTTGTTGTCCATACGTTTGTTGTATACATGTGTTGCTCTATTTCTGCCTTGCAAAACGGTTCATCTGTACAATTTTTCTAGGTTCCACATATATGCATTAATATACAAGATTTGTTTTTCTCTTTCTGACTTACTTCACTCTGTATGACAGTCTCTAGATCCATCAACGTCTCTACAAATGTCCCAATTTCATTCCTTTTTATGGCTTAGTAATATTCCATTTTATATATGTACCACAT
Source organism: Phocoena phocoena (assembly GCF_963924675.1). NCBI lineage: Eukaryota > Metazoa > Chordata > Mammalia > Artiodactyla > Phocoenidae > Phocoena > Phocoena phocoena. Next base: position 79,701 of record NW_027077572.1, on the reverse strand, counting down.
CTTTATGCATTCGTCTGTCTGTGGGCATTTAGGTTGCTTCCATTTCCTGGATAGTGTAAATAGTGATGCAATGAACATTGTGGTGAATGTCTCTTTTTGATTTATGGTTTTGTCTGGGTATATGCCCAGTAGAGGGATTGCTGTATCATATGGTAATTCTATTCTTAGTTTTATAAGAAACTCCATAATGTTCTCCACAGTGACTGTATCAATTTACGTTCCCAACAATAGTGGAAGAGGATTCCTTATCTCCACACCGTTTCCAGCATTTGTTGTTTGTAGATTTTCTGATGATGCCCATTCTAATAGGTGTGAGGTGATACACCATGGATGAGTCTATTTCGTTGAGCAAAGAGTAGGTCTTGTTTATTACGTATTTGGCTTATGGAATGGTATGTGTGCTAATTTCAATCTGTTTTTATACAGCAGCCCAACTCAACTTTCCCCTTAAGCAAGCATAAGGTTTTTATCTAAATGTGAGACTCTGTTCGGTTTTGTAATTCAGTTTATGTGTAGCCAAGTTTACACTCCCTCTATTAGTGATATCTTATGATAATTATCTTTCTTTGTGTGACATATTTCTCTTAGAATCATCATAATTAAATCCACTCAATTTGCTGCTACAGGCCTGATGACATTGATTTCACTGCTGAGTGATATTCCGTTGTACGTAAGTAGCACAACTTCTTTATCCATTTTTTTCTTTCTGGGATATTTAATTTGTACTGGACTCGAGGTTCTTGTAAACACAGCAGCCCTAAATTTTGTGTTGGCTGTGTCTTGTTGATTTTAATTTTCCTAAGCTATAGGGCCAAAAGTGGAAGTGCCCTAGGCTCTGTAGCTTTGTTTTTTAGATGTTTCAGGATACACCATGAACATCTCCAGAGTGTCTGTTGGCAATTTACATCCCGCCCATCAGCATAACACGGCTCCCTGTTCTCCATGGCCTGTCCTGTGTTTCTGGTTTTTACACTTTATTCAGATGGCCTTTTTGACGAATGGGAAATGTGACTTCATTGTAGTGTGGATTTCCATTGCTGGAGTGCTTGGTTGGCCAAAATGTTCATATGCGTTTTTTCCTGAATATATTCAGGAAAAATGTATACGCACTTTTTGTCCATGTGCATCACTGTCAAAGATCTGCCGCTTTTCATATGCTTTAAATGCAATTCCAATCTACCTCTTGAAATATGATTCCTGCAATTCTGCCTCGTTTTCAAGTCCTCTTTGCAGACTTACTTCGATATATTTTTGCCAATAGCTGTCATTTATCTCTGCAGGTTTGTGAATTACAGTGCCCCTGAGCTCCTTTCTTAACTCGCTTCCTTGTAAGCTGGCCACAAAACTGCAGGTTTGCTTCAGGCCATAATCAGGGTCCGGCACGGCACTCTGAGCCTTTGGTTAATTCCTCTTCCTGGTGGGAAATTAGAGTTAAATGTGCCCCTCCAGATACCTGCCTCACTCCCAGCCACATGGTGATGTATGTCCTCAGGTTTGAGGCCATATGTGATGGGTTCCTCATCTTTTGATGATGTGGCCCCACTGGTGTGTGGACACTCCTGCCTGGTTCCCATCCCTTTGGTGATGTGGGTCCTCTGGTGAGACTCTGATCCTGGTTGGGTTCCTCACACATCCGTGAGGTGAGCCCTCTTCTCTGAGGTCACTCCTGCCTGGCTGGCACAACCCGCCTTGTTGACTTCGGCACCCTGGTGGCAGTTGGAGCCTGCTGGGAGCCTCCTTCCCGCGGTGATGAGGCCCTCTGGCGTCAGACCCTAATGGCGGGGTTCCCACATTTTCTGATACGTGCTAAGTGGTACGAGGGCACTCCTGCCAGGTTCCCATCCTCATGAGCGTGTGGGCCTTCTGTTCTGAGGTCCTAACGGCTGGGTTGCTCACACTTTCATGATGTGGGCTCTCTGCTGTGAGGTCAATCCTGCCTGGCTGGCGCACGTCGCCTTGGCGACGTGGACCCTCTGGTGGCAGTTGGAGCGTGCTGGGGCCTCCTCCCCTCAGTGATGAGGGCCTTCTGGTGTCAGGCCCTAAGTGCTGGGCTCCACACATTTTCTGATGTGTGCCCAGTGGTGCGAGTCACTCCTGCCAGGTTCCCATCCCCATGGGCATGTGGGACTTCTGTTCTGTGGTCCCAACTGCTGGGTTGCTCACAGTTTCATGATGTGGGCCCTTTGCTGTGTGTTCACTCTGGCTTGTATCCCATAGTGTCAGTGCTCTGGGCCTCCAGCTTGGAGTTTCCAACTTCTCGATTCCTCACCTTTTTTATTCTATGGGCCCTCGGTTGTGCGTCTCCTCCTGCATGCCTCACTCCCAGCCCCTTCGTGATGTGTGTCCCCTTGTTTGAGGCCACATGTGCTGTGTTCCTCACCTTTCTATAATGTGGCCACACTGGTGTGAGGACACTCTTGCCTGGTTCCCATTCCCTTGGTGATGTTGGCCCCACTGCTGTTAGGACAGTCTTGCCTGGTTCCCATCACCTTGGTGATGTTGGCCCTCTGGTGAGAGTCTGATCCTGGTTAGGTTCCTCACCCTTCTGTGAGGTGGGCCCTCTGCTCTGAGGTCACTCCTGCCTGGCTGGCACACCCCGCCTTGGCAACGTTGGCCATATGGTGGCAGTTGGAGCCTGCTGGGAGCCTCCTCCCCTCGGTGATGAGGTCCCTCTGGCCTCAGGCCCTAACTGCTGGGTTCCCACATTTTCTGATTCGTGCTAAGTGGTGCAAGGACACTCCTGCCAGGTTCCCATCCCCATGGGGATGTGAGCCTTCTGCTCTGAGGTCCCAACGGCTGTGTTGCTCACAGTTTCATGATGAGGGCCCTCTGGTGTGAGTTCACTCCTGCCTAGATCCCATAGCCTCGCTGCTCCTGGCTGCCTGCTGGAGGTTCCAACTGTGGGATTCCTCACCTTTTTTATTCTATGGTCCCTCTGTTTTGAGGATCCTCTGGCCTGCCTCACTCCCAGCCCCTTGGTGATGTGTGTCCTCAGGTTTGAGGCCACGTGTGCTGGGTCCCTCAAATTATGGTGATGTAGCCCCACTGGTGTGAGGACACTCCTGCCTGGTTCCCATTCCCTTGGTGATGTTGGCCCTCTGGTGACAGTCTGATCCTTGTTGGGTTCCTCACACTTCTGTGAGGTGGGCTTTCTGCTCTGAGGTCACTCCTGCCTGGTTGGCACACCCCTCCTTGGTGACATCGGCCTTATGGTGGCAGTTGGAGCCTGCTGGGAGCCTCCTCCCCTCGGTGATGAGGGTCCTCTGGCCTCAGGTCCTAACTGCTGGGTTCCCACATTTTCTGATTCGTGGAAGTGGGCCGAGGACACTCCTGTCAGGTTCCCATCCCCATAGGGATGTGGGCCTTCTGCTCTGAGGTCCCATCCGCTGGGTTGCTCACAGTTTCATGATGTGGGACCTCTGCTGTGAGTTTGCTGTGGCCTGGATCCCATAGACTCTGTGCTCTGGGCGGCCTACTGGCCGGTTCCAACTGCTGGATTCCTCACAACTTTTATTCTGTGGGCTCTGTTTTGTGAGGATACTCCTGCTTGCCTCACTCCTAGCCCCTTGGAGATGTGGGTCCCCTGTTTTAGGCCACATGTTCTGGGTTCCTCACCTTTCTATAATGTGGCCACACTTGTGTGAGGACCCTCCTGCCTGGTTCCGATCCCCTTGGTGATGTGGGCCCTCTGGTGAGAGTCTTATCCTGGCTGGTTTCCTCACCCTTCTGTGAGGTAGGCCCTCTGCGGTGAGGTCACTCCTGCCTGGCTGGCACACATCACCTTGGTGACGTGGGCCCTCAGTTGGGAGTTGGTGTCTGCTGCGAGTCTCTGTCCCTCGGTAATGAGGGCCCTCTTGCGTCAGACCCTAACTCCTGGGCTCCCAAAATTTGCAGATGTGCGACCTGTGGTGCGAGTACACTCCTGTCAGGTTCCCAACCACATGGGAATTTGGGCCTTCTGCTCTGAGGTCCCAAAGGCTGGGGTGCTCACAGTTTCATGATGAGGGCCCTCTGATGTGCGTTCATTCCGGCCTAGATCCCATAGGCTTGCTGCTCCTGGGCGCCTGCTGGGAGGTTCCAACTGCGGGATTCCTCACCTTTTTTATTCTATGGGCCCTCTGTTTTGAGGCTCCTCCTGCCTGCCTCAATCCCAGCCCCGTTGTGATGTGTGTCCTCTGGTGTGAGGCCACGTGTGCTGGGTCCCTCACCTTTCGATGATGTGGCCCCAATGGTGTGAGGACACTCGTGCCTGTTTCCCAGCCCCTTGGTGATGTGGCCCCTCTGGTGAGAGTCTGATCCTGGCTGGGTTCCTTACCGTTCTGTGAGGTGGGCCCTGTGCTCTGAGGTAACTCCTGCCTGGCTTGCTCCCATTGCCTTGGTGACGTCGGCCCTCTGGTGGCAGTTCGATCCTTTTGGAGACTCCTGTCCTCGGTGATGAGGTCCCTCTGGCGTCAGGCTCTAACTGCTGGGCTCCCCAGGTTTTCTGATGTGAGCCCAGTGATGCCAGGACACTCGTGAAATGTTCCCATCCCCATGGCGATATGGGCCTTCTGCTCTGAGGTTCCAACGACTGGGTTGCTCACAGTTTCCTGATGTTAGCTCTCTGGTGTTAGTTCACTCATTCCTAGATCCCATAGCCTCTGTACTCTGGGCCGCCTGCTGGGAAGTTCCAACTGCTGGGTTCCTCACCTTTTTTATTCTTTGGGCCCTGTGTTGGGAGGCTCCTCCTGCCTGTGTCACTCCCAGCCCCTTGGTGATATAGGTCCTCTGGTTTGTGGCCACATGTGCCAGTTTCCTCATCTTTTAGTGATGTGGCCCCACTGGTGTGAGGACACTCGTGCCTGGTTCCCGTCCCCTTGGTGATATGGGCCCTCTGGTGAGAGTCTGATCCTGGTTGGGTTCCTCACACTTCTTTGAGGTGGGCCGTCTGCTGTGAGGTCACTCCTGCCTGGCTGGCACACCCCGCCTTGGCGACGTGGGCCCTCTTGTGGTAGTTGGAACATGCTGGGAGCCTCCTCCCCTCAGTGATGAGGGCCCTCTGGCGTCAGGCCCTAACTGCTGGGTACCCACATTTTCTGATATGTGCTAAGTGGTGCGAGGACACTCCTGCCATGCTCCCAACACCTTGGGGATGTGGACCTTCTGCTCTGAGGTCCAAATGGCTGGGTTGCTCGCATTTTCATGATGTGGACCCTCTGCTGTGAGTTTACTGCGGCCTGAATCGCATAGACTTGGTGCTCTTGGCCGCCTGCTGGGAGGTTCCCATTGCTGGATTCCTCAGCTTTTTTATTCTATGGGCCCTGTGTTGTGAGGCTACTCCTGCCTGCCTCATTCCGAGCCCCTTGGAGATGTGGGTCTTCTTGTTTAGGCCACATGTGCTGGGTTCCTCACCTTTCTATGATGTGGCCACACTGGTGTGAAGACTCTCCTGCCTGGTTCTGATCACCTTGGTGATGTGGGCCCTCTGGTGAGAGTCTTATCCTGGCTGTGTTCCTCACCCTTCTGTGAGGTAGGCCCTCTGCGGTGAGGTCACTCCTACCTGGCTGTCACACGTCACCTTGGCGACGTGGGACCTCAGTTGGGTGTTGGTGCCTGATTGGAGTCTCCTCCCCTTGGTAATGAGGGCCCTCTGGCATCAGGCCCTAACTCCTGGGTTCCCTAAATTCTCTGATGTGTGCCCTGTGGTGCGAGTACACTTCTGACAGGTTCCCAACCCCATGGGAATGTGGGCCTTCTGCTCTGAGATCCCAACGCCTAGGTTGCTCACAGTTTCATGATGACGGCCCTCTGGTGTGAGATCACTCCGGCCTGGATCCCATAGTCTCGCTGCTCCTGGCCGCCTGCTGGGAGGTTCCAACTGCGGGATTCTTCACCTCTTTAATTCTATGGTCCCTCTGTTTTGAGGCTCCTCCTGCCTGCCTCAATCCCAGCTCCCTTGTGATGTGTGTCCTCTGGTTTGAGGCCACGTGTGCTGGGTCCCTCACTTTTCGGTGATGTGGCCCCACTAGTGTGAGGACACTCCTGCCTGGTTCCCATTCCCTTGGTGATGTGGGCCCTCTGGTGAGAATCTGATCCTCTTTGGTTCTTCACACTTCTGTGAGGTTGACCCTCTGCTCTGAGGTCACTCCTGCCTGGTTGTCGCACTCCGCATTGGCGACGTCGCCCTGCTGGTAGCAGTCAGAGCTGGCTGGGAGCCACCGCCCCTCGGTGATGAGGGCCCTCTGGCATCAGGCACTAATTGCTGGGCTCCCCACATTTTTTCATGTGTGCCCACTCTTGCGATGACACTCCTGCTTGTTTCCCTTCCCCATGGGGATGTGGGCCTTCTGCTCTGAGGTCACAACGGCTGGGTTGCTTACAGAATCACAATGAGGGCCCTCTGTTGTGAGTTCATGCCGGCCTGGATCTCATAGCCTCAGTGCTCTGGGCCGCCTGCTAGGAAGATCCAACTGCTGGTTTCCACACCTTTTGTATACAATGGGACATGTGTTGTGAGGTTAATCCTGCCTGCCTCACTCCGAAACCCATGGTGATGTGGGTCCTCTGGTTTGAGGCCACATGTGCTGGGTACCTCAACTTTGGATGATGTGGCCCCACGGGTGTGAGGACACTCCTGCCTGGTTCCCATCACCTTGGTGATGTGGGCCCTCTGGGGAGAGTCTGATCCTGGCTGGGTTCCCTACCATTTTGTGAGGTGAGCCCTCTGATGTCAGGTCACTCCTGCCTGGCTAGCTCACATCGCCTTGGCGACGTGGGCCCTCTGTTGGCCACTGGAGCATGCTGGGAGCCTCCTACTCCCGTGAATGATGGCCCTGGAAAAAATGCATATGCCCTTTTTGGCCAAGTGCTTCATTGACGAGGTTCTGCCACTTCTCTTATGCTTTCAGAGCAATTCACGTCTACCTCCTGAAATCGGATTCCAGCAATTCTGCCCCACTTTCAAGTCCTCTTCGCAGCCTTAATTCAATATATTTTTGTACGATTTCTGTCATTTATAAGTCTGCAGGTATGTGAATGACAGTGCCCCTGAGCTCCTTTCCTCAACTCGCTTTCTTGTGAGCTGGCCACAAAACCGCAGGATTGCTTCAGGCCCTAATCTTGTTCCAGCACAGCATGCTGAGCCTTTGGTTAATTCCTTTTCCTGTTGGGAAATGAGTGTTAAAATTGCCCGTGCATACTGGGCATATACCCTGAGAAAACCAAAATTCAAAAAGAGTCATGTACCAAAATGTTCATTGCAGCTCTATTTACAATAGCCCGGAGATGGAAAGAACCTAAGCGCCCATCATCGGACGAATGGATAAAGAAGATGTGGCACATATACACAATGGAATATTACTCAGCCTTAAAAAGAAATGAAACTGAGTTATTTGTAATGAGATGGATAGACCTAGAGTCTGTCATACAGAGTGAAGTAAGTCAGAAAGAAAAAGACAAATAGCGTATGCTAACACATATATATGGAATTTAAAGGAAAAAAATGTCATGAAGAACCTAGGGATAAGACAGGAATAGAGGCGCAGACCTACTGGAGAACGGAATTGAGGATATGGGGAGGGGGAATGGTGAGTTCTGACAGGGCGAGAGAGAGTCATGGACATATACACACTAACAAATGTAGTAAGGTAGATAGCAAGGGGGAAGCAGCCGCAAGGCACAGGGATATTAGCTCGGGGCGTTGGGACAGCCTGGAGGGGTGGAAGGGGGAGAGAGGGAGGGAGGGAGACACAAGAGGGAAGACACAGGGAGCATATGTATATGTATGGCTGATTCACTTTGTTATAAAGCAAAAACTAACACACCATTGTAAAGCAATTATACCCCAATAAAGATGTTAAAAAAAATATTTGCCCGTGCACACACCTACAGATAGTCTCCCATTGGTTCTCCGTATTCCTGTTCATCTTGCGCAGAAATTGCAAACAGTGCCAAACAGGAGGTTAAAGACACTGACTCTCCAAATGGGGAGAGTGTAAGAAAAGGGTCTGGAATGGTGAACCTGAGTACCAGGGGACGAAAACAGACATGCATGTAAAAAGGTTTCCCAGTCACACGGTGGAGCATACTCTGGGTTTCCCATGCAAATTTTAGCAGAAGGAAGAATCCCTAGAACCTGGAGAGTTGGGAACCATGGAATGGGTACCAGGCAGTATGACATCAAAGGGTCTGCATTTGCTCACTGAACCTCACCAATGCTATCAGCCCAAAGGGTCCAGCCTTATCTCTCACCCAGCTCTGGGTGTAGATGTGGTAAACCAGGTTGCATCACATGCCATGTGTGAGTTATTTAACAATTGCTCTCTATTTCACTGTCATTGTGTTTTGTTTTTGAAATTTTTTTTTGACACTGGGATTTATCGGATTTTCACTGCTGCGTTAATGCCGCTGTACACACTCTTGATTCTCTTACGGAGACATAAATATCCACGGGTTTTAAGATTCTTCCTAGTCAGGTATAATCCTAGGCGTTGAATATGTGGTGTTGAGTCCATTTCGTTGAGCAAGGAGTAGGTCTTGTCTATTACATATTTGGCTTATGGAACGGTATCTGTGCTAATTTCAGTCTCTGGTTTTATGCAGCACGCCAACGCACCTTTCTCCATAAGAAAGCACAAGTTGGTTTTCTAAATTTGAGACTGTTCTGTTTTGTAATTCAGTTCATGTATAGTCAAGTTTACATACTGTGTATTAGTGATATTTTATGATGTTTCTTTTTATGTGTGACTTATTTCACGTAGAATCACCATACCTGAATCCACTCACTATGCCGTTATGGGCCTGATGACACAGATTTCATTGCTGAGTGATATTCCATTGTACGTACGTACCACAACTTCTTTATCCATTGTTTGCTCTCTGAGATATTTACCTTGTACTGTAAACGAGGTTCTTGTGAACAGAGAGGTCCCAAACTTTGAGGTGGCTGGGTGTTTTTGATTTTAATTTCCCTAAGCTGTAGGACCATAAGTGGAAGTGCCATAGGCTGTGTTGCTTTGTTTCTTACGTGTTACAGGAAACACATAACACTTCTCCAGAATGGCTGTCAGCAATTTACATCATATGCATCAGCATAATAAGGATCCCTGTTTTCCATTGCCTGTCCTCCGTTTCTGGATTTTACAATTTTTTTAAATGGCCCTTTTGCCCTGGGGGGCACTGAGACTTCATTGTAGTGCAGGTTTATTTACAAGCTTGCTTGGTTGGCCAAAAAGTGCGTATGCGTTTTTTCCTTAATATATTTAAGGAAAAAAGCATCCGCACTTTTTGGACAAGTGCATCATTATCGACGTTCTGCCTCTTTTCCTATTCTTTAAGTGCAATTCCAGTTTAACCCTTCAATCGTTTTCCTGAATTTCTGCCCCGCTTTCAAGTCCCCTTTGCAGGCTTACTTCAATATATTTTTGGAGGATAGCTGTCATTTATAACTCTGCAGGTTTGTGAATTACAGTGCCCCTGAGCTCCTTTCTTCAACTCGCTTTCTTGTGAGCTGGGCACAAAAACGCAGGATTGCTTCAGGCACTAATCTCTTTCCAGCAGGGCACGCTGAGCCTTTGGTTAATTCCTATTCCTGGTGGGAAATGAGCATTACATTTGCCCGTGCAGACAACTACAGCTAGTCTCTCATTGGTTCTCCCTATTCCTGTTCATCTTGCACAGAAATTGCAAGCTGTGCCAAAGAGGAGGTTAAAGGCACTGACTCTCCAAGCGGGGAGAGTGTTAGTAAAGCATCTGGAATGGTGAACCCGAGGACCAGGATACGAAAACTGAGATGCATTTTAAATCATTTCCCAATCACACGGTGGACGATACTCTGGGTTTCCCATGCATGTTTTAGCTGGAGGAAGAATCTCTTGAACCTGGAGAGTTGGGACCCATGGAATGGGTACCATGCAGTATTACTTCAAAGGGTCTGCATTTGCTCACCGAAACTCACCAATGCTATCAGCCTGAAGTGTCCAGCCTTATGTCTCAACCAGCTGTGGGTGTAGATGTGGTCAATCCCGGTTGCATCAGAGGCCCTGAGTGAATTGTTTAAGAATTGCTCTCTATTTCACTGTCTTTGTGTTTTGTTTTTGAAATTTATTTTGATAATAGGATTTATCAGATTTTCCCTGCTGCATTTATGTCGCTGTACACACACTTGATTCTCTTACGGAGACATATAAATCCATGGGTTTTAAGATTCTTCCTAGTCAGGTATATTCCTAGGCGTTGAATATGTGGTGTTGAGTCCATTGCGTTGAGCAAGGAGTAGGTCTTGTCTATTACATATTTGGCTTATGGAAAGTTATCTGTGCTAATTTCAGTCTCTGGATTTATGCAGCATCCCAACGCACATTTCCCCATAAGCAAGCACTAGTTGGTTTTCAAAATTTGAGACCCTGTTCTGTTTTGTAATTCAGTTCATGTGTAGTTAAATTTACACTCCGTGTATTAGTGATATCTTATGATGTTTCTATTTCTGTGTGATGTAGTTCACGTAGAATCACCGTACCTGCATCCACTCACTATGCCGCTACGGGCCTGATGACACAGATTTCATTGCTGAGTGATATTGCATTGCACGTACGTGCCACAACTTCTTTATCCATTTTTTGCTTTCTGGGATATTTACCTGGTACTGTAGACGAGCTTCTTGGGAACACAGCCGTCCCAAATTTTGGGGTGGATCTCTGTTTTTGATTTTAATTTCCCTAAGCAAGAGGACCATAAGTGCAATTGCCATAAGCTGTGTTCCTTTATTTCTTACGTGTTTCAGGAAACACCATACACTTCTCCAGGGTGGCTGTTGGCAATTTACATCATCCCAATCAGCATAACAAGGCTCCCTGTTCTCCATATCCTGTCTTACCTTTCTGGATTTTACACTTTTTTCAGATGGCCCTTTTGCCAGGGGGGCAGTGAGACTACATTGTAGTGCAGATTTCCTTTACAGTCTTGCTTGGTTGGCCAAAAAGTGCATATGCGTTTTTTCCTGAATATATTCAGGAAAAAACGCATACGCCCTTTTTGGCCAAGTGCATCATTGTCCACTTTGTGCCTCTTTTCCTATGCTTTCAGGGCAATTCCAATCTACCACCTGCAATCGTTTTCCTGAAATTCTGCCCCGTTTTCAAGTCCCCTTCGCAGGCTTACTTCAATATACTTTTGGAAGATAGCTGTCATTTATAACTCTGCAGGTTTGTGAATTACAGAGCCACTGAGCTCCTTTCTTCAACTCGCTTTCTTGTGAGCTGGGCACAAAACCACAGGATTGTTTCAGGCTCTAATCTGTTACCAGCAGGGCACGCTGAGCCTTTGGTTAATTCCTCTTCCTGGTGGGAAATGAGCATTACATTTGCCCGTGCAGACACCTACAGCTAGTCTCTCATTGGTTCTCCCTATTCCTGTTCATCTTGCACAGAAATTGCAAGCTGTGCCAAACAGGACGTTAAAGGCACTGACTCTCCAAGCGGGGAGAGTGTTAGTAAAGCATCTGGAATGGTGAACCCGAGGACCAGGATACGAAAACTGAGATGCATTTTAAATCGATTCCCAATCACTCGGTGGACCATACTGTGGGTTTCCCATGCATGTTTTAGCTGGAGGAAGAATCCCTTGAACCTGAAGTGTTGGGACCCATGGAATAGGTACCATGCAGTATGACTTCAAAGGGTCTGCATTTGCTCACCGAAACTCACCAATGCTATCAGCCTGAAGTGTCCAGCCTTATGTCTCAACCAGCTGTGGGTGTAGATGTGGTCAATCCCGGTTGCATCACATGCCCTGAGTGAATTATTTAAGAATTGCTCTCTATTTCACTGTCTTTGTGTTTTGTTTTCGAAATTAATTTTGATAATGGGATTTATCGGATTTTCACTGCTGCGTTTCGGCCGCTGTACACACGCTTGATTCTCTTACAGAGACATATATATCCATGGGTTTTAAGATTCTTCCTAGTCAGGTATATTCTTAGGCGTTGAATATGTGGTGTTGAGTCCATTTCGTTGAGCAAGGAGTAGGTCTTGTCTATTACATATTTGGCTTATGGAATGTTATCTGTGCTAATTTCAGTCTCTGGTTTTATGCAGCACCCCAAGGCACCTTTCCCCATAAGCAAGCACTAGTTTGTTTTCTAAATTTGAGACCCTGTTCTGTTTTGTAATTCAGTTCATGTGTAGTCAAGTTTACATTCCGTGTATTAGTGATATCTTATGATGTTTCTTTTTCTGTGTGACGTAGTTCACGTAGAATCACCGTACCTGCATCCACTCACTATGCCACTATGGGCCTGATGACACAGATTTCATTGCAGAGTGATACTGCATTGCACGTACGTGCCACAACTTCTTTATCCATTTTTTGCTTTCTGGGATATTTACCTGGTACTGTAGACGAGCTTCTTGGGAACACAGCCGTCCCAAACTGTGGGGTGGCTCTCTGTTTTTGATTTTAATTTCCCTAAGGAATAGGACCATAAGTGCAATTGCCATAGGCTGTGTTGCTTTATTTCTTACATTTTTCAGGAAACACCATACACTTCTCCAGGGTGGCTGTTGGCAATTTACATCCTGCCAATCAGCATAACAAGGCTCCCTGTTCTCCATATCCTGTCCTACCTTTCTGGATTTTACACTTTTTTCAGATGGCCCTCTTGCCCGGGGGGCAGTGAGACTTCATTGTAGTGCAGATTTCCTTTACAGGCTTGCTTGGTTGGCCAAAAAGTGCGTATGCGTTTTTTCCTGAATATATTCAGGAAAATACGCATACGCACTTTTTGGCCAAGTGCATCATTGACGACGTTCTGCCTCTTTTCCTATGCTTTCAGGGCAATTCCAGTCTACCCCCTGCAATCGTTTTCCTGAAATTCTGCTCCGCTTTCAAGTCCCCTTCGCAGGCTTACTTCAATATATTTTTGGAGGATAGCTGTCATTTATAACTCTGCAGTTTTGTGAATTACAGTGCCCCTGAGCTCCTTTCTTCAACTCGCTTTCTTGTGAGCTGGGCAGAAAACCGCAGGATTGCTTCAGGCCCTAATTTTTTTCCAGCAGGGCACACTGAGCCTTTGTTTAATTCCTCTTCCTGGTGGGCAATGAGCGTTACATTTGCCCGTGCAGACACCTACAGCTAGTCTCTCATTGCTTCTCCCTATTCCTGTTCATCTTGCACAGAAATTGCAAGCTGTGCCTAAGAGGAGGTTAAAGGCACTGACTCTCCAAGCGGGGAGAGTGTTAGTAAAGCATCTGGAATGGTGAACCCGAGGACCAGGATACGAAAACGGAGATGCATTTTAAATCGTTTCCCAATCACACGGTGGACGATACTCTGGGTTTCCCATGCATGTTTTAGCTGGAGGTAGAATCCCATGAATCTGGAGAGTTGGGACCCATGGAATGGGTACCATGCAGTATGACTTCAAAGGGCCTGCATTTGCTCACCGAAACTCACCAATGCTATCAGCCTGACGTGTCCAGCCTTATGTCTCAACCAGCTCTGGGTGTAGATGTGGTCAATCCCGGTTGCATCACATGCCCTGAGTGAATTATTTAAGAGTTGCTCTCTATTTCACTGTCTTTGTGTTTGATTTCGAAATTTATTTTGATAATGGGATTTATCGGATTTTCACTGCTGCGTTTCGGCCGCTGTACACACGCTTGTTTCTCTTACGGAGACATATATATCCATGGGTTTTAAGATTCTTCCTAGTCAGGTATATTCCTAGGCGTTGAATATGTGGTGTTGGGTCCATTTCGTTGAGCAAGGAGTAGGTTTTGTCTATTACATATTTGGCTTATGGAATGTTATCTGTGCTAATTTCAGTCTCTGGTTTTATGCAGCACCCCAAGGCACCTTTCCCCATAAGCAAGCACTAGTTGGTTTTCTAAATTTGAGACCCTGTTCTGTTTTGTAATTCAGTTCATGTGTAGTCAAGTTTACATTCCGTGTATTAGTGATATCTTATGATGTTTCTTTTTCTGTGTGACGTAGTTCACGTAGAAGCACCGTACCTGTATCCACTCACTATGCCACTACGGGCCTGATGACACAGATTTCATTGCTGAGTGATATTGCATTGCACGTACGTGCCACAACTTCTTTATCCATTTTTGCTTTCTGGGATATTTACCTGGTACTGTAGACGAGCTTCTTGGGAACACAGCCGTCCCAAATATTGGGGTGGCTGTCTGTTTTTGATTTTAATTTCCGTAAGCTATAGGACCATAAGTGGAAGTGCCATAGGCTGTGTTGCTTTGTTTCTTACGTGTTTCAGGAAACACCATACACTTCTCCAGGGTGGCTGCTGGCAATTTACATCCTGCCAATCAGCATAACAAGGCTCCCTGTTCTCCATATCCTGTCCTACCTTTCTGGATTTTACACTTTTTTCAGATGGCCCTTTTGCCCGGGGGGCAGTGAGACTTCATTGTAGTGCAGATTTCCTTTACAGGCTTGCTTGGTTGGCCAAAAAGGGCGTATGCGTTTTTTCCTGAATATATTCAGGAAAAAACGCATACGCCCTTTTTGGCCAAGTGCATCATTGTCGACGTTCTGCCTCTTTTCCTATGCTTTCTGGGCCATTCCAGTCTACCCCCTGCAATCGTTTTTCGGAAATTCTGCCCCGCTTTCCAGTCCCCTTCGCAGGCTTACTTCAATATATTTTTGGAGGATAGCTGTCATTTATAACTCTGCAGGTTTGTGAATTACAGTGCCCCTGGGCTCCTTTCTTCAACTCGCTTTCTGGTGAGCTGAGCCCAAAACCGCAGGATTGCTTCAGGCCCTAATCTGTTTCCGGCAGGGCATGCTGAGCCTTTGGTTAATTCCTCTTCCTGGTGGGAAATGAGCGTTACATTTGCCCGTGCAGACACCTACATCTAGTCTCACATTGCTTCTCCTATTCCTGTTCATCTTGCACAGAAATTGCAAGCTGTGCCAAATACGAGGTTAAAGGCACTGACTCTCCAAGCGGGGAGAGTGTTAGTAAAGCATCTGGAATGGTGAACCCGAGGACCAGGATACGAAAACTGAGATGCATTTTAAATCGTTTCCCAATCACACGGTGGACGATACTCTGGGTTTCCCAAGTATGTTTAGCTGCAGGAAGAATGCCTAGAACCTGGAGAGTTGGGACCCATGGAATGGGTACCATGCAGTATGACTTCAAAGGGTCTGCATTTGCTCACCGAAACTCACCAATGCTATCAGCCTGGAGTGTCCAGCCTTATGTCTCAATCAGCTCTGGGTGTAAATGTGGTCAATCCCGGTTGCATCACATGCCCTGAGTGAATTATTTAAGAATTGCTCTCTATTTCACTGTCTTTGTGTTTTGTTTTCGAAATTTATTTTGATAATGGGATTTATCGGATTTTCACTGCTGCGTTTCGGCCGCTGTACACACGCTTGATTCTCTTACGGAGACATATATATCCATGGGTTTTAAGATTCTTCCTAGTCAGGTATATTCCTAGGCGTTGAATATGTGGTGTTGGGTCCATTTCGTTGAGCAAGGAGTAGGACTTGTCTATTACATATTTGGCTTATGGAAAGTTATCTGTGCTAATTTCAGTCTCTGGTTTTATGCAGCACCCCAAGGCACCTTTTCCCATAAGCAAGCACTAGTTGGTTTTCTAAATTTGAGACCCTGTTCTGTTTTGTAATTCAGTTCATGTGTAGTCAAGTTTACATTCCGTGTATTAGTGATATCTTATGATGTTTCTTTTTCTGTGTGACGTAGTTCACGTAGAATCACCGTACCTGCATCCACTCACTATGCCGCTACGGGCCTGATGACACAGATTTCATTGCTGAGTGATATTGCATTGTACGTACGTGCCACAACTTCTTTATCCATTTTTTGCTTTCTGGGATATTTACCTGATACTGTAGACGAGCTTCTTCTGAACACAGCCGTCCCAAATATTGGGGTGGCTGTCTGTTTTTGATTTTAATTTCCGTAAGATATAGGACCATAAGTGGAAGTGCCATAGGCTGTGTTGCTTTGTTTCTTACGTGTTTCAGGAAACACCATACACTTTTCCAGGGTGGCTGCTGGCAATTTACATCCTGCCAATCAGCATAACAAGGCTCCCTGTTCTCCATATCCTGTCCTACCTTTCTGGATTTTACACTTTTTTCAGATGGCCCTTTTGCCCGGGGGGCAGTGAGACTTCATTGTAGTGCAGATTTCCTTTACAGGCTTGCTTGTTTGGCCAAAAAGTTCCTATGCGTTTTTTCCTGAATATATTCAGGAAAAAACGCATACGCCCTTTTTGGCCAAGTGCATCATTGTCGACGTTCTGCCTCATTTCCTATGCTTTCAGGGCAATTCCAGTCTACCCCCTGCAATCGTTTTCCTGAAATTCTGCCCCGCTTTCAAGTCCCCTTCGCAGGCTTACTTCAATATATTTTTGGAGGATAGCTGTCATTTATAACTCTGCAGGTTTGTGAATTACAGTGCCCCTGAGCTCCTTTCTTCAACTCGCTTTCTTGTGAGCTGGGCACAAAACCGCAGGATTGCTTCAGGCCCTAATCTGTTTCTAGCAGGGCACGCTGAGCCTTTGTTTAATTCCTCTTCCTGGTGGGCAATGAGCGTTACATTTGCCCGTGCAGACACCTACAGCTAGTCTCTCATTGGTTCTCCCTATTCCTGTTCATCTTGCACAGAAATTGCAAGCTGTGCCAAAGAGGAGGTTAAAGTCACAGACTCTCCAAGCGGGGAGAGTGTTAGTAAAGCATCTGGAATGGTGAACCCGAGGACCAGGATACGAAAACGGAGATGCATTTTAAATCATTTCCCAATCATACGTTGGACGACACTCTGGGTTTCCCATGCATGTTTTAGCTGGAGAAAGAATGCCTTGAACCTGGAGAGTTTTGACCCATGGAATGGGGACCATGCAGTTTGACTTCAAAGGGCCTGCATTTGCTCACCGAAACTCACCAATGCTATCAGCCTGACGTGTCCAGCCTTATGTCTCAACCAGCTCTGGGTGTAGATGTGGTCAATCCCGGTTGCATCACATGCCCTGAGTGAATTATTTAAGAGTTGCTCTCTATTTCACTGTCTTTTTGTTTGATTTCGAAATTTATTTTGATAATGGGATTTATCGGATTTTCACTGCTGCGTTTCGGCCGCTGTACACACGCTTGATTCTCTTACAGAGACATATATATCCATGGGTTTTAAGATTCTTCCTAGTCAGGTATATTCCTAGGCGTTGAATATGTGGTGTTGGGTCCATTTCGTTGAGCAAGGAGTAGGTCTTGTCTATTACATATTTGGCTTATGGAATGTTATCTGTGCTAATTTCAGTCTCTGGTTTTATGCAGCACCCCAAGGCACCTTTCCCCATAAGCAAGCACTAGTTGGTTTTCTAAATTTGAGACCCTGTTCTGTTTTGTAATTCAGTTCATGTGTAGTCAAGTTTACATTCCGTGTATTAGTGATATCTTATGATGTTTCGTTTTCTGTGTGACGTAGTTCACGTAGAAGCACCGTACCTGTATCCACTCACTATGCCGCTACGGGCCTGATGACACAGATTTCATTGCTGAGTGATATTGCATTGCACGTACGTGCCACAACTTCTTTATCCATTTTTGCTTTCTGGGATATTTACCTGGTACTGTAGACGAGCTTCTTGGGAACACAGCCGTCCCAAATATTGGGGTGGCTGTCTGTTTTTGATTTTAATTTCCGTAAGCTATAGGACCATAAGTGGAAGTGCCATAGGCTGTGTTGCTTTGTTTCTTACGTGTTTCAGGAAACACCATACACTTCTCCAGGGTGGCTGCTGGCAATTTACATCCTGCCAATCAGCATAACAAGGCTCCCTGTTCTCCATATCCTGTCCTACCTTTCTGGATTTTACACTTTTTTCAGATGGCCCTTTTGCCCGGGGGGCAGTGAGACTTCATTGTAGTGCAGATTTCCTTTACAGGCTTGCTTGGTTGGCCAAAAAGGGCGTATGCGTTTTTTCCTGAATATATTCAGGAAAAAACGCATACGCCCTTTTTGGCCAAGTGCATCATTGTCGACGTTCTGCCTCTTTTCCTATGCTTTCTGGGCAATTCCAGTCTACCCCCTGCAATCGTTTTTCGGAAATTCTGCCCCGCTTTCCAGTCCCCTTCGCAGGCTTACTTCAATATATTTTTGGAGGATAGCTGTCATTTATAACTCTGCAGTTTTGTGAATTACAGTGCCCCTGGGCTCCTTTCTTCAACTAGCTTTCTGGTGAGCTGAGCCCAAAACCGCAGGATTGCTTCAGGCCCTAATCTGTTTCCGGCAGGGCATGCTGAGCCTTTGGTTAATTCCTCTTCCTGGTGGGAAATGAGCGTTACATTTGCCCGTGCAGACACCTACATCTAGTCTCACATTGCTTCTCCTATTCCTGTTCATCTTGCACAGAAATTGCAAGCTGTGCCAAATACGAGGTTAAAGGCACTGACTCTCCAAGCGGGGAGATTGTTAGTAAAGCATCTGGAATTGTGAACCCGAGGACCAGGATACGAAAACTGAGATGCATTTTAAATCGTTTCCCAATCACACGGTGGACCATACTGTGGGTTTCCCATGCATGTTTTAGCTGGAGGAAGAATCCCTTGAACCTGAAGAGTTGGGACCCATGGAATAGGTACCATGCAGTATGACTTCAAAGGGTCTGCATTTGCTCACCGAAACTCACCAATGCTATCAGCCTGAAGTGTCCAGCCTTATGTCTCAACCAGCTCTGGGTGTAGATGTGTTAAATCCCGGTTGCATCACATGCCCTGAGTGAATTATTTAAGAATTGCTCTCTATTTCACTGTCTTTGTGTTTTGTTTTTGAAATTTATTTTGATAATGGGATTTATCGGATTTTCACTGCTGTGTTTATGCCGCTGTACACACGCTTGATTCTCTTACGGAGACATATATATCCATGGGTTTTAAGATTCTTCCTAGTCAGGTATATTCCTAGGCGTTGAATATGTGGTGTTGAGTCCATTTCGTTGAGCAAGGAGTAGGTCTTGTCTATTACATATTTGGCTTTTGGAATGTTATCTGTGCTAATTTCAGTGTCTGGTTTTATGCAGCTCCCCAAGGCACCTTTCCCCATAAGCAAGCACTAGTTGGTTTTCTAAATTTGAGACCCTGTTCTGTTTTGTAATTCAGTTCATGTGTAGTCAAGTTTACATTCCGTGTATTAGTGATATCTTATGATGTTTCTTTTTCTGTATGACGTAGTTCACGTAGAATCACCATACCTGCATCCACTCACTATGCCGCTACCGGCCTGATGACACAGATTTCATTGCTGAGAGATATTGCTTTGCATGTACGTGCCACAACTTCTTTATCCATTTTTTGCTTTCTGGGATATTTACCTGGTACTGTAGACGAGCTTCTTGGGAACACAGCCGTCCCAAACTTTGGGGTGGCTCTCTGTTTTTGATTTTAATTTCCCTAAGCAATAGGACCATAAGTGCAATTGCCATAGGCTGTGTTGCTTTATTTCTTACGTGTTTCAGGAAACACCATACACTTCTCCAGGGTGGCTGTTCACAATTTACATCGTGCCAAGCAGCATAACAAGGCTCCCTGTTCTCCATATCCTGTCCTAACTTTCTGGATTTTACACTTTTTTCAGATGGCCCTTTTGCCCGGGAGGCAGTGAGACTTCATTGTAGTGCAGATTTCCTTTACAGGCTTGCTTGGTTGGCCAAAAAGGGCGTATGCGTTTTTTCCTGAATATATTCAGGAAAAAACGCATACGCCCTTTTTGGCCAAGTGCATCATTGTCGACGTTCTGCCTCTTTTCCTATGCTTTCAGGGCAATTCCAGTCTACCCCCTGCAATCGTTTTCCTGAAATTCTGCCCCGCTTTCAAGTCCCCTTCGCAGGCTTACTTCAATATATTTTTGGAGGATAGTTGTCATTTATAACTCTGCAGGTTTGTGAATTACAGTGCCCCTGAGCTCCTTTCTTCAACTCGCTTTCTTGTGAGCTGGGCACAAAACCGCAGGATTGCTTCAGGCCCTAATCTGTTTCCAGCAGGGCACACTGAGCCTTTGTTTAATTCCTCTTCCTGGTGGGCAATGAGCGTTACATTTGCCCGTGCAGACACCTACAGCTAGTCTCTCATTGGTTCTCCCTATTCCTGTTCATCTTGCACAGAAATTGCAAGCTGTGCCAAAGAGGAGGTTAAAGGCACTGACTCTCCAAGCGGGGAGAGTGTTAGTAAAGCATCTGGAATGGTGAACCCGAGTACGAGGATACGAAAACTGAGATGTATTTTAAATCATTTCCCAATCACACGGTGGATGATACTCTGGGTTTCCCATGCATGTTTTAGCTGGAGGAAGAATGCCTTGAACCTGTAGAGTTGGGACCCATGGAATGGGTATCATGCAGTATGACTTCAAAGGGTCTGCATTTGCTCACCGAAACTCACCAATGCTATCAGCCTGAAGTGTCCAGCCTTATGTCTCAACCAGCTCTGGGTGTAGATGTGGTCAATCGCGGTTGCATCACATGCCCTGAGTGAATTATTTAAGAATTGCTCTCTATTTCACTGTCTTTGTGTTTTGTTTTCGAAATTTATTTGATAATGGGATTTATCGGATTTTCACTGCTGCGTTTCGGGCGCTGTACACACGCTTGATTCTCTTACGGAGACATATATATCCATGGGTTTTAATATTCTTCCTAGTCAGGTATATTCCTAGGCGTTTAATATGTGGTGTTGGGTCCATTTCGTTGAGCAAGGAGTAGGTCTTGTCTATTACATATTTGGCTTATGGAAAGTTATCTGTGCTAATTTCAGACTCTGGTTTTATGCAGCACCCCAAGGCACCTTTCCCCATAAGCAAGCACTAGTTGGTTTTCTAAATTTGAGACCCTGTTCTGTTTTGTAATTCAGTTCATGTGTAGTCAAGTTTACATTCCGTGTATTAGTGATATCTTATGATGTTTCTATTTCTGTGTGACGTAGTTCACGTAGAATCACCGTACCTGCATCCACTTACTATGCCGCTACGGGCCTGATGACACAGATATCATTGCTGAGTGATATTGCATTGCACGTACGTGCCACCACTTCTTTATCCATTTTTTGCTTTCTGGGATATTTACCTGATACTGTAGACGAGCTTCTTGTGAACACAGCCGTCCCAAATATTGGGGTGGCTGTCTGTTTTTGATTTTAATTTCCGTAAGCTATAGGACCATAAGTGGAAGTGCCATAGGCTGTGTTGCTTTGTTTCTTACATGTTTCAGGAAACACCATACACTTCTCCAGGGTGGCTGCTGGCAATTTACATACTGCCAATCAGCATAACAAGGCTCCCTGTTCTCCATATCCTGTCCAACCTTTCTGGATTTTATACTTTTTTCAGATGGCCCTTTTGCCCGGGGGGCAGTGAGACTACATTGTAGTGCAGATTTCCTTTACAGGCTTGCTTGGTTGGCCAAAAAGGGCGTATGCGTTTTTTCCTGAATATATTCAGGAAAAAACGCATACGCCCTTTTTGGCCAAGTGCATCATTGTCGACGTTCTGCCTCTTTTCCTATGCTTTCAGGGCAATTCCAGTCTACCCCCTGCAATCGTTTTCCTGAAATTCTGCCCCGCTTTCAAGTCCCCTACGCAGGCTTACTTCAATATATTTTTGGAGGATAGCTGTCATTTATAACTCTGCAGGTTTGTGAATTACAGTGCCCCTGAGCTCCTTTCTTCAACTCGCTTTCTTGTGAGCTGGGCACAAAACCGCAGGATTGCTTCAGGCCCTAATCTGTTTCCGGCAGGGCATGCTGAGCCTTTGTTTAATTCCTCTTCCTGGTGGGAAATGAGCGTTACATTTGCCCGTGCAGACACCTATAGCTAGTCTCTCATTGGTTCTCCCTATTCCTGTTCATCTTGCACAGAAATTGCAAGCTGTGCCAAACAGGAGGTTAAAGGCACTGACTCTCCAAGCAGGGAGAGTGTTAGTAAAGCGTCTGGAATGGTGAACCCGAGGACCAGGATACGAAAACGGAGATGCATTTTAAATCTTTCCCAATCACACGGTGGACCATACTGTGGGTTTCCCATGCATGTTTTAGCTGGAGGAAGAATCCCTTGAACCTGAGGAGTTGGGACCCATGGAATGGGTACCATGCAGTATGACTTCAAAGGGTCTGCATTTGCTCACCGAAATTCACCAATGCTATCAGCCTGAAGTGTCCAGCCTTATGTCTAAACCAGCTCTGGGTGTAGATGTGGTCAATCCCGGTTGCATCACATGTCCTGAGTGAATTATTTAAGAATTGCTCTCTATTTCACTGTCTTTGTGTTTTGTTTTCGAAATTTATTTTGATAATGGGATTTATCGGATTTTCACTGCTGCGTTTCGGCCGCTGTACACACGCTTGATTCTCTTACGGAGACATATATATCCATGGGTTTTAAGATTCTTCCTAGTCAGGTATATTCCTAGGCATTGAATATGTGGTGTTGGGTCAATTTCGTTGAACAAGGAGTAGGTCTTTTCCATTACATATTTGGCTTATGGAAAGTTATCTGTGCTAATTTCAGTCTCTGGTTTTATGCAGCACCCCAAGGCACCTTTCCCCATAAGCAAGCACTAGTTGGTTTTCTAAATTTGAGACCCTGTTCTGTTTTGTAATTCAGTTCATGTGTAGTCAAGTTTACATTCCGTGTATTAGTGATATCTTATGATGTTTCTTATTCTGTGTGACGTAGTTCACGTAGAATCACCGTACCAGCATCCACTCACTATGCCCCTACGGGCCTGATGACACAGATTTCATTGCTGAGTGATACTTCATTGCACGTACGTGCCACAACTTCTTTATCCATTTTTTGCTTTCTGGGATATTCACCTGGTACTGTAGACGAGCTTCTTGGGAACACAGCCGTCCCAAACTTTGGGGTGGCTCTCTATTTTTGATTTTAATTTCCCTAAGGAATAGGACCATAAGTGCAATTGCCATAGGCTGTGTTGCTTTATTTCTTACGTGTTTCAGGAAACACCATACACTTCTCCAGGGTGGCTGTTGGCAATTTACATCCTGCCAATCAGCATACCAAGGCTCCCTGTTCTCCATATCCTGTCCTACCTTTGTGGATTTTACACTTTTTTCAGATGGCCCTTTTGCCCGGTGGGGCAGTGAGACTTCATTGTAGTGCAGATTTCCTTTACAGGATTGCTTGCTTGGCCAAAAAGGGCGTATGCGTTTTTTCCTGAATATATATTTTTCCTGAATATATTCAGGAAAAAACGCATACGCCCTTTTTGGCCAAGTGCATCATTGTCGACGTTGTGCCTCTTTTCCTATGCTTTCAGTGCAATTCCAGTCAACCCCATTCAATCGTTTTCCTGAAATTCTGCCCCGCTTTCAAGTCCCCTTCGCAGGCTTACTTCAATATATTTTTGGAGAATAGCTGTCAATTATAACTCTGCAGGTTTGTGAATTACAGTGCCCCTGAGCTCCTTTCTTCAACTCGCTTTCTTGTGAGCTGGGCACAAAACCGCAGGATTGCTTCAGGCCCTAATCTGTTTCCAGCAGGGCACACTGAGCCTTTGTTTAATTCCTCTTCCTGGTGGGCAATGAGTGTTACATTTGACCGTGCAGACACCTACAGCTAGTCTCTCATTGGTTCTCCCTATTCCTGTTCATCATGCACAGAAATTGCAAACTGTGCCAAACAGGAGGTTAAAGGCACTGACTCTCCAAGTGGGGAGAGTGTTAGTAAAGCATCTGGAATGGTGAACCCGAGGACCAGGATACGAAAACTGAGATGCATTTTAAATCGTTTCCCAATCACACGGTGGACGATACTCTGGGTTTCCCATGCATGTTTTAGCTGGAGGAAGAATGCCTTGAACCTGGAGAGTTGGCACCCATGGAATGGGTAGCATGTAGTATGACTTCAAAGGGTCTGCATTTACTCACCGAAACTCACCAATGCTATCAGCCTGAAGTGTCCAGCCTTATGACTCAACCAGCTCTGGGTGTAGATGTGGACAATCCCGGTTGCATCACATGCCCTGAGTGAATTATTTAAGAATTGCTCTCTATTTCACTGTCTTTGTGTTTTGTTTTCGAAATTTATTTTGATAATGGGATTTATCGGGTTTTCACTGCTCCGTTTCGGCCGCTGTACACACGCTTGATACTCTTACGGAGACATATATATCCATGGGTTTTAAGATTCTTCCTAGTCAGGTATATTCCTAGGCATTGAATATGTGGTGTTGGGTCCATTTCGTTGAGCAAGGAGTAGGTCTTGTCTATTACATATTTGGCTTATGGAATGTTATCTGTGCTAATTTCAGTTTGTGGTTTTATGCAGCACCCCAAGGCACCTTTCCCCATAAGCAAGCACTAGTTGGTTTTCTAAATTTGAGACCCTGTTCTGTTTTGTAATTCAGTTCATGTGTAGTCAAGTTTACATTCCGTGTATTAGTGATATCTTATGATGTTTCTTTTTCTGTGTGACGTAGTTCACGTAGAATCACCGTACCTGCATCCACTTACTATGCCGCTACGGGCCTGATGACACAGATATCATTGCTGAGTGATATTGCATTGCACGTACGTGCCACAACTTCTTTATCCATTTTTTGCTTTCTGGGGTATTTACCTGGTACTGTAGACGAGCTTCTTGGGAACACAGCCGTCCCAAACTTTGGGGTGGCTCTCTGTTTTTGATTTTAATTTCCCTAAGGAATAGGACCATAAGTGCAATTGCCATAGGCTGTGTTGCTTTATTTCTTACGTGTTTCAGGAAACACCATACACTTCTCCAGGGTGGCTGTTGGCAATTTACATCCTGCCAATCAGCATAACAAGGCTCCCTGTTCTCCATATCCTGTCCTACCTTTCTGGATTTTACACTTTTTTCAGATGGCCCTTTTGCCCGGGGGGCAGTGAGACTTCATTGTAGTGCAGATTTCCTTTACAGGCTTGCTTGGTTGGCCAAAAAGGGCGTATGCGTTTTTTCCTGAATATATTCAGGAAAAAACGCATACGCCCTTTTTGGACAAGTGCATCATTGTCGACGTTGTGCCTGTTTTCCTATACTTTCAGGGCAATTCCAGTGTACCCCTGCAATCGTTTTCCTGAAATTCTGCCTCGTTTTCAAGTCCCCTTCGCAGGCTTACTTCAATATACTTTTGGAAGATAGCTGTCATTTATAACTCTGCAGGTTTGTGAATTACAGTGCCCTTGAGCTCCTTTCTTCAACTCGCTTTCTTGTGAGCTGGGCACAAAACCGCAGGATTGCTTCAGGCCCTAATCTGTTTCCAGCAGGGCACACTGAGCCTTTGTTTAATTCCTCTTCCTGCTGGGCAATGAGCGTTACATTTGCCCGTGCAGACACCTACAGCTAGTCTCTCATGGGTTCTCCCTATTCCTGTACATCTTGCACAGAAATTGCAAGCTGTGCCAAATAGGAGGTTAAAGGCACTGACTCTCCAAGCGGGGAGAGTGTTAGTAAAGCATCTGGAATGGTGAACCCGAGGACCAGGATACGAAAACTGAGATGCATTTTAAATCGTTTCCCAATCACACGGTGGACGATACTCTGGGTTTCCCATGCATGTTTTACGTGGAGGAAGAATCCCTTGAACCTGGAGAGTTGGGACCCATGGAATGGGTACCATGCAGTATGACTTCAAAGGGTCTGCATTTGCTCACCAAAACTCACCAATGCTATCAGCCTGAAGTGTCCAGCCTTATGTCTCAACCAGCTCTGGGTGTAGATGTGGTCAATCCCGGTTGCATCACATGCCCTGAGTGAATTATTTAAGAATTGCTCTCTATTTCACTGTCTTTGTGTTTTGTTTTCGAAATTTATTTTGATAATGGGATTTATCGGATTTTCACTGCTGCCTTTCGGCCGCTGTACACACGCTTGATTCTCTTACGGAGACATATATATCCATGGGTTTTAAGATTCTTCCTAGTCAGGTATATTCCTAGGCGTTGAATATGTGGTGTTGGGTCCATTTCGTTGAGCAAGGAGTAGGTCTTGTCTATTACATATTTGGCTAATGGAAAGTTATCTGTGCTAATTTCAGTCTCTGGTTTTATGCAGCACCCCAAGGCACCTTTCCCCATAAGCAAGCACTAGTTGGTTTTCTAAATTTGAGAACCTGTTCTGTTTTGTAATTCAGTTCATGTGTAGTCAAGTTTACATTCCGTGTATTACTGATATCTTATGATGTTTCTGTTTCTGTGTGACGTAGTTCACGTAGAATCACCGTACCTGCATCCACTCACTATGCCGCTACGGGCCTGATGACACAGATTTCATTGCTGAGTGATATTGCATTGTACGTACGTGCCACAACTTCTTTATCCATTTTTTGCTTTCTGGGATATTTACCTGATACTGTAGACGAGCTTCTTGTGAACACAGCCGTCCCAAATATTGGGGTGGCTGTCTGTTTTTGATTTTAATTTCCGTAAGCTATAGGACCATAAGTGGAAGTGCCATAGGCTGTGTTGCTTTGTTTCTTACGTGTTTCAGGAAACACCATACACTTCTCCAGGGTGGCTGCTGGCAATTTACATCCTGCCAATCAGCATAACAAGGCTCCCTGTTCTCCATATCCTGTCCTACCTTTCTGGATTTTACACTTTTTTCAGATGGCCCTTTTGCCCGGGGGGCAGTGAGACTTCATTGTAGTGCAGATTTCCTTTACAGGCTTGCTTGGTTGGCCAAAAAGGGCGTATGCGTTTTTTCCTGAATATATTCAGGAAAAAACGCATACGCCCTTTTTGGCCAAGTGCATCATTGTCGACGTTGTGCCTCTTTTCCTATGCTTTCAGGGCAATTCCAGTCTACCCCCTGCAATCGTTTTCCTGAAATTCTGCACCGCTTTCAAGTCCCCTTCGCAGGCTTACTTCAATATATTTTTGGAGGATAGCTGTCATTTATAACTCTGCAGGTTTGTGAATTACAATGCCCCTGAGCTCCTTTCTTCAACTCGCTTTCTTGTGAGCTGGGCACAAAACCGCAGGATTGCTTCAGGCCCTAATCTGTTTTCAGCAGGGCACGCTGAGCCTTTGTTTAATTCCTCTTCCTGGTCGGCAATGAGCGTTATATTTGCCCGTGCAGACACCTACAGCTAGTCTCTCATTGGTTCTCCCTATTCCTGTTCATCTTGCACAGAAATTGCAAGCTGTGCCAAACAGGAGGTTAAAGGCACTGACTCTCCAAGCGGGAAGACTGTTAGTAAAGCATCTGGAATGGTGAACCCGAGGATCAGGATACGAAAACTGAGATGCATTTTAAATCGTTTCCCAATCACACGGTGGACGATACTCTGGGTTTCCCATGCATGTTTTAGCTGGAGGAAGAATGCCTTGAACGTGGAGAGTTGGGACCCATGGAATGGGTATCATGCAGTATGACTTCAAAGGGTCTGCATTTGCTCACCGAAACTCACCAATGCTATCAGCCTGAAGTGTCCAGCCTTATGTCTCAACCAGCTCTGGGTGTAGATGTGGTCAATCCCGGTTGCATCACATGCCCTGAGTGAATTATTTAAGAATTGCTCTCTATTTCACTGTCTTTGTGTTTTGTTTTCGAAATTTATTTTGATAATGGGATTTATCGGATTTTCACTGCTGCGTTTGGGCCGCTGTACACACGCTTGATTCTCTTAAGGAGACATATATATCCATGGGTTTTAAGATTCTTCCTAGTCAGGTATATTCCTAGGCGTTGAATATGTGGTGTTGGGTCCATTTCGTTGAGCAAGGAGTAGGTCTTGTCTATTAAATATTTGGCTTATGGAATGTTATCTGTGCTAATTTCAGTCTCTGGTTTTATGCAGCACCCAAAGGCACCTTTCCCCATAAGCAAGCACTAGTTGGTTTTCTAAATTTGAGACCCTGTTCTGTTTTGTAATTCAGTTCATGTGTAGTCAAGTTTACATTCCGTGTATTAGTGATACCTTATGATGTTTCTTTTTCTGTGTGACGTAGTTCACGAAGAATCACCGTACCTGCATCCACTCACTATGCCGCTACGGGCCTGATGACACAGATTTCATTGCTGAGTGATATTGCATTGTACGTACGTGCCACAACTTCTTTATCCATTTTTTGCTTTCTGGGATATTTACCTGATACTGTAGATGAGCTTCTTGTGAACACAGCCGTCCCAAATATTGGGGTGGCTGTCTGTTTTTGATTTTAATTTCCGTAAGCTATAGGACCATAAGTGGAAGTGCCATAGGCTGTGTTGCTTTGTTTCTTACGTGTTTCAGGAAACACCATACACTTCTCCAGGGTGGCAGCTGGCAATTTACATCCTGCCAATCAGCATAACAAGGCTCCCTGTTCTCCATATCCTGTCCTACCTTTCTGGATTTTACACTTTTTTCAGATGGCCCTTTTGCCCGGTGGGCAGTGAGACTTCATTTTTGTGCAGATTTCCTTTACAGGCTTGCTTGGTTTGCCAAAAAGGGCGTATGCGTTTTTTCCTGAATATATTCAGGAAAAAACGCATACACCATTTTTGGCCAAGTGCATCATTGTCGACGTTGTGCCTCTTTTCCTATGCTTTCAGTGCAATTCCAGTCTACACCCTGCAATCGTTTTCCTGAAATTCTGCCCCGCTTTCAAGTCCCCTTCGCAGGCTTACTTCAATATATTTTTGGAGGATAGCTGTCAATTATAACTCTGCAGGTTTGTGAATTACAGTGCCCCTGAGCTCCGTTCTTCAACTCGCTTTCTTGTGAGCTGGGCACAAAACCGCAGGATTGCTTCAGGCCCTAATCTGTTTCCAGCAGGGCACACTGAGCCTTTGTTTCTTTCCTCTTCCTGGTGGGCAATGAGTTACATTTGGCCGTGCAGACACCTACAGCTAGTCTCTCATTGGTTCTCCCTATTCCTGTTCATCTTGCACAGAAATTGCAAACTGTGCCAAACAGGAGGTTAAAGGCACTGACTCTCCAAGCGTGGAAAGTGTTAGTAAAGCGTCTGGAATGGTGAACCCAAGGACAAGGATTCGAAAACTGAGATCCATTTTCAATCGTTTCCCAATCTCACGGTGTAGCATACACTGTTTTTCCCATGCATGTTTTAGCTGAAGGAAGAATCCCTTGAACCTGGAGTGCTGGGACCCATGGAATGGGTACCATGCAGTATGACTTCAAAGGGTCTGCATTTGCTCACCGAAACTCACCAATGCTATCAGCCTGAAGTGTCCAGCCTTATGTCTCAACCAGCTCTGGTTGTAGATGTGTTAAATCCCGGTTGCATCACATGCCCTGAGTGAATTATTTAAGAATTGCTCTCTATTTCACTGTCTTTGTGTTTTGTTTTTGAAATTTATTTTGATAATGTGATTTATCGGATTTTCACTGCTGCGTTTATGCCGCTGTACACACGCTTGATTCTCTTATGGAGACATAAAAATCCATGGGTTTTAAGATTCTTCCTAGTCAGGTATATTCCTAGGCGTTGAATATGTGGTGTTGAGTCCATTTCGTTGAGCAAGGAGTAGGTCTTGTCTATTACATATTTGGCTTATGGAAAGTTATCTGTGCTAATTTCAGTCTCTGGTTTTATGCAGCACCCCAAGGCACCTTTTCCCATAAGGAAGCAGTAGTTGGTTTTCTAAATTTGACACCCTGTTCTGTTTTGTAATTCAGTTAATGTGTAGTCAAGTTTACATTCCGTGTATTAGTGATATGATGTTTCTTTTTCTGTGTGACGTAGTTCACGTAGAATCACCATACCTGCATCCACTCACTATGCCGCTACGGGCCTGATGACACAGATTTCATTGCTGAGTGATATTGCATTGTACGTACGTGCCACAACTTCCTTATCCATTTTTTGCTTTCTTCGATATTTACCTGGTACTGTAGACGAGCTTCTTGTGAACACAGCCGTCCCAAATACTGGGGTGGCTGTCTGTTTTTGATTTTAATTTCCGTAAGCTATAGGACCATAAGTGGAAGTGCCATAGGCTGTGTTGCTTTGTTTCTTACGTGTTTCAGGAAACACCATACACATCTCCAGGGTGGCTGCTGGCAATTTACATCCTGCCAATCAGCATAACAAGGCTCCCTGTTCTCCATATCCTGTCCTACCTTTCTGGATTTTACAATTTTTTCTGATGGCCCTTTTGCCCGGGGGGCAGTGAGACTTCATTTTAGTGCAGATTTCCTTTACAGGCTTACTTGTTTGGCCAAAAAGGGCGTATGCGTTTTTTCCTGAATATATTCAGGAAAAAACGCATACGCCTTTTTTCGCCAAGTGCATCATTGCCGACGTTGTGCCTCTATTCCTATGCTTTCAGGGCAATTCCAGTCTACCCCCTGCAATCGTTTTCCTGAAATTCTGCCCCGCATTCAAGTCCCCTTCGCAGGCTTACTTCAATATATTTTTGGAGGATAGCTGTCATTTATAACTCTGCAGGTTTGTGAATTACAGTGCCCCTGAGCTCCTTTCTTCAACTCGCTTTCTTGTGAACTGGGCACAAAACCGCAGGATTGCTTCAGGCCCTAATCTGTTTCCAGCAGGGCACACTGAGCCTTTGGTTAATTCCTCTTCCTGGTGGGAAATGAGCGTTACATTTGCCCGTGCAGACACCTACAGCTAGTCTCTCATTGGTTCTCCCTATTCCTGTTCATCTTGCACAGAAATTGCAAGCTGTGCCAAAGAGGAGGTTAAAGGCACTGACTCTCCAAGCGGGGAGAGTGTTAGTAAAACATCTGGAATGGTGAACCCGAGGACCAGGATACGAAAACTGAGATGCATTTTAAATCGTTTCCCAATCACACGGTGGACGATACTCTGGGTTTCCCATGCATGTTTTAGCTGGAGTAAGAATCCCTTGAACCTGGAGAGTTGGGACCCATGGAATGGGTACCATGCAGTATGACTTCAAAGGGTCTGCATTTGCTCACCGAAACTCACCAATGCTATCAGCCTGAACTGTCCAGCCTTATGTCTCAACAAGTTCTGGGTGTAGATGTGGTCAATGCCGGTTGCATCACATGCCCTGAGTGAATTATTTAAGAATTGCTCTCTATTTCACTGTCTTTGTGTTTTGTTTTTGAAATTTATTTTGATAATGCGATTTATCGGATTTTCACTGCTGCGTTTATGCCGCTGTACACATGCTTGATTCTCTTATGGAGACATATAAATCCATGGGTTTTAAGATTCTTCCTAGTCAGGTATATTCCTAGGCGTTGAATATGTGGTGTTGAGTCCATTTCGTTGAGCAAGGAGTAGGTCTTGTCTATTACATATTTGGCTTATGGAATGTTATCTGTGCTAATTTCAGTCTCTGGTTTTATGCAGCACCCCAAGGCACCTTTCCCCATAAGCAAGCACTAGTTGGTTTTCTAAATTTGAGACCCTGTTCTGTTTTGTAATTCAGTTCATGTGTAGTCAAGTTTACATTCCGTGTATTAGTGATATCTTATGATGTTTCTTTTTCTGTGTGACGTAGTTCACGTAGAACCACCGTACCTGCATCCACTCACTATGCCGCTACGGGCCTGATGACACAGATTTCATTGTTGAGTGATATTGCATTGCACGTACGTGCCACAACTTCTTTATCCATTTTTTGCTTTCTGGGATATTTACCTGACACTGTAGACGAGCTTCTTGGGGACACAGGCGTCCCAAACTTTGGGGTGGCTCTCTGTTTTTGATTTTAATTTCCCTAAGCAATAGGACCATAAGTGCAATTGCCATAGGCTGTGTTGCTTTATTTCTTACTTGTTTCACGAAACACCATACACTTCTCCAGGGTGGCTGCTGGCAATTTACATCCTGCCAATCAGCATAACAAGGCTCCCTCTTCTCCATATCCTGTCCTACCTTTCTGGATTTTACACTTTTTTCAGATGGCCCTTTTGCCCGGGGGGCAGTGAGACTTCATTGTAGTGCAGATTTCCTTTACAGGCTTGCTTGGTTGGCCAAAAAGGGCGTATGCGTTTTTTCCTGAATATATTCAGGAAAAAACGCATACGCCCTTTTTGGCCAAGTGCATCATTGTCGACGCTGTGCCTCTTTTCCTATGCTTTCAGGGCAATTCCAGTCTACCCCCTGCAATCGTTTTCCTGAAATTCTGCCCCGCTTTCAAGTCCCCTTCGCAGGCTTACTTCAATATATTTTTGGAGGATAGCTGTCATTTATAACTCTGCAGGTTTGTGAATTACAGTGTCCCTGAGCTCCTTTCTTCAACTGGCTTTCTTGTGAGCTGGGCACAAAACCGCAGGATTGCTTCAGGCCCTAATCTGTTTCCAGCAGGGCACACTGAGCCTTTGTTTAATTCCTCTTCCTGTGGGCAATGAGCATTACATTTGCCCGTGCAGACACCTACAGCTAGTCTCTCATTGGTTCTCCCTATTCCTGTTCATCTTGCACAGAAATTGCAAGCTGTGCCACAGAGGAGGTTAAAGGAACTGACTCTCGTAGCGGGGAGAGTGTTAGTAAAGCATCTGGAATGGTGAACCCGAGTACCGGGATACGAAAACTGAGATGTATTTTAAATCATTTCCCAATCACACGGTGGACTATACTCTGGGTTTCCCATGCATGTTTTAGCTGGAGGAAGAATGCCTTGAACCTGGAGAGTTGGGACCCATGGAATGGGTATCATGCAGTATGACTTCAAAGGGTCTGCATTTGCTCACCGAAACTCACCAATGCTATCAGCCTGAAGTGTCCAGCCTTATGTCTCAACCAGCTCTGGGTGTAGATGTGGTCAATCCCGGTTGCATCACATGCCCTGAGTGAATTATTTAAGAATTGCTCTCTATTTCACTGTCTTTGTGTTTTGTTTTCGAAATTTATTTTGATAATGGGATTTATCGGATTTTCACTGCTGCGTTTGGGCCGCTGTACACATGCTTGATTCTCTTAAGGAGACATATATATCCATGGGTTTTAAGATTCTTCCTAGTCAGGTATATTCCTAGGCGTTGAATATGAGGTGTTGAGTCCATTTCGTTGAGCAAGGAGTAGGTCTTGTCTATTAAATATTTGGCTTATGGAATGTTATCTGTGCTAATTTCAGTCTCTGGTTTTATGCAGCACCCCAAGGCACCTTTCCCCATAAGCAAGCACTAGTTGGTTTTCTAAATTTGAGACCCTGTTCTGTTTTGTAATTCAGTTCATGTGTAGTCAAGTTTACATTCTGTGTATTAGTGATACCTTATGATGTTTCTTTTTCTGTGTGACGTAGTTCACGAAGAATCACCGTACCTGCATCCACTCACTATGCCGCTACGGGCCTGATGACACAGATTTCATTGCTGAGTGATATTGCATTGTACGTACGTGCCACAACTTCTTTATCCATTTTTTGCTTTCTGGGATATTTACCTGATACTGTAGACGAGCTTCTTGTGAACACAGCCGTCCCAAATATTGGGGTGGCTGTCTGTTTTTGATTTTAATTTCCGTAAGCTATAGGACCATAAGTGGAAGTGCCATAGGCTGCGCTGCTTTGTTTCTTACGTGTTTCAGGAAACACCATACACTTCTCCAAGGTGGCTGCTGGCAATTTACATCCTGCCAATCAGCATAACAAGGCTCCCTGTCCTCCATATCCTGTCCTACCTTTCTGGATTTTACACTTTTTTCAGATGGCCCTTTTGCCCGGGGGGCAGTGAGACTTCATTGTAGTGCAGATTTCCTTTACAGGCCTGCTTGGTTGGCCAAAAAGGGGGTATGCGTTTTTTCCTGAATATATTCAGGAAAAAACGCATACGCCCTTTTTGGGCAAGTGCATCATTGTCGACGTTGTGCTTCTTTTCCTATGCTTTCAAAGCAATTCCAGTCTACCCCCTGCAATCGTTTTCCTGAAATTCTGCCCCGCTTTCAAGTCCCCTTCGCAGGCTTACTTCAATATATTTTTGGAGGATAGCTGTCATTTATAACTCTGCAGGTTTGTGAATTACAGTGCCCCTGAGCTCCTTTCTTCAGCTCGCTTTCTTGTGAGCTGGGCACAAAACCGCAGGATTGCTTCAGGCCGTAATCTGTTTCCAGCAGGGCACACTGAGCCTTTGTTTCTTTCCTCTTCCTGGTGGGCAATGAGTTACATTTGGCCGTGCAGACACCTACAGCTAGTCTCTCATTGGTTCTCCCTATTCCTGTTCATCTTGCACAGAAATTGCAAACTGTGCCAAACAGGAGGTTAAAGGCACTGACTCTCCAAGCGGGGAAAGTTTTAGTAAAGCGTCTGGAATGGTGAACCCAAGGACAAGGATTCGAAAACTGGATCCATTTTAAATCGTTTCCCAATCTCATGGTGTAGCATACACTGTTTTTCCCATGCATGTTTTAGCTGAAGGAAGAATCCCTTGAACCTGGAGTGCTGGGACCCATTGAATGGGTACCATGCAGTATGACTTCAAAGGGTCTGCATTTGCTCACCGAAACTCACCAATGCTATCAGCCTGAAGTGTCCAGCCTTATGTCTCAACCAGCTCTGGGTGTAGATGTGGTCAATCCCGGTTGCATCACATGCCCTGAGTGAATTATTTAAGAATTGCTCTCTATTTCACTGTCTTTGTGTTTTGTTTTTGAAATTTATTTTGATAATGTGATTTATCGGATTTTCACTGCTGCGTTTATGCCGCTGTACACACGCTTGATTCTCTTATGGAGACATAAAAATCCATGGGTTTTAAGATTCTTCCTAGTCAGGTATATTCCTAGGCGTTGAATATGTGGTGTTGAGTCCATTTCGTTGAGCAAGGAGTAGGTCTTGTCTATTACATATTTGGCTTATGGAAAGTTATCTGTGCTAATTTCAGTCTCTGGTTTTATGCAGCACCCCAAGGCACCTTTTCCCATAAGGAAGCACTAGTTGGTTTTCTAAATTTGACACCCTGTTCTGTTTTGTAATTCAGTTAATGTGTAGTCAAGTTTACATTCCGTGTATTAGTGATATGATGTTTCTTTTTCTGTGTGACGTAGTTCACGTAGAATCACCATACCTGCATCCACTCACTATGCCGCTACGGGCCTGATGACACAGATTTCATTGCTGAGTGATATTGCATTGTACGTACGTGCCACAACTTCTTTATCCATTTTTTGCTTTCTTCGATATTTACCTGGTACTGTAGACGAGCTACTTGTGAACACAGCCGTCCCAAATACTGGGGTGGCTGTCTGTTTTTGATTTTAATTTCCGTAAGCTATAGGACCATAAGTGGAAGTGCCATAGGCTGTGTTGCTTTGTTTCTTACGTGTTTCAGGAAACACCATACACATCTCCAGGGTGGCTGCTGGCAATTTACATCCTGCCAATCAGCATAACAAGGCTCCCTGTTCTCCATATCCTGTCCTACCTTTCTGGATTTTACAATTTTTTCAGATGGCCCTTTTGCCCGGGGGGCAGTGAGACTTCATTGTAGTGCAGATTTCCTTTACAGGCTTACTTGTTTGGACAAAAAGGGCGTATGCGTTTTTTCCTGAATATATTCAGGAAAAAACGCATACGCCTTTTTTCGCCAAGTGCATCATTGCCGACGTTGTGCCTCTATTCCTATGCTTTCAGGGCAATTCCAGTCTACCCCCTGCAATCGTTTTCCTGAAATTCTGCCCCGCATTCAAGTCCCCTTCGCAGGCTTACTTCAATATATTTTTGGAGGATAGCTGTCATTTATAACTCTGCAGGTTTGTGAATTACAGTGCCCCTGAGCTCCTTTCTTCAACTCGCTTTCTTGTGAGCTGGGCACAAAACCGCAGGATTGCTTCAGGCCCTAATCTGTTTCCAGCAGGGCACACTGAGCCTTTGGTTAATTCCTCTTCCTGGTGGGAAATGAGCGTTACATTTGCCCGTGCAGACACCTACAGCTAGTCTCTCATTGGTTCTCCCTATTCCTGTTCATCTTGCAAAGAAATTGCAAGCTGTGCCAAAGAGGAGGTTAAAGGCACTGACTCTCCAAGCGGGGAGAGTGTTAGTAAAACATCTGGAATGGTGAACCCAAGGACCAGGATACGAAAACTGAGATGCATTTTAAATCGTTTCCCAATCACACGGTGGACGATACTCTGGGTTTCCCATGCATGTTTTAGCTGGAGGAAGAATCCCTGGAACCTGGAGAGTTGGGACCCATGGAATGGGTACCATGCAGTATGACTTCAAAGGGTCTGCATTTGCTCACCGAAACTCACCAATGCTATCAGCCTGAAGTGTCCAGCCTTATGTCTCAACCAGCTCTGGGTGTAGATGTGGTCAATCCCGGTTGCATCACATGCCCTGAGTGAATTATTTAAGAATTGCTCTCTATTTCACTGTCTTTGTGTTTTGTTTTCGAAATTTATTTTGATAATGGGATTTATCGGATTTTCACTGCTGCCTTTCGGCCGCTGTACACACGCTTGATTCTCTTACAGAGACATATATATCCATGGGCTTTAAGATTCTTCCTAGTCAGGTATATTCCTAGGCGTTGAATATGTGGTGTTGGGTCCATTTCGTTGAGCAAGGAGTAGGTCTTGTCTATTACATATTTGGCTTATGGAAAGTTATCTGTGCTAATTTCAGTCTCTGGTTTTATGCAGCACCCCAAGGCACCTTTCCCCATAAGCAAGCACTAGTTGGTTTTCTAAATTTGAGACCCTGTTCTGTTTTGTAATTCAGTTCATGTGTAGTCAAGTTTACATTCCGTGTATTACTGATATCTTACGATGTTTCTTTTTCTGTGTGACGTAGTTCACGTAGAATCACCGTACCTGCATCCACTCACTATGCCGCTACGGGCCTGATGACACAGATTTCATTGCTGAGTGATATTGCATTGTACGTACGTGCCACAACTTCTTTATCCTTTTTTGCTTTCTGGGATATTTACCTGATACTGTAGACGAGCTTCTTGTGAACACAGCCGTCCCAAATATTGGGGTGGCTGTCTGTTTTTGATTTTAATTTCCGTAAGCTATAGGACCATAAGTGCAAGTGCCATAGGCTGTGTTGCTTTGTTTCTTACGTGTTTCAGGAAACACCATATACTTCTCCAGGGTGCCTGCTGGCAATTTACATCCTGGCAATCAGCATAACAAGGCTCCCTGTTCTGCGTATCCTGTCCTATCTTTCTGGATTTTACACTTTTTTCATATGGCCCTTTTGCCCGGGGGGCAGTGAGACTTCATTGTAGTGCAGATTTCCTTTACAGGCTTGCTTGGTTGGCCAAAAAGGGCGTATGCGTTTTTTCCTGAATATATTCAGGAAAAAACGCATACGCCTTTTTTCGCCAAGTGCATCATTGCCGACGTTGTGCCTCTATTCCTATGCTTTCAGGGCAATTCCAGTCTACCCCCTGCAATCGTTTTCCTGAAATTCTGCCCCGCATTCAAGTCCCTTTCGCAGGCTTACTTCAATATATTTTTGGAGGATAGCTGTCATTTATAACTCTGCAGGTTTGTGAATTACAGTGCCCCTGAGCTCCTTTCTTCAATTCGCTTTCTTGTGAGCGGGGCACAAAACCGCAGGATTGCTTCAGGCCCTAATCTGTTTCCAGCAGGGCACACTGAGCCTTTGGTTAATTCCACTTCCTGGTGGGAAATGAGCGTTACATTTGCCCGTGCAGACACCTACAGCTAGTCTCTCATTGGTTCTCCCTATTCCTGTTCATCTTGCACAGAAATTGCAAGCTGTGCCAAAGAGGAGGTTAAAGGCACTGACTCTCCAAGCGGGGAGAGTGTTAGTAAAACATCTGGAATGGTGAACCCGAGGACCAGGATACGAAAACTGAGATGCATTTTAAATCGTTTCCCAATCACACGGTGGACGATACTCTGGGTTTCCCATGCATGTTTTAGCTGGAGGAAGAATCCCTTGAAACTGGAGAGTTGGGACCCATGGAATGGGTACCATGCAGTATGACTTCAAAGGGTCTGCATTTGCTCACCGAAACTCACCAATGCTATCAGCCTGAAGTGTCCAGCCTTATGTCTCAACCAGCTCTGGGTGTAGATGTGGTCAATCCCGGTTGCATCACATGCCCTGAGTGAATTATTTAAGAATTGCTCTCTATTTCACTGTCTTTGTGTTTTGTTTTCGAAATTTAGTTTGATAATGGGATTTATCGGATTTTCACTGCTGCGTTTCGGCCGCTCTACACACGCTTGATTCTCTTACGGAGTCATATATATCCGTGGGTTTTAAGATTCTTCCTAGTCAGGTATATTCCTAGGCGTTGAATATGTGGTGTTGGGTCCATTTCGTTGAGCACGGAGTAGGTCTTGTCTATTACATATTTGGCTTATGGAAAGTTATCTGTGCTAATTTCAGTCTCTGGTGTTATGCAGCACCCCAAGGCACCTTTCCCCATAAGCAAGCACTAGTTGGTTTTCTAAATTTGAGACCCTGTTCTGTTTTGTAATTCAGTTCATGTGTAGTCAAGTTTACATTCCGTGTATTAGTGATATCTTATGATGTTTCTTTTTCTGTGTGACGTAGTTCACGTAGAATCACCGTACCTGCATCCACTCACTATGCCGCTACGGGCCTGATGACACAGATTTCATTGCTGAGTGATATTGCATTGTACGTACGTGCCACAACTTCTTTATCCATTTTTTGCTTTCTGGGATATTTACCTGATACTGTAGACGAGCTTCTTGTGAACACAGCCGTCCCAAATATTGGGGTGGCTGTCTGTTTTTGATTTTAATTTCCGTAAGCTATAGGACCATAAGTGGAAGTGCCATAGGCTGTGTTGCTTTGTTTCTTACGTGTTTCAGGAAACACCATACACTTCTCCAGGGTGGCTGCTGGCAATTTACATCCTGCCAATCAGCATAACAAGGCTCCCTGTTCTCCATATCCTGTCCTACCTTTCTGGATTTTACACTTTTTTCAGATGGCCCTTTTGCCCGGGGGGCAGTGAGACTTC
This sequence comes from Phocoena phocoena, assembly GCF_963924675.1. Taxonomy (NCBI): domain Eukaryota; kingdom Metazoa; phylum Chordata; class Mammalia; order Artiodactyla; family Phocoenidae; genus Phocoena; species Phocoena phocoena. The sequence continues at coordinate 40,847 of NW_027077572.1, read as the reverse complement.
ATTCTAGTGCAGATTTCCTTTACAGGCTTGCTTGGTTGGCCAAAAAGGGCTTAAGCGTTTTTTCCTGAATATATTCAGGAAAAAACGCATACGCCCTTTTTGGCCAAGTGCATCATTGTCGACGTTCTGCCTCTTTTCCTATGCTTTCAGGGCAATTCCAGTCTACCCCCTGCAATCGTTTTCCTGAAATTCTGCCCCGCTTTCAAGTCCCCTTCGCAGGCTTACTTCAGTATATTTTTGTAGGATAGCTGTCATGTATAACTCTGCATGTTTGTGAATTACAGTGACCCTGAGCTCCTTTCTTCAACTCGCTTTCTTGTGAGCTGGGCACAAAACCGCAGGATTGCTTCAGGCCCTAATCTGTTTCCAGCAGGGCACACTGAGCCTTTGGTTAATTCCTGTTCCTGGTGGGAAATGAGCGTTACGTTTGCCCGTGCAGACACCTACAGCTAATCTCTCATTGGTTCTCCCTATTCCTGTTCATCTTGCACAGAAATTGCAAGCTGTGCCAAAGAGGAGGTTAAAGGCACTGACTCTCCAAGCGGGGAGAGTGTTAGTAAAGCATCTGGAATGGTGAACCCGAGGACCAGGATACGAAAACTGAGATGCATTTTAAATCGTTTCCCAATCACATGGTGGACGATGCTCTGGTTTTCCCATGCATGTTTTAGCTGGAGGAAGAATCCCTTGAACCTGGAGAGTTGGGACCCATGGAATGGGTACCATGCAGTATGACTTCAAAGGGTCTGCATTTGCTCACCGAAACTCACCAATGCTATCAGCCTGAAGTGTCCAGCCTTATGTCTCCACCAGCTCTGTGTGTAGATGTGGTCAATCCCGGTTGCATCACATGCCCTGAGTGAATTATTTAAGAATTGCTCTCTATTTCACTGTCTTTGTGTTTTGTTTCGAAATTTATTTTGATAATGGGATTTATCGGATTTTCACTGCTGCGTTTCGGCCGCTGTACACACGCTTGATTCTCTTACGGAGTCATATATATCCATGGGTTTTAAGATTCTTCCTAGTCAGGTATATTTCTAGGCGTTGAATATCTGGTGTTGGGTCCATTTCGTTGAGCAAGGAGTAGGTCTTTTCTATTACATATTTGGCTTATGGAAAGTTATCTGTGCTAATTTCAGTCTCTGGTGTTATGCAGCACCCCAACGCACCTTTCCCCATAAGAAAGCACTAGTTGGTTTTCTAAATTTGAGACCCTGTTCTGTTTTGTAATTCAGTTCATGTGTAGTCAAGTTTACATTCCGTGTATTAGTGATATCTTATGATGTTTCTTTTTCTGTGTGACGTAGTTCACGTAGAATCACCGTACCTGCATCCACTCACTATGCCGCTACGGGCCTGATGACACAGATTTCATTGCTGAGTGATACTGCATTGCACGTACGTGCCACAACTTCTTTATCCATTTTTTGCTTTCTGAGATATTTACCTGATACTGTAGACGAGCTTCTTGTGAACACAGCCGTCCCAAATATTGGGGTGGCTGTCTGTTTTTGATTTTAATTTCCGTAAGCTATAGGACCATAAGTGGAAGTGCCATAGGCTGTGTTGCTTTGTTTCTTACGTGTTTCAGGAAACACCATACACTTCTCCAGGGTGGCTGCTGGCAATTTACATCCTGCCAATCAGCATAACAAGGCTCCCTCTTCTCCATATCCTGTCCTACCTTTCTGGATTTTACACTTTTATCAGATGGCCCTTTTGCCCGGGGGGCAGTGAGACTTCATTGTAGTGCAGATTTCCTTTACAGGCTTGCTTGGTTGGCCAAAAAGGGCGTATGCGTTTTTTCCTGAATATATTCAGGAAAAAACCATACGCCCTTTTTGGCCTAGTGCATCATTGTCGACGCTGTGCCTTTTTTCCTATGCTTTCAGGGCAATTACAGTCTACCCCCTGCAATCGTTTTCCTGAAATTCTGCCCCGCTTTCAAGTCCCCTTCGCAGGCTTACTTCAATATATTTTTGGAGGATAGCTGTCATTTATAACTCTGCAGGTTTGTGAATTACAGTGCCCCTGAGCTCCTTTCTTCAACTCGCTTTCTTGTGAGCTGGGCACAAAACCGCAGGATTGCTTCAGGCCCTAATCTGTTTGCAGCAGGGCACACTGAGCCTTTGTTTAATTCCTCTTCCTGGTGGGCAATGAGTGTTACATTTGACCGTGCAGACACCTACAGCTAGTCTCTCATTGGTTCTCCCTATTCCTGTTCATCTTGCACAGAAATTGCAAACTGTGCCAAACAGGAGGTTAAAGGCACTGACTCTCCAAGTGGGGAGAGTGTTAGTAAAGCATCTGGAATGGTGAACCCGAGGACCAGGATACGAAAACTGAGATGCATTTTAAATCGTTTCCCAATCACACGGTGGACGATACTCTGGGTTTCCCATGCATGTTTTAGCTGGAGGAAGAATGCCTTGAACCTGGAGAGTTGGCACCCATGGAATGGGTACCATGCAGTATGACTTCAAAGGGTCTGCATTTACTCACCGAAACTCACCAATGCTATCAGCCTGAAGTGTCCAGCCTTATGTCTCAACCAGCTCTGGGTGTAGATGTGGACAATCCCGGTTGCATCACATGCCCTGAGTGAATTATTTAAGAATTGCTCTCTATTTCACTGTCTTTGTGTTTTGTTTTCGAAATATATTTTGATAATTGGATTTATCGGGTTTTCACTGCTGCGTTTCGGCCGCTGTACACACGCTTGATACTCTTACGGAGACATATATATCCATGGGTTTTAAGATTCTTCCTAGTCAGGTATATTCCTAGGCGTTGAATATGTGCTGTTGGGTCCATTTCGTTGAGCAAGGAGTAGGTCTTGTCTATTACATATTTGGCTTATGGAATGTTATCTGTGCTAATTTCAGTTTGTGGTTTTATGCAGCACCCCAAGGCACCTTTCCCCATAAGCAAGCACTAGTTGGTTTTCTAAATTTGAGACCCTGTTCTGTTTTGTAATTCAGTTCATGTGTAGTCAAGTTTACATTCCGTGTATTAGTGATAACTTATGATGTTTCTTTTTCTGTGTGACGTAGTTCACGTAGAATCACCGTACCGGCATCCACTTACTATGCCGCTACGGGCCTGATGACACAGATATCATTGCTGAGTGATATTGCATTGCACGTACGTGCCACAACTTCTTTATCCATTTTTTGCTTTCTGGGATATTTACCTGATACTGTAGACGAGCTTCTTGTGAACACAGCCGTCCCAAATATTGGGGTGGCTGTCTGTTTTTGATTTTAATTTCCGTAAGCTATAGGACCATAAGTGGAAGTGCCATAGGCTGTGTTGCTTTGTTTCTTACATGTTTCAGGAAACACCATACACTTCTCCAGGGTGGCTGCTGGCAATTTACATCCTGCCAATCAGCATAACAAGGCTCCCTGTTCTCCATATCCTGTCCAAACTTTCTGGATTTTATACTTTTTTCAGATGGCCCTTTTGCCCGGGGGGCAGTGAGACTTCATTGTAGTGCAGATTTCCTTTACAGGCTTGCTTGGTTGGCCAAAAAGGGCGTATGCGTTTTTTCCTGAATATATTCAGGAAAAAACGCATACGCCCTTTTTGGCCAAGTGCATCATTGTCGACGTTCTGCCTCTTTTCCTATGCTTTCAGGGCAATTCCAGTCTACCCCCTGCAATCGTTTTCCTGAAATTCTGCCCCGCTTTCAAGTCCCCTACGCAGGCTTACTTCAATATATTTTTGGAGGATAGCTGTCATTTATAACTCTGCAGGTTTGTGAATTACAGTGCCCCTGAGCTCCTTTCTTCAACTCGCTTTCTTGTGAGCTGGGCACAAAACCGCAGGATTGCTTCAGGCCCTAATCTGTTTCCGGCAGGGCATGCTGAGCCTTTGGTTAATTCCTCTTCCTGGTGGGAAATGACCATTACATTTGCCCGTGCATACACCTACAGCTAGTCTCTCATTGGTTCTCCCTATTCCTGTTCATCTTGCACAGAAATTGCAAGCTGTGCCAGACAGGAGGTTAAAGGCACTGACTCTCCAGGCGGGGAGAGTGTTAGTAAAGCATCTGGAATGGTGAACCCGAGGACCAGGATACGAAAACTGAGATGTATTTTAAATCATTTCCCAATCACACTGTGGACGATACTCTGGGTTTCCCATGCATGTTTTAGCTGGAGGAAGAATGCCTTGAACCTGGAGAGTTGGGACCCATGGAATGGGTACCATGCAGTATGACTTCAAAGGGTCTGCATTTGCTCACCGAAACTCACCAATGCTATCAGCCTGAAGTGTCCAGCCTTATGTCTCAACCAGCTCTTGGAGTAGATGTGGTCAATCCCGGTTGCATCACATGCCCTGAGTGAATTATTTAAGAATTGCTCTCTATTTCACTGTCTTTGTGTTTGGTTTTCGCAATTTATTTTGATAATGGGATTTATCGGATTTTCACTGCTGTGTTTATGCCGCTGTACACACGCTTGATTCTCCTATGGAGACATATAAATCCATGGGTTTTAAGATTCTTCCTAGTCAGGTATATTCCTAGGCGTTGAATATGTGGTATTGATTCCATTTCTTTGAGCAAGGAGTAGGTCTTGTCTATTAAATATTTGGCTTATGGAATGTTATCTGTGCTAATTTCAGTCTCTGGTTTTATGCAGCACGCCAAGGCACCTTTACCCGTAAGCAAGCAGTAGTTGGTTTTCTAAATTTGAGACCCTGTTCTGTTTTGTAATTCAGTTCATGTGTAGTCAAGTTTATATTCCGTGTATTAGTGATATCTTATGATGTTTCTTTTTCTGTGTGACGTAGTTCACGTAGAATCACCATACCTGCATCCACTCACTATGCCGCTACGGGCCTGATGACACAGATTTCATTGCTGAGTGATATTGCATTGCACGTACGTGCCACAACTTCTTTATCCATTTTTTGCTTTCTGGGATATTTACCTGGTACTGTAGACGAGCTTCTTGGGAACACAGCCGTCAAAAACTTTGGGGTGGCTCTCTGTTTTTGATTTTAATTTCCCTAAGCAATAGGACCATAATTGCAATTGCCATAGGCTGTGTTGCTTTATTTCTTACGTGTTTCAGGAAACACCATACACTTCTCCAGGTTGGCTGTTCACAATTTACATCCTGCGAATCAGCATAACAAGGCTCCCTGTTCTACATATCCTGTCCTACCTTTCTGGATTTTACACTTTTTTCAGATGGCACTTTTGCCTGGGGGGGGCAGTGAGATTTCATTGTAGTGCAGATTTCCTTTACAGGCTTTCTTGGTAGGCCAAAATGGGCGTATGCGTTTTTTCCTGAATATATTCAGGAAAAAACGCATAAGCAATTTTTGGCCAAGTGCATCATTGTCGACGTTGTGCCTCTTTTCCTATGCTTCCAGGGCAATTCCAGTCTAGCCCCTGCAATCGTTTTCCTGAAATTCTGTCCCGCTTTCAAGTCCCCTTCGCAGGCTTACTTCAATATACTTTTGGAGGGTAGCTGTCATTTTAACTCTAGAGGTTTGTGAATTACAGTGCCCCTGAGCTCCTTTCTTCAACTCGCTTTCTTGTGAGCTGGGCACAAAACCGCAGGATTGCTTCAGGCCCTAATCTGTTTTCAGCAGGGCACGCTGAGCCTTTGTTTAATTCCTCTTCCTGTTCGGCAATGAGCGTTACATTTGCCCGTGCAGACACCTACAGCTAGTCTCTCATTGGTTCTCCCTATTCCTGTTCATCTTGCACAGAAATTGCAAGCTGTGCCAAACAGGAGGTTAAAGGCACTGACTCTCCAAGCGGGGAGAGTGTTAGTAAAGCATCTGGAATGGTGAACTCGAGGACCAGGATACTAAAACTGAGATGCATTTTAAATCGTTTCCCAATCACACGGTGGACGATACTCTGGGTTTCCCATGCATGTTTTAGCTGGAGGAAGAATGCCTTGAACCTGGAGAGTTGGGACCCATGGAATGGGTACCATGCAGTATGACTTCAAAGGGTCTGCATTTGCTCACCGAAACTCACCAATGCTAGCAACCTGAAGTGTCCAGCCTTATGTCTCAACCAGCTCTGGGTGTAGATGTGGTCAATACCGGTTGCATCACCTGCCCTGAGTGAATTATTTAAGAATTGCTCTCTATTGCACTGTCTTTGTGTTTTGTTTTCGAAATTTATTTTGATAATGGGATTTATTGGATTTTCACTACTGCGTTTCGGCCGCTGTACACACGCTTGATTCTCTTACGGAGACATATATATCCATGGGTTTTAAGATTCTTCCTAGTCAGGTATATTCCTAGGCGTTGAATATGTGGTGTTGGGTCCATTTCGTTGAGCAAGGAGTAGGTCTTGTCTATTACATATTTGGCTTATGGAAAGTTATCTGTGCTAATTTCAGTCTCTGGTTTTATGCAGCACCCCAAGGCACCTTTCCCCATAAGCAAGCACTAGTTGGTTTTCTAAATTTGAGACCCTGTTCTGTTTTGTAATTCAGTTCATGTGTAGTCAAGTTTACATTCCGTGTATTAGTGATATCTTATGATGTTTCTTTTTCTGTGTGACGTAGTTCACGTAGAATCACCGTACCTGCATCTACTCGCTATGCCGCTACGGGCATGATGACACAGATTTCATTGCTGAGTGATATTGCATTGTACGTATGTGCCACAACTTCTTTATCCATTTTTTGCTTTCTGGGATATTTACCTGGTACTGTAGACGAGCTTCTTGGGAACACAGCCGTCCCAAACTTTGGGGTGGCTCTCTGTTTTTGATTTTAATTTCCCTAAGGAATAGGACCATAAGTGCAATTGCCATAGGCTGTGCTGCTTTATTTCTTATGTGTTTCAGTAAACACCATACACTTCTCCAGGGTGGCTGTTGGCAATTTACATCCTGCCAATCAGCATAACAAGGCTCCCTGTTCTCCATATCCTGTCCTACCTTTCTGCATTTTACACTTTTTTCAGATGGCCCTTTTGCCTGGGGGGCAGTGAGACTTCATTGTAGTGCAGAATTCCTTTACAGGCATGCTTGGTTGGCCAAAAAGTGCGTATGCGTTTTTTCCTGAATATATTCAGGTAAAAACGCATACGCCTTTTTTAGCCAATTGCATCATTGTCGACGTTCTGCCTCTTTTCCTATGCTTTCAGGGCAATTCCAGTCTACCCCCTGCAATCGTTTTCCTGAAATTCTGCCCCGCTTTCAAGTCCCCTTCGCAGGCTTACTTCAATATATTTTTGGAGGATAGCTGTCAATTATAACTCTGCAGGTTTGTGAATTACAGTGCCCCTGAGCTCCTTTCTTCAACTCACTTTCTTTTGAGCTGGGCACAAAACCGCAGGATTGCTTCAGGCCCTAATCTTTTTTCAGCAGGGCACGCTGAGCCTTTGTTTAATTCCTCTTCCTGGTGGAAAATGAGCATTACATTTCCCCGTGCAGACACCTACACTTAGTCTCTCATTGGTTCTCCCTATTCCTGTTCATCTTGCACAGAAATTGCAAGCTGTGCCAAACAGGAGGTTAAAGGCACTGACTCTCCAAGCGGGGAGAGTTTTAGTGAAGCATCTGGAATGGTGAACCCGAGGACCAGGATACGAAAACTGAGATGCATTTTAAATCGTTTCCCAATCACACGGTGGACCATACTGTGGGTTTCCCGTGCATGTTTTAGATGGAGGAAGAATCCCTTGAACCTGAAGAGTTGGGACCCATGGAATAGGTACCATGCAGTATGACTTCAAAGGGTCTGCATTTGCTCACCGAAACTCACCAATGCTATCAGCCTGAAGTGTCCAGCCTTATGTCTCAACCAGCTCTGGGTATAGATGTGGTCAATCCCGGTTGCATCACATGCCCTGAGTGAATTATTTAAGAATTGCTCTCTATTTCACTGTCTTTGTGTTTTGTTTTCGAAATTTATTTTGATAATGGGATTTATCGGATTTTCACTGCTGCGTTTCGGCCGCTGTACACACGCTTGATTCTCTTACGGAGACATATATATCCATGGGTTAAGATTCTTCCTAGTCAGATATATTCCTAGGCGTTGAATATGTGGTGTTGGGTCCATTTCGTTGAGCAAGGAGTAGGTCTTGTCTATTGCATATTTGGCTTATGGAAAGTTATCTGTGCTAATTTCAGTCTCTGGTTTTATGCAGCACCCCAAGGCACCTTTCCCCATAAGCAAGCAGTAGTTAGTTTTCTAAATTTGAGACCCTGTTCTGTTTTGTAATTCAGTTCATGTGTAGTCAAGTTTTCATTCCGTGTATTAGTGATATCTTATGATGTTTCTTATTCTGTGTGACGTAGTTCACGTAGAATCACCGTACCTGCATCCACTCACTATGCCGCTACGGGCCTGATGACACAGATTTCATTGCTGAGTGATACTGCATTGCACGTACGTGCCACAACTTCTTTATCCATTTTTTGCTTTCTGGGGTATTTACCTGGTACTGTAGACGAGCTTCTTGGGAACACAGCCGTCCCAAACTTTGGGGTGGCTCTCTGTTTTTGATTTTAATTTCCCTAAGGAATAGGACCATAAGTGCAATTGCCATAGGCTGTGTTGCTTTGTTTCTTACGTGTTTCAGGAAACACTATACACTTCTCCAGGGTGGCTGCTGGCAATTTATATCCTGCCAGTCTGCATAACAAGGCACCCTGTTCTCCATATCCTGTCCTACCTTTCTGGATTTTACACTTTTTTCAGATGGCCCTTTTGCCAGGGGGGCAGTGAGACTTCATTGTAGTGCAGATTTCCTTTGCAGGCTTGCTTGGTTGGCAAAAAAGTGCGTATGCGTTTTTTCCTGAATATATTCAGGAAAAAACGCATACGCCCTTTTTGGCCAAGTGCATCATTGTCGACGTTGTGCCTCTTTTCCTATGCTTTCAGGGCAAATCCAGTCTACCCCCTGCAATCGTTTTCCTGAAATTCTGCCCCGCTTTCAAGTCCCCTTCGCAGGCTTACTTCAATATATTTTTGGAGGATAGCTGTCATTTATAACTCTGTAGGTTTGTGAATTACAGTGCCCCTGAGCTCCTTTCTTCACCTCGCTTTCTTGTGAGCTGGGCACAAAACCGCAGGATTGCTTCAGGCCCTAATCTGTTTCCAGCAGGGCACACTGAGCCTTTGTTTAATTCCTCTTCCTGCTGGGCAATGAGCGTTACATTTGCCCGTGCAGACACCTACAGCTAGTCTCTCATTGGTTCTCCCTATTCCTGTACATCATGCACAGAAATTGCAAGCTGTGCCAAATAGGAGGTTAAAGGCACTGACTCTCCAAGCGGGGAGAGTGTTAGTAAAGCATCTGGAATTGTGAACCCGAGGACCAGGATACGAAAACTGAGATGCATTTTAAATCGTTTCCCAATCACAAGGTGGACGTACTCTGGGTTTCAAATGCATGTTTTAGGTGGAGGAAGAATCCCTTGAACCTGGAGAGTTGGGACCCATGGAATGGGTACCATGCAGTATGACTTCAAAGGGTCTGCATTTGCTCACCGAAACTCACCAATGCTATCAGCCTGAACTGTCCAGCCTTATGTCTCAACCAGCTCTGGGTGTAGATGTGGTCAATCCCGTTTGCATCACATGCCCTGAGTGAATTATTTAAGAATTGCTCTCCATTTCACTGTCTTTGTGTTTTGTTTTTAAAATTTATTTTGATAATGGGATTTATCGGATTTTCACTGCTGCGTTTCGGCCGCTGTACACACGCTTGATTCTCTTACGGAGACATATATATCCATGGGTTTTAAGATTCTTCCTAGTCAGGTATATACCTAGGCGTTGAATATGTGGTGTTGGGTCCATTTCGTTGAGCAAGGAGTAGGTCTTGTCTATTACATATTTGGGTAATGGAAAGTTATCTGTGCTAATTTCAGTCTCTGGTTTTATGCAGCAAGCCAAGGCACCTTTCCCCATAAGCAAGCACTAGTTGGTTTTCTAAATTTGAGACCCTGTTCTGTTTTGTAATTCAGTTCATGTGTAGTCAAGTTTACATTCCGTGTATTAGTGATATCTTATGATGTTTCTTTTTCTGTGTGACGTAGTTCACGTAGAATCACCGTACCTGCATCCACTCACTATGCCGCTACGGGCCTGATGACACAGATTTCATTGCTGAGTGATATTGCATTGCACGTACGTGCCACAACTTCTTTATCCATTTTCTGCTTTCTGGGATATTTACCTGGTACTGTAGACGAGCTTCTTGGGAACACAGCCGTCCCAAACTTTGGGGTGGCTCTCAGTTTTTGATTTTAATTTCCCTAAGCAATAGGACCATAAGTGCAATTGCCATAGGCTGTGTTGCTTTATTTCTTACGTGTTTCAGGAAACACCATACACTTCTCCCGGGTGGCTGTTCACAATTTACATCCTGCCAATCAGCATAACAAGGCTCCCTGTTCTCCATATCCTGTCCTACCTTTCTGGATTTTACACTTTTTTCAGATGGCCCTTTTGCCCGGGGGGGCAGGGAGATTTCATTGTAGTGTAGATTTCCTTTACAGGCTTGCTTCGTTGGCCAAGAAGTGCGTATGCATTTTTTCCTGAATATATACAGGAAAAAACGCATATGCCCTTTTTGGCCAAGTGCATCATTGTCGACGTTTTGCCTCTTTTCCTATGCTTTCAAGGCAATTCCAGTCTACCCCCTGCAATCGTTTTCCTAAAATTTTGGCCCGCCTTCCAGTCCCCTTCGCAGGCTTACTTCAATATGTTTTTGGAGGATAGCTGTCATTTATAACTCTGCAGGTTTGTGAATTACAGTGCCCCTGAGCTCCTTTCTTCAATTCGCTTTCTTGTGAGCTGGGCCCAAAACCGCAGGATTGCTTCAGGCCCTAATCTGTTTCCGGCAGGGCACGCTGAGCCTTTGGTTAATTCCTCTTCGTGGTGGTAAATGAGCGTTACATTTGCCCGTGCAGACACCTACATCTAGTCTCTCATTGCTTCTCCTTTTCCTGTTCATCCTGCACAGAAATTGCAAGCTGTGCCAAATACGAGGTTAAAGGCACTGACTCTCCAAGCGGGGAGATTGTTAGTAAAGCATCTGGAATGGTGAACCCGAGGACAAGGATACAAAAACTGAGATGCATTTTAAATTGTTTCCCAATCACACGGTGGACGATACTCTGGGTTTCTCATGCATGTTTTAGCCAGAGGAAGAATCCTTTGAACCTGGAGAGTTGGGACCCATGGAATGTGTACCATGCAGTATGATTTCAAAGGGTCTGCATTTGCTCACCGAAACTCACCAATGCTATCAGCCTGAAGTGTCCAGCCTTATGTCTCAACCAGCTCTGGGTGTAGTTGGTGTCAATCCCGGTTGCATCACATGCCCTGAGTGAATTATTTAAGAATTGCTCTCTATTTCACTGTCTTTGTGTTTTGTTTTTGAAATTTATTTTGATAATGGGATTTATCGGATTTTTACTGCTGCGTTTATGGCGCTGTACACACGCTTGGTTCTCTTACGGAGACATATAAATCCATGGGTTTTAAGATTCTTCCTAGTCAGGTATATTCCTAGGCGTTGAATATGTGGTGTTGCGTCCATTCCGTTGAGCAAGGAGTAGGTCTTGTCTATTACATATTTGGCTTATGGAATGTTATCTGTGCTAATTTCAGTCTCTGGTTTTATGAAGCACCCCAACGCACCTTTTTCCATAAGCAAGCACTAGTTGGTTTTCTAAATTTGAGACCCTGTTCTGTTTTGTAATTCTGTTCATGTGTAGTCAAGTTTACATTCCGTGTATTAGTGATATCTTATGATGTTTCTTTTTCTGTGTGACGTAGTTCACGTAGAATCACCGTACCTGCATCCACTCACTATGCCGCTACGGGCCTGATGACACAGATTTCATTGCTGAGTGATATTGCATTGCACATACGTGCCACAAGTTCTTTATCCATTTTTTGCTTTCTGGGATATTTACCTGGTACTGCAGATGAGCTTCTTGTGAACACAGCCGTCCCAAACATTGGGGTGGCTGTCTGTTTTTGAATTTAATTTCCGTAATCTTTGGGACCATAAGTGGAAGTGCCATAGGCTGTGTTGCTTTGTTTCTTATGGATTTCAGGAAACACCATACACTTCTCCAGGATGGCTGTTGGCAATTTACATCCTGCCAATCAGCATAACCAAGCTCCCTGTTCTCCATATCCTTTCCTAACTTTCTGGATTTTACACTTTTTTCAGATGGCCCTTTTGCCCAGGGGGCAGTTAGACTTCATTGTAGTGCAGATTTCCTTTACAGGCTTGCTTGGTTTGCGAAAAAGGGCGTATGCGTTTTTTCCTGAATATATTCAGGAAAAAATTCATACGCACTTTTTGGCCAAGTGCACCATTGTCGACGTTCTGCCTCTTTTCCTATGCTTTCTGGGCAAATCCAGTCTACCCCCTGCAATCGTTTTCCTGAAATTCTGCCCCGCTTTCACGTCCCCTTCGCAGGCTTACTTCAATATATTTTTGGAGGATAGCTGTCATTTATAACTCAGCAGGTTTGTGAATTACAGTGACCCTGAGCTCCTTTCTTCAACTCGCTTTCTTGTGAGCTGGGCACAAAACCGCAGGATTGCTTCAGGCCCTAATCTGTTTCCGGCAGGGCACGCTGAGCCTTTGGTTAATTCCTCTTCCTGGTGGGAAATGAGCCTTACATTTGACCGTGCAAATACCTATAGCTAGTCTCTCATTGGTTCTCCCTATTCCTGTTCATCTTGCGCAGAAATTGCAAGCTGTGCCAAACAGGAGGTCAAAGGCACTGACTCTCCAAGCGGGGAGAGTGTTAGTAAACCCTCTGGAATGGTGAACCCGAGGACCAGGATACGAAAACTGAGATGCATTTTAAGTCGTTTCCCAATCACACGGTGGACCATACTCGGCGTTTCCCACGCATGTTTTAGCTGAAGAAAGAATCCCTTGAACCTGGAGAGTTGGGACCCTTGGAATGGGTACCATGCAGTATGACTTCAAAGGATCTGCATTTGTTTACTGAAACTCACCAATGCTATCAGCCTGACGTGTCCAGCCTTATGTCTCAACCAGCTCTGGGTGTAGATGTGGTAAATCCAGGTTGCATCACATGCCCTGAGTGAATTATTTAAGAATTGCTCTCTATTTCACTGTCATTGTGTTTTGTTTTTGAAATTTATTTTAATAATGGGATTTATCGCATTTTCACTGCTTCGTTTATGCTGCTGTACACGCGCTTGTTTCTCTTACGGAGACATATAAGCCCATGGGTTTTAAGATTCTTACTAATCCGGTATATTCTTAGGCATTGAATATGGCGTGTTGAGTCCATTTCGTTGAGCAAGGAGTAGGTCTTGACTATTACATATTTGGCTTATGGAATGGTATCTGTGCTAATTTTAATCTCTGGTTTTATGTAGCACCCCAACTCACCTTTCCCCTTAAGGAAGCATAAGTTGGTTTTCTTAATTTGAAACCCTCTTCTCTTTTGTAATTCAGTTCATGTGTAGCCATGTTAACATTCCATGTATTAGTGATATCTTATGTCTTTTTCTTTTTGAATTATGTGACTTCGAATGATCACACGTAACTCCTCTGGAGTTGTTATAACTGGCCGTATTTCATTGATTTCCAGGCTGAGTAATATTCCACTCTACATAATCACCACATCTCTGTCCGTTTTTTCTCTGCAGATACATTTAAGTTATAACCTAGTCGAGGATCTTTTAAACAGAGAGGTGGTAAACATTGGGGTGCCTGTGTCCTCTCGATTTTTGTTTTTCCCAAGATATACGTCCATGAGTGCAAGTGCCCTGTGCTCGGTAGCTCATTTTTTAGATGCTTTAGTAAACACAATAGACTTATCCAGAGTGACCGTTTGCAATATACATTTCCACTATAAGACTCACAGGGCTCCCTTTTCTCCTTGCCCTGTCCTGCATTTCTGGTGTTTACACTTTATGAGGACGGCTCTTCTGACAGATGCAAAGTGATATGTTTTGTAGTATTGATTTCCACTGCCCACCTGTTTGGTTGGCTAAAAAAGTGTATGCCCTTTTCTTGAATATATACAGAAAAAGACACATACACCCTTTTTGGCCAACTGCAATGTTGGCAATGTTCAGCCCCTTTGCTTGTGCTTAATGGCGAGTCCTTTCTACCTCTTCCAATCCCTTTCCTGCCATTCTCCGTTGCTTACAAGTCCTTTTCTCTGACTTTCCTCAAGACATTTTTCAGTGATAGATATTTTCAACTCTGCAGTTTCGTGAATTTTAGTGCCCCTGAGTTCCATTTTCCAACTTGTGTTTATGGGAACTGGCCACAAAGCATCAGGATTCCTCAAGCCCTATTCTGTTTCCATGGGCAACCCTAGCCTTTGGTCAATTCGTCTTCCTGATTGGAAATTAGAGTGGCATGTGCCTGTCCGAACACCTAGGACTTGTCTCTCATTGTTCCTCCTCCTTCTGCTTCATCCTCTGGACAAATTCCAAACTGTATGCAACAGGATGTTGACAGTGCTGACATCTCCAAGTGGGGAGACTGTTAGTAAAGACGCTGGAGTGGTGAACCCTAGCACCAAGAGATGAGGAGATGAGATGCCTTTTCCAAACTTTTCCCGATCAGACGGTATACCATCCTCTGGGTGTGACAGGCATGTTTTAGGTGTAGGAAGGGTCCCATTCATGTGAGGAGAACACCAGGGGATTTTAAATATCAGTGTCTGTCCGCAACCCAAACTGGGGAATTTTTTAAGCTACGGCTACACATATGTTCATTAAGGGCCTTGGGAAGTAGGCAGAGTCCAAACTTTAGATGATTGAAGTCTTCAGGGTCAGAAGCACTCACCACTGTCTTCCCTTAGATTCCATTTTTACTGTCATTGATGGATGATGTCAATAAAAATATCTATTCTTTTTCAGATCATTTCCCCTTATAGGTTATTGCAAAATATTGAGTGTAGTTCCCTGTGCTATACAGTAGTTCCTTGCTGATGATTTCATACATAGCAGTGTGTATGTGTTAATCCCAAACTGTTAATTTATCCCTCCTCCTACCATTTCCCTTTGGTAATAATAAATTATAAGATTTTATGCTTCTCAGAAATGGGGGAGCTGAAAGAGAGGTATCATTTTCAATGCAAAAGCATTTAAAACAAGATTGAAGCTTTAACCAAGATTATTAGATGTACATCCTTGGAAAGAAATCACTTTGTTTCTCTAATATTGACCTGACAAAGAAGACAAACCTTTTCACTGAACTTGCTTATAAGAAAGTGATGGAAATATCAAATGGAAGTGTTAGAAACATCTTATTTTACCCGAGCCTTATACACTGTTCTATGTTAATTACAGTTTGGCTCACACATCTGTTCATTGAAGTTACAATGTTCTCAATTTCTGTTACTGATCCTCCAGAGTGGACGCCAACAAGTGTCCCCCTGCCCAGTGTCATTGGAGCCAATAGATCGAGACTGAGTTTGGTTCAAAAGCAAAGGAAACTTTATATTTTGATCAGAGAATGGAGAGGTGCTACCCTGTGGGCTGTGGGCTGGGCTGCTGTGTAGAGATCCTGTCAGAGTCACTGGGAGGGAGGGGGCTGAGCTCTCGAGGACCTGGTTGGCTGCAGCTCAGGCTCTATGTCACGGAGTCTGAACTGGGCCCCAGGAGCTGAAGTGTCATCGAGCCATTCTGCTCTAGGAAATCTGGTCTGAAGTGCCGGGTGTGGAACCTCTGTATGCGGGACACTAGGAGCACCTGAAATTAGACAAAGCACAAAGGATAAAAATGGTTAGACTTTATTTTATTGCCCAGATTCTATTTTTATCTCCCAGGCATTTTTAAGGGGCTTTGCCTGGGACAAACTTCTCTTCTGCCTTTTGTCCCTTTCCTCATTCTTGGAGTGCTGCGGGTGCAGACCCTTCTTCTGTAACTGCTGAGTGCTGAGTTAGGAGGCTTCATACCCGTGGGCGAGGGTCAGAACTTCTCCCCAGCAGCCTCCAGGTGACGTTGATTGTCCCCAGGCCTCCTGCCTCCCTGCTCGTCCACCTGAGCACCAGTATTGGAAGTGTTATAGATTCTAATGACCTTTAAGGGTCCAGAAAGGAGATGTGCAGTGGCGCTGTGAGGTCCAGTTTCACTCCGCCCCACATTTGTTCGGCCACCTTAGGCTGACCGTTTCTGCCAGCCTAGATGCTCTGACTGACCGTTTCTGCCAGCCTAGATGCTCTGACCAACAGTCTGCGCTTTCTTCCATTAGGCCCCTGAATTAACGTAAAAACAGCACCAGGTGTCAGGATCCTGCCCGCTCAGCTCCCAGACAGTCCAGGGTCAGTGGTGATGAAGGATCATGATGGTCACTGAGTCAAGAGCCTTTGGAAGTAAACAGGAGTCCAGCCGGTCTTATTGGCCACCATCATCAGGGTGTCTGTAGGCTTTTCTATGGTGACATCATGATATACGGTTCCCCCGCCAAGATTATTAGCTCCCCTCTGGGTACAGTAAGTACTGAAAGCAGTAGTCTACTCTTTTGGGACACACTCTTGTTGTTTTATGAGAGAAACTCCAGGTCAAGTGATGGTCACACGGGTCGTCATGGTGCCCCGTTGCCCCCGGTTATCTCTCTGGAGGTTGGAGTTGGAGGGCCTCCTCAATCGAGGTCAGTGTGCCCACGGAGCAAACCCTGCAACTTCAGGGCATGGTTGGGGGTTAGGATCACCACGTGGGGTCCGTTTCCCTTAGAAGGGAGGTGGCCTTTTGGGCTGCTGATTTCCAGGTTTTCAGATACCACCAGTATCTTGGCCAGATGTGGCGGTGGGCCAAGCCCCTTGGTGACCATAGTTTATCCTACCTGGATGGCATTCTTGCATTGTTCCATTTCAAGTGGTCCCAGTTTTTGCACTAATACTCCAATGGCGATTCACCTTTCACCAGGAATGTAAAGGTCAAAGGGTTTAGCTAAATTAGGGAGTCCCAGGGCAAGGGTCTGAATTGACTGCTCTTTCCATTCTTGAAAGGCCACTTCTGGATTCTATTCAAAAGGATCATCATCTTTTCCTTTCAGTGTTTCATATAGAGGCCCAGCTAGTAGACTGTAGTTAGGGATCCAGAGGCAGGAAACCCTGGCTTCCCCAGGAACCCCTAAGCTGTCTTCTAGTTTCAGAAAGGGGTAAGGCTGTAAATTGTTTCTTCCCTTTCCTGGGATGGGCTTCTCCGACCTTCTGTGAGAATGAAGCCCAGGCAGGTCACCGTAGTCTGTGATACTTGAGCTTTTTCGTGGACAACTTCTATCCTTTATTGGCTTGGTAGTTCTGAGGCCTCCTTAGTAGGGCTGGCGATCAGAATGTCGTCTGAATATTGAAGGAGTGTTTCCTTTTCCAGAGGTAGAACTTTTAGGTCTTTAGCTGAGCTTTCCCCAAAGATGGTGTGGGAATTTTTGAACCCTTGGGGCAAGACAGCCTGGAAGTATTGTTTTAGTTGTATGTTGAGTCCTGTCACTCACAAGCCAAAATTTCTTGTGACTCTGGGACTAATGGAATACAAAAGAAGGCATCAGTGAAGACTAATACAGAATACCAAGTCCTGGTGGTTGGTAGAATGACCAGCAGGGTGTAGGATTTAGGAACTACTGGAGGTATATCCTCAGTGGCTTCACTGACTGTCCTGACATCCTTTACCAGGACTCCAGCAGCCCATGGGGCTCTCGAGGTCAGGCCAATCCCAGGATATGGAGCTCACCTGGGCAGGTACCCTACCCCCACCCCAGCCCACGGGGCTCTCGTGTTCAGGCCCCTCCCAGGATATGGGATTCCCTGGGCAGGTCCTCTGCAGTCCATGGGGCTCCCGTGGTCAGGCCCCTCCCAGGATACAGAGCTACCCTTGCAGGTACCTTGGCAGGGCTGGGCACACAGGAACCGTGCACATAGCCCTCATTGCAGAGCACTCCCAGCTCACCTGTCGCTCAGATCTGACACAGAGCACCTCAGAGCAGGACTTGAACTAACAAACAGCAGCTCTGACAGGTCTGTGACCCTGGGCATCACTCTGTGCGGCCTCCTCCACCTGATCTTCCAGAGACTTCCACTGCACCCGGGGCACCAGGCCTCTGTCTCCAACCACCACCCACCCCTCCTCTCCCTGACTCCTGGGTTCCTCTCATTAGGAGAGGGTTTTCTTGAAGTTGTCTCCCACTCATGGGCCAGATAATATAATTAGAAAACAAGCCAGAGCTGCAGCCCCTTGTCTATCCTGACTCTCAGGAGCCCACACCTGTTCCTTGGACCTGGCCAATTCAGCAAGTTCCATTTTCAGCAACTGTGAGCCCCTGAGGGGTGATTATTGGCTGGCTTGGGAAGCCTGACCGTGCCGGCCAGCCCTCCCCAGGTGTGCCTGGGTTGAGATCAATATAAACACCGCTCCAGGCAGCAAGAGCCCCTGCAGCTGTGCCTGACGCCATTTTCTCTGCCCTGTCAGCAGTCTCGGGGCTGGGCTGGTGGGAGGGAGTGAGAAGCCACGGCTTTGTGGGTGTCCCAGTGTGAGTGGGGCTCTGCTGGACTTTCTGCAGCAGTTGCCAAGATGCTACCTGCTAAAGAAGAGGATGTGTCACCCACACCTGCCGCTGGAATTTCTCCCTGGGCACAGGTGAGGAAGGAAGAAAGCAGTGGGGGCCGGGACAGCAGGGGTATCTCAGGCAGGGAAATGGAGAGCTTCCAGAAGAGCACCCAGGGCCAGGACCATCCTGGCTGGCCTGCAGGCACCAAGTCGGCTGGCATGCTGTCCCTCATGTGGCTCCATGGCCCTTCCTCTAGGTTTTCAAGTCCTTGTACATATTCAGGTGTTTAGCCTTGGAAGGGTGGGAACATTTCAGCAGCAGCTGGCCTGGGGCTCGGCCCACGTTTACTCACAGATACCTCGGCACGGTCCCCCAGCTTTGCAGTGAGGACGCTTGTTGCGAGGAGCATGCTGGCTGAGTGGGAGATGATTCCCCACCACTGACCAACTTCAGAATTGTTTGCAATTGGAGCAAGTGCCCTGAAACGGTTTTCCTCTGTGTAACTGGTGGGTTCTGTTCTTTTTTATCTTTTTTTCGTTTTTGGTTCAAGGTAGATTTTATTCCTCTTTTGTGTATTTACAGATATAAGCATGGAAATAATTTATTCATATAAATACATGTATGTGAAGGGAAGAATATTTTTTCTGTTTTACTTTTTTTAATTTTATTTTTTTATTTTGAATTTAATTTTATATTTTTATACAGCAGGTTGTTTTTGGTTATCTACTTTATACATATAAATGTATACATACCAATCCCAATATCTCAACTCCTCCCACCACCATCCCCAACAGCTTTCCCCCCTTGTTGTCCATACGTTTGTTGTATACATGTGTTGCTCTATTTCTGCCTTGCAAAACGGTTCATCTGTACAATTTTTCTAGGTTCCACATATATGCATTAATATACAAGATTTGTTTTTCTCTTTCTGACTTACTTCACTCTGTATGACAGTCTCTAGATCCATCAACGTCTCTACAAATGTCCCAATTTCATTCCTTTTTATGGCTTAGTAATATTCCATTTTATATATGTACCACATCTTTATGCATTCGTCTGTCTGTGGGCATTTAGGTTGCTTCCATTTCCTGGATAGTGTAAATAGTGATGCAATGAACATTGTGGTGAATGTCTCTTTTTGATTTATGGTTTTGTCTGGGTATATGCCCAGTAGAGGGATTGCTGTATCATATGGTAATTCTATTCTTAGTTTTATAAGAAACTCCATAATGTTCTCCACAGTGACTGTATCAATTTACGTTCCCAACAATAGTGGAAGAGGATTCCTTATCTCCACACCGTTTCCAGCATTTGTTGTTTGTAGATTTTCTGATGATGCCCATTCTAATAGGTGTGAGGTGATACACCATGGATGAGTCTATTTCGTTGAGCAAAGAGTAGGTCTTGTTTATTACGTATTTGGCTTATGGAATGGTATGTGTGCTAATTTCAATCTGTTTTTATACAGCAGCCCAACTCAACTTTCCCCTTAAGCAAGCATAAGGTTTTTATCTAAATGTGAGACTCTGTTCGGTTTTGTAATTCAGTTTATGTGTAGCCAAGTTTACACTCCCTCTATTAGTGATATCTTATGATAATTATCTTTCTTTGTGTGACATATTTCTCTTAGAATCATCATAATTAAATCCACTCAATTTGCTGCTACAGGCCTGATGACATTGATTTCACTGCTGAGTGATATTCCGTTGTACGTAAGTAGCACAACTTCTTTATCCATTTTTTTCTTTCTGGGATATTTAATTTGTACTGGACTCGAGGTTCTTGTAAACACAGCAGCCCTAAATTTTGTGTTGGCTGTGTCTTGTTGATTTTAATTTTCCTAAGCTATAGGGCCAAAAGTGGAAGTGCCCTAGGCTCTGTAGCTTTGTTTTTTAGATGTTTCAGGATACACCATGAACATCTCCAGAGTGTCTGTTGGCAATTTACATCCCGCCCATCAGCATAACACGGCTCCCTGTTCTCCATGGCCTGTCCTGTGTTTCTGGTTTTTACACTTTATTCAGATGGCCTTTTTGACGAATGGGAAATGTGACTTCATTGTAGTGTGGATTTCCATTGCTGGAGTGCTTGGTTGGCCAAAATGTTCATATGCGTTTTTTCCTGAATATATTCAGGAAAAATGTATACGCACTTTTTGTCCATGTGCATCACTGTCAAAGATCTGCCGCTTTTCATATGCTTTAAATGCAATTCCAATCTACCTCTTGAAATATGATTCCTGCAATTCTGCCTCGTTTTCAAGTCCTCTTTGCAGACTTACTTCGATATATTTTTGCCAATAGCTGTCATTTATCTCTGCAGGTTTGTGAATTACAGTGCCCCTGAGCTCCTTTCTTAACTCGCTTCCTTGTAAGCTGGCCACAAAACTGCAGGTTTGCTTCAGGCCATAATCAGGGTCCGGCACGGCACTCTGAGCCTTTGGTTAATTCCTCTTCCTGGTGGGAAATTAGAGTTAAATGTGCCCCTCCAGATACCTGCCTCACTCCCAGCCACATGGTGATGTATGTCCTCAGGTTTGAGGCCATATGTGATGGGTTCCTCATCTTTTGATGATGTGGCCCCACTGGTGTGTGGACACTCCTGCCTGGTTCCCATCCCTTTGGTGATGTGGGTCCTCTGGTGAGACTCTGATCCTGGTTGGGTTCCTCACACATCCGTGAGGTGAGCCCTCTTCTCTGAGGTCACTCCTGCCTGGCTGGCACAACCCGCCTTGTTGACTTCGGCACCCTGGTGGCAGTTGGAGCCTGCTGGGAGCCTCCTTCCCGCGGTGATGAGGCCCTCTGGCGTCAGACCCTAATGGCGGGGTTCCCACATTTTCTGATACGTGCTAAGTGGTACGAGGGCACTCCTGCCAGGTTCCCATCCTCATGAGCGTGTGGGCCTTCTGTTCTGAGGTCCTAACGGCTGGGTTGCTCACACTTTCATGATGTGGGCTCTCTGCTGTGAGGTCAATCCTGCCTGGCTGGCGCACGTCGCCTTGGCGACGTGGACCCTCTGGTGGCAGTTGGAGCGTGCTGGGGCCTCCTCCCCTCAGTGATGAGGGCCTTCTGGTGTCAGGCCCTAAGTGCTGGGCTCCACACATTTTCTGATGTGTGCCCAGTGGTGCGAGTCACTCCTGCCAGGTTCCCATCCCCATGGGCATGTGGGACTTCTGTTCTGTGGTCCCAACTGCTGGGTTGCTCACAGTTTCATGATGTGGGCCCTTTGCTGTGTGTTCACTCTGGCCTGTATCCCATAGTGTCAGTGCTCTGGGCCTCCAGCTTGGAGTTTCCAACTTCTCGATTCCTCACCTTTTTTATTCTATGGGCCCTCGGTTGTGCGTCTCCTCCTGCATGCCTCACTCCCAGCCCCTTCGTGATGTGTGTCCCCTTGTTTGAGGCCACATGTGCTGTGTTCCTCACCTTTCTATAATGTGGCCACACTGGTGTGAGGACACTCTTGCCTGGTTCCCATTCCCTTGGTGATGTTGGCCCCACTGCTGTTAGGACAGTCTTGCCTGGTTCCCATCACCTTGGTGATGTTGGCCCTCTGGTGAGAGTCTGATCCTGGTTAGGTTCCTCACCCTTCTGTGAGGTGGGCCCTCTGCTCTGAGGTCACTCCTGCCTGGCTGGCACACCCCGCCTTGGCAACGTTGGCCATATGGTGGCAGTTGGAGCCTGCTGGGAGCCTCCTCCCCTCGGTGATGAGGTCCCTCTGGCCTCAGGCCCTAACTGCTGGGTTCCCACATTTTCTGATTCGTGCTAAGTGGTGCAAGGACACTCCTGCCAGGTTCCCATCCCCATGGGGATGTGAGCCTTCTGCTCTGAGGTCCCAACGGCTGTGTTGCTCACAGTTTCATGATGAGGGCCCTCTGGTGTGAGTTCACTCCTGCCTAGATCCCATAGCCTCGCTGCTCCTGGCTGCCTGCTGGAGGTTCCAACTGTGGGATTCCTCACCTTTTTTATTCTATGGTCCCTCTGTTTTGAGGATCCTCTGGCCTGCCTCACTCCCAGCCCCTTGGTGATGTGTGTCCTCAGGTTTGAGGCCACGTGTGCTGGGTCCCTCAAATTATGGTGATGTAGCCCCACTGGTGTGAGGACACTCCTGCCTGGTTCCCATTCCCTTGGTGATGTTGGCCCTCTGGTGACAGTCTGATCCTTGTTGGGTTCCTCACACTTCTGTGAGGTGGGCTTTCTGCTCTGAGGTCACTCCTGCCTGGTTGGCACACCCCTCCTTGGTGACATCGGCCTTATGGTGGCAGTTGGAGCCTGCTGGGAGCCTCCTCCCCTCGGTGATGAGGGTCCTCTGGCCTCAGGTCCTAACTGCTGGGTTCCCACATTTTCTGATTCGTGGAAGTGGGCCGAGGACACTCCTGTCAGGTTCCCATCCCCATAGGGATGTGGGCCTTCTGCTCTGAGGTCCCATCCGCTGGGTTGCTCACAGTTTCATGATGTGGGACCTCTGCTGTGAGTTTGCTGTGGCCTGGATCCCATAGACTCTGTGCTCTGGGCGGCCTACTGGCCGGTTCCAACTGCTGGATTCCTCACAACTTTTATTCTGTGGGCTCTGTTTTGTGAGGATACTCCTGCTTGCCTCACTCCTAGCCCCTTGGAGATGTGGGTCCCCTGTTTTAGGCCACATGTTCTGGGTTCCTCACCTTTCTATAATGTGGCCACACTTGTGTGAGGACCCTCCTGCCTGGTTCCGATCCCCTTGGTGATGTGGGCCCTCTGGTGAGAGTCTTATCCTGGCTGGTTTCCTCACCCTTCTGTGAGGTAGGCCCTCTGCGGTGAGGTCACTCCTGCCTGGCTGGCACACATCACCTTGGTGACGTGGGCCCTCAGTTGGGAGTTGGTGTCTGCTGCGAGTCTCTGTCCCTCGGTAATGAGGGCCCTCTTGCGTCAGACCCTAACTCCTGGGCTCCCAAAATTTGCAGATGTGCGACCTGTGGTGCGAGTACACTCCTGTCAGGTTCCCAACCACATGGGAATTTGGGCCTTCTGCTCTGAGGTCCCAAAGGCTGGGGTGCTCACAGTTTCATGATGAGGGCCCTCTGATGTGCGTTCATTCCGGCCTAGATCCCATAGGCTTGCTGCTCCTGGGCGCCTGCTGGGAGGTTCCAACTGCGGGATTCCTCACCTTTTTTATTCTATGGGCCCTCTGTTTTGAGGCTCCTCCTGCCTGCCTCAATCCCAGCCCCGTTGTGATGTGTGTCCTCTGGTGTGAGGCCACGTGTGCTGGGTCCCTCACCTTTCGATGATGTGGCCCCAATGGTGTGAGGACACTCGTGCCTGTTTCCCAGCCCCTTGGTGATGTGGCCCCTCTGGTGAGAGTCTGATCCTGGCTGGGTTCCTTACCGTTCTGTGAGGTGGGCCCTGTGCTCTGAGGTAACTCCTGCCTGGCTTGCTCCCATTGCCTTGGTGACGTCGGCCCTCTGGTGGCAGTTCGATCCTTTTGGAGACTCCTGTCCTCGGTGATGAGGTCCCTCTGGCGTCAGGCTCTAACTGCTGGGCTCCCCAGGTTTTCTGATGTGAGCCCAGTGATGCCAGGACACTCGTGAAATGTTCCCATCCCCATGGCGATATGGGCCTTCTGCTCTGAGGTTCCAACGACTGGGTTGCTCACAGTTTCCTGATGTTAGCTCTCTGGTGTTAGTTCACTCATTCCTAGATCCCATAGCCTCTGTACTCTGGGCCGCCTGCTGGGAAGTTCCAACTGCTGGGTTCCTCACCTTTTTTATTCTTTGGGCCCTGTGTTGGGAGGCTCCTCCTGCCTGTGTCACTCCCAGCCCCTTGGTGATATAGGTCCTCTGGTTTGTGGCCACATGTGCCAGTTTCCTCATCTTTTAGTGATGTGGCCCCACTGGTGTGAGGACACTCGTGCCTGGTTCCCGTCCCCTTGGTGATATGGGCCCTCTGGTGAGAGTCTGATCCTGGTTGGGTTCCTCACACTTCTTTGAGGTGGGCCGTCTGCTGTGAGGTCACTCCTGCCTGGCTGGCACACCCCGCCTTGGCGACGTGGGCCCTCTTGTGGTAGTTGGAACATGCTGGGAGCCTCCTCCCCTCAGTGATGAGGGCCCTCTGGCGTCAGGCCCTAACTGCTGGGTACCCACATTTTCTGATATGTGCTAAGTGGTGCGAGGACACTCCTGCCATGCTCCCAACACCTTGGGGATGTGGACCTTCTGCTCTGAGGTCCAAATGGCTGGGTTGCTCGCATTTTCATGATGTGGACCCTCTGCTGTGAGTTTACTGCGGCCTGAATCGCATAGACTTGGTGCTCTTGGCCGCCTGCTGGGAGGTTCCCATTGCTGGATTCCTCAGCTTTTTTATTCTATGGGCCCTGTGTTGTGAGGCTACTCCTGCCTGCCTCATTCCGAGCCCCTTGGAGATGTGGGTCTTCTTGTTTAGGCCACATGTGCTGGGTTCCTCACCTTTCTATGATGTGGCCACACTGGTGTGAAGACTCTCCTGCCTGGTTCTGATCACCTTGGTGATGTGGGCCCTCTGGTGAGAGTCTTATCCTGGCTGTGTTCCTCACCCTTCTGTGAGGTAGGCCCTCTGCGGTGAGGTCACTCCTACCTGGCTGTCACACGTCACCTTGGCGACGTGGGACCTCAGTTGGGTGTTGGTGCCTGATTGGAGTCTCCTCCCCTTGGTAATGAGGGCCCTCTGGCATCAGGCCCTAACTCCTGGGTTCCCTAAATTCTCTGATGTGTGCCCTGTGGTGCGAGTACACTTCTGACAGGTTCCCAACCCCATGGGAATGTGGGCCTTCTGCTCTGAGATCCCAACGCCTAGGTTGCTCACAGTTTCATGATGACGGCCCTCTGGTGTGAGATCACTCCGGCCTGGATCCCATAGTCTCGCTGCTCCTGGCCGCCTGCTGGGAGGTTCCAACTGCGGGATTCTTCACCTCTTTAATTCTATGGTCCCTCTGTTTTGAGGCTCCTCCTGCCTGCCTCAATCCCAGCTCCCTTGTGATGTGTGTCCTCTGGTTTGAGGCCACGTGTGCTGGGTCCCTCACTTTTCGGTGATGTGGCCCCACTAGTGTGAGGACACTCCTGCCTGGTTCCCATTCCCTTGGTGATGTGGGCCCTCTGGTGAGAATCTGATCCTCTTTGGTTCTTCACACTTCTGTGAGGTTGACCCTCTGCTCTGAGGTCACTCCTGCCTGGTTGTCGCACTCCGCATTGGCGACGTCGCCCTGCTGGTAGCAGTCAGAGCTGGCTGGGAGCCACCGCCCCTCGGTGATGAGGGCCCTCTGGCATCAGGCACTAATTGCTGGGCTCCCCACATTTTTTCATGTGTGCCCACTCTTGCGATGACACTCCTGCTTGTTTCCCTTCCCCATGGGGATGTGGGCCTTCTGCTCTGAGGTCACAACGGCTGGGTTGCTTACAGAATCACAATGAGGGCCCTCTGTTGTGAGTTCATGCCGGCCTGGATCTCATAGCCTCAGTGCTCTGGGCCGCCTGCTAGGAAGATCCAACTGCTGGTTTCCACACCTTTTGTATACAATGGGACATGTGTTGTGAGGTTAATCCTGCCTGCCTCACTCCGAAACCCATGGTGATGTGGGTCCTCTGGTTTGAGGCCACATGTGCTGGGTACCTCAACTTTGGATGATGTGGCCCCACGGGTGTGAGGACACTCCTGCCTGGTTCCCATCACCTTGGTGATGTGGGCCCTCTGGGGAGAGTCTGATCCTGGCTGGGTTCCCTACCATTCTGTGAGGTGAGCCCTCTGATGTCAGGTCACTCCTGCCTGGCTAGCTCACATCGCCTTGGCGACGTGGGCCCTCTGTTGGCCACTGGAGCATGCTGGGAGCCTCCTACTCCCGTGAATGATGGCCCTGGAAAAAATGCATATGCCCTTTTTGGCCAAGTGCTTCATTGACGAGGTTCTGCCACTTCTCTTATGCTTTCAGAGCAATTCACGTCTACCTCCTGAAATCGGATTCCAGCAATTCTGCCCCACTTTCAAGTCCTCTTCGCAGCCTTAATTCAATATATTTTTGTACGATTTCTGTCATTTATAAGTCTGCAGGTATGTGAATGACAGTGCCCCTGAGCTCCTTTCCTCAACTCGCTTTCTTGTGAGCTGGCCACAAAACCGCAGGATTGCTTCAGGCCCTAATCTTGTTCCAGCACAGCATGCTGAGCCTTTGGTTAATTCCTTTTCCTGTTGGGAAATGAGTGTTAAAATTGCCCGTGCATACTGGGCATATACCCTGAGAAAACCAAAATTCAAAAAGAGTCATGTACCAAAATGTTCATTGCAGCTCTATTTACAATAGCCCGGAGATGGAAAGAACCTAAGCGCCCATCATCGGACGAATGGATAAAGAAGATGTGGCACATATACACAATGGAATATTACTCAGCCTTAAAAAGAAATGAAACTGAGTTATTTGTAATGAGATGGATAGACCTAGAGTCTGTCATACAGAGTGAAGTAAGTCAGAAAGAAAAAGACAAATAGCGTATGCTAACACATATATATGGAATTTAAAGGAAAAAAATGTCATGAAGAACCTAGGGATAAGACAGGAATAGAGGCGCAGACCTACTGGAGAACGGAATTGAGGATATGGGGAGGGGGAATGGTGAGTTCTGACAGGGCGAGAGAGAGTCATGGACATATACACACTAACAAATGTAGTAAGGTAGATAGCAAGGGGGAAGCAGCCGCAAGGCACAGGGATATTAGCTCGGGGCGTTGGGACAGCCTGGAGGGGTGGAAGGGGGAGAGAGGGAGGGAGGGAGACACAAGAGGGAAGACACAGGGAGCATATGTATATGTATGGCTGATTCACTTTGTTATAAAGCAAAAACTAACACACCATTGTAAAGCAATTATACCCCAATAAAGATGTTAAAAAAAATATTTGCCCGTGCACACACCTACAGATAGTCTCCCATTGGTTCTCCGTATTCCTGTTCATCTTGCGCAGAAATTGCAAACAGTGCCAAACAGGAGGTTAAAGACACTGACTCTCCAAATGGGGAGAGTGTAAGAAAAGGGTCTGGAATGGTGAACCTGAGTACCAGGGGACGAAAACAGACATGCATGTAAAAAGGTTTCCCAGTCACACGGTGGAGCATACTCTGGGTTTCCCATGCAAATTTTAGCAGAAGGAAGAATCCCTAGAACCTGGAGAGTTGGGAACCATGGAATGGGTACCAGGCAGTATGACATCAAAGGGTCTGCATTTGCTCACTGAACCTCACCAATGCTATCAGCCCAAAGGGTCCAGCCTTATCTCTCACCCAGCTCTGGGTGTAGATGTGGTAAACCAGGTTGCATCACATGCCATGTGTGAGTTATTTAACAATTGCTCTCTATTTCACTGTCATTGTGTTTTGTTTTTGAAATTTTTTTTTGACACTGGGATTTATCGGATTTTCACTGCTGCGTTAATGCCGCTGTACACACTCTTGATTCTCTTACGGAGACATAAATATCCACGGGTTTTAAGATTCTTCCTAGTCAGGTATAATCCTAGGCGTTGAATATGTGGTGTTGAGTCCATTTCGTTGAGCAAGGAGTAGGTCTTGTCTATTACATATTTGGCTTATGGAACGGTATCTGTGCTAATTTCAGTCTCTGGTTTTATGCAGCACGCCAACGCACCTTTCTCCATAAGAAAGCACAAGTTGGTTTTCTAAATTTGAGACTGTTCTGTTTTGTAATTCAGTTCATGTATAGTCAAGTTTACATACTGTGTATTAGTGATATTTTATGATGTTTCTTTTTATGTGTGACTTATTTCACGTAGAATCACCATACCTGAATCCACTCACTATGCCGTTATGGGCCTGATGACACAGATTTCATTGCTGAGTGATATTCCATTGTACGTACGTACCACAACTTCTTTATCCATTGTTTGCTCTCTGAGATATTTACCTTGTACTGTAAACGAGGTTCTTGTGAACAGAGAGGTCCCAAACTTTGAGGTGGCTGGGTGTTTTTGATTTTAATTTCCCTAAGCTGTAGGACCATAAGTGGAAGTGCCATAGGCTGTGTTGCTTTGTTTCTTACGTGTTACAGGAAACACATAACACTTCTCCAGAATGGCTGTCGGCAATTTACATCATATGCATCAGCATAATAAGGATCCCTGTTTTCCATTGCCTGTCCTCCGTTTCTGGATTTTACAATTTTTTTAAATGGCCCTTTTGCCCTGGGGGGCACTGAGACTTCATTGTAGTGCAGGTTTATTTACAAGCTTGCTTGGTTGGCCAAAAAGTGCGTATGCGTTTTTTCCTTAATATATTTAAGGAAAAAAGCATCCGCACTTTTTGGACAAGTGCATCATTATCGACGTTCTGCCTCTTTTCCTATTCTTTAAGTGCAATTCCAGTTTAACCCTTCAATCGTTTTCCTGAATTTCTGCCCCGCTTTCAAGTCCCCTTTGCAGGCTTACTTCAATATATTTTTGGAGGATAGCTGTCATTTATAACTCTGCAGGTTTGTGAATTACAGTGCCCCTGAGCTCCTTTCTTCAACTCGCTTTCTTGTGAGCTGGGCACAAAAACGCAGGATTGCTTCAGGCACTAATCTCTTTCCAGCAGGGCACGCTGAGCCTTTGGTTAATTCCTATTCCTGGTGGGAAATGAGCATTACATTTGCCCGTGCAGACAACTACAGCTAGTCTCTCATTGGTTCTCCCTATTCCTGTTCATCTTGCACAGAAATTGCAAGCTGTGCCAAAGAGGAGGTTAAAGGCACTGACTCTCCAAGCGGGGAGAGTGTTAGTAAAGCATCTGGAATGGTGAACCCGAGGACCAGGATACGAAAACTGAGATGCATTTTAAATCATTTCCCAATCACACGGTGGACGATACTCTGGGTTTCCCATGCATGTTTTAGCTGGAGGAAGAATCTCTTGAACCTGGAGAGTTGGGACCCATGGAATGGGTACCATGCAGTATGACTTCAAAGGGTCTGCATTTGCTCACCGAAATTCACCAATGCTATCAGCCTGAAGTGTCCAGCCTTATGTCTCAACCAGCTGTGGGTGTAGATGTGGTCAATCCCGGTTGCATCAGAGGCCCTGAGTGAATTGTTTAAGAATTGCTCTCTATTTCACTGTCTTTGTGTTTTGTTTTTGAAATTTATTTTGATAATAGGATTTATCAGATTTTCCCTGCTGCGTTTATGTCACTGTACACACACTTGATTCTCTTACGGAGACATATAAATCCATGGGTTTTAAGATTCTTCCTAGTCAGGTATATTCCTAGGCGTTGAATATGTGGTGTTGAGTCCATTGCGTTGAGCAAGGAGTAGGTCTTGTCTATTACATATTTGGCTTATGGAAAGTTATCTGTGCTAATTTCAGTATCTGGATTTATGCAGCATCCCAACGCACATTTCCCCATAAGCAAGCACTAGTTGGTTTTCAAAATTTGAGACCCTGTTCTGTTTTGTAATTCAGTTCATGTGTAGTTAAATTTACACTCCGTGTATTAGTGATATCTTATGATGTTTCTATTTCTGTGTGATGTAGTTCACGTAGAATCACCGTACCTGCATCCACTCACTATGCCGCTACGGGCCTGATGACACAGATTTCATTGCTGAGTGATATTGCATTGCACGTACGTGCCACAACTTCTTTATCCATTTTTTGCTTTCTGGGATATTTACCTGGTACTGTAGACGAGCTTCTTGGGAACACAGCCGTCCCAAATTTTGGGGTGGATCTCTGTTTTTGATTTTAATTTCCCTAAGCAAGTGGACCATAAGTGCAATTGCCATAAGCTGTGTTCCTTTATTTCTTACGTGTTTCAGGAAACACCATACACTTCTCCAGGGTGGCTGTTGGCAATTTACATCATCCCAATCAGCATAACAAGGCTCCCTGTTCTCCATATCCTGTCTTACCTTTCTGGATTTTACACTTTTTTCAGATGGCCCTTTTGCCAGGGGGGCAGTGAGACTACATTGTAGTGCAGATTTCCTTTACAGTCTTGCTTGGTTGGCCAAAAAGTGCATATGCGTTTTTTCCTGAATATATTCAGGAAAAAACGCATACGCCCTTTTTGGCCAAGTGCATCATTGTCCACTTTGTGCCTCTTTTCCTATGCTTTCAGGGCAATTCCAATCTACCACCTGCAATCGTTTTCCTGAAATTCTGCCCCGTTTTCAAGTCCCCTTCGCAGGCTTACTTCAATATACTTTTGGAAGATAGCTGTCATTTATAACTCTGCAGGTTTGTGAATTACAGAGCCACTGAGCTCCTTTCTTCAACTCGCTTTCTTGTGAGCTGGGCACAAAACCACAGGATTGTTTCAGGCACTAATCTGTTACCAGCAGGGCACGCTGAGCCTTTGGTTAATTCCTCTTCCTGGTGGGAAATGAGCATTACATTTGCCCGTGCAGACACCTACAGCTAGTCTCTCATTGGTTCTCCCTATTCCTGTTCATCTTGCACAGAAATTGCAAGCTGTGCCAAACAGGACGTTAAAGGCACTGACTCTCCAAGCGGGGAGAGTGTTAGTAAAGCATCTGGAATGGTGAACCCGAGGACCAGGATACGAAAACTGAGATGCATTTTAAATCGATTCCCAATCACTCGGTGGACCATACTGTGGGTTTCCCATGCATGTTTTAGCTGGAGGAAGAATCCCTTGAACCTGAAGTGTTGGGACCCATGGAATAGGTACCATGCAGTATGACTTCAAAGGGTCTGCATTTGCTCACCGAAACTCACCAATGCTATCAGCCTGAAGTGTCCAGCCTTATGTCTCAACCAGCTGTGGGTGTAGATGTGGTCAATCCCGGTTGCATCACATGCCCTGAGTGAATTATTTAAGAATTGCTCTCTATTTCACTGTCTTTGTGTTTTGTTTTCGAAATTTATTTTGATAATGGGATTTATCGGATTTTCACTGCTGCGTTTCGGCCGCTGTACACACGCTTGATTCTCTTACAGAGACATATATATCCATGGGTTTTAAGATTCTTCCTAGTCAGGTATATTCTTAGGCGTTGAATATGTGGTGTTGAGTCCATTTCGTTGAGCAAGGAGTAGGTCTTGTCTATTACATATTTGGCTTATGGAATGTTATCTGTGCTAATTTCAGTCTCTGGTTTTATGCAGCACCCCAAGGCACCTTTCCCCATAAGCAAGCACTAGTTTGTTTTCTAAATTTGAGACCCTGTTCTGTTTTGTAATTCAGTTCATGTGTAGTCAAGTTTACATTCCGTGTATTAGTGATATCTTATGATGTTTCTTTTTCTGTGTGACGTAGTTCACGTAGAATCACCGTACCTGCATCCACTCACTATGCCGCTATGGGCCTGATGACACAGATTTCATTGCAGAGTGATACTGCATTGCACGTACGTGCCACAACTTCTTTATCCATTTTTTGCTTTCTGGGATATTTACCTGATACTGTAGACGAGCTTCTTGTGAACACAGCCGTCCCAAATATTGGGGTGGCTGTCTGTTTTTGATTTTAATTTCCGTAAGCTATAGGACCATAAGTGGAAGTGCCATAGACTGTGTTGCTTTGTTTCTTATGTGTTTCAGGAAACACCATACACTTCTCCAGGCTGGCTGCTGGCAATTTACATCCTGCCAATCAGCATAACAAAGCTCCCTGTTCTCCATATCCTGTCCTACCTTTCTGGATTTTACACTTTTTTCAGATGGCCCTCTTGCCCGGGGGGCAGTGAGACTTCATTATAGTGCAGATTTCCTTTACAGGCTTGCTTGGTTGGCCAAAAAGTGCGTATGCGTTTTTTCCTGAATATATTCAGGAAAATACGCATACGCACTTTTTGGCCAAGTGCATCATTGACGACGTTCTGCCTCTTTTCCTATGCTTTCAGGGCAATTCCAGTCTACCCCCTGCAATCGTTTTCCTGAAATTCTGCTCCGCTTTCAAGTCCCCTTCGCAGGCTTACTTCAATATATTTTTGGAGGATAGCTGTCATTTATAACTCTGCAGTTTTGTGAATTACAGTGCCCCTGAGCTCCTTTCTTCAACTCGCTTTCTTGTCAGCTGGGCAGAAAACCGCAGGATTGCTTCAGGCCCTAATTTTTTTCCAGCAGGGCACACTGAGCCTTTGTTTAATTCCTCTTCCTGGTGGGCAATGAGCGTTACATTTGCCCGTGCAGACACCTACAGCTAGTCTCTCATTGCTTCTCCCTATTCCTGTTCATCTTGCACAGAAATTGCAAGCTGTGCCTAAGAGGAGGTTAAAGGCACTGACTCTCCAAGCGGGGAGAGTGTTAGTAAAGCATCTGGAATGGTGAACCCGAGGACCAGGATACGAAAACTGAGATGCATTTTAAATCGTTTCCCAATCACACGGTGGACCATACTGTGGGTTTCCCATGCATGTTTTAGCTGGAGGAAGAATCCCTTGAACCTGAAGTGTTGGGACCCATGGAATAGGTACCATGCAGTATGACTTCAAAGTGTCTGCATTTGCTCACCGAAACTCACCAATGCTATCATCCTGAAGTGTCCAGCCTTATGTCTCAACCAGCTCTGGGTGTAGATGTGGTCAATCCCGGTTGAATCACATGCCCTGAGTGAATTATTTAAGAATTGCTCTCTATTTCACTGTCTTTGTGTTTTGTTTTCGAAATTTATTTTGATAATGGGATTTATCGGATTTTCACTGCTGCGTTTCGGCCGCTGTACACACGCTTGATTCTCTTACGGAGACATATATATCCATGGGTTTTAAGATTCTTCCTAGTCATGTATATTCTTAGGCGTTGAATATGTGGTGTTGAGTCCATTTCGTTGAGCCAGGAGTAGGTCTTTTCTATTACATATTTGGCTTATGGAATGTTATCTGTGCTAATTTCAGTCTCTGGTTTTATGCAGCACCCCAAGGCACCTTTCCCCATAAGCAAGCACTAGTTTGTTTTCTAAATTTGAGACCCTGTTCTGTTTTGTAATTCAGTTCATGTGTAGTCAAGTTTACATTCCGTGTATTCGTGATAT
Organism: Phocoena phocoena; assembly: GCF_963924675.1. NCBI lineage: Eukaryota > Metazoa > Chordata > Mammalia > Artiodactyla > Phocoenidae > Phocoena > Phocoena phocoena. The sequence continues at coordinate 7,354 of NW_027077572.1, read as the reverse complement.
CTTATGATGTTTCTTTTTCTGTGTGACGTAGTTCACGTAGAATCACCGTACCTGCATCCACTCACTATGCCGCTATGGGCCTGATGACACAGATTTCATTGCTGAGTGATATTGCATTGTACGTACGTGCCACAACTTCTTTATCCATTTTTTGCTTTCTGGGATATTTACCTGATAATGTAGACGAGCTTCTTGTGAACACAGCCGTCCCAAATATTGGGGTGGCTGTCTGTTTTTGATTTTAATTTCCGTAAGCTATAGGACCATAAGTGGAAGTGCCATAGGCTGTGTTGCTTTGTTTCTTACGTGTTTCAGGAAACACCATACACTTCTCCAGGGTGGCTGCTGGCAATTTACATCCTGCCAATCAGCATAACAAGGCTCCCTGTTCTCCATATCCTGTCCTACCTTTCTGGATTTTACACTTTTTTCAGATGGCCGTTTTGCCCGGGGGGCAGTGAGACTTCATTGTAGTGCAGATTTCCTTTACAGGCTTGCTTGGTTGGCCAAAAAGGGCGTATGCGTTTTTTCCTGAATATATTCAGGAAAAAACGCATACGCACTTTTTGGCCAAGTGCATCATTGTCGACGTTCTGCCTCTTTTCGTATGCTTTCAGCGCAATTCCAGTCTACCCCCTGCAATCGTTTTCCTGAAATTCTGCCCCGCTTTCAAGTCCCCTTCGCAGGCTTACTTCAATATATTTTTGGAGGATAGCTGTCATTTATAACTCTGCAGGGTTGTGAATTACAGTGCCCCTGAGCTCCTTTCTTCCACACGCTTTCTTGTGAGCTGGGCACAAAACCGCAGGATTGCTTCAGGCCCGAATCTGTTTCCAGCAGGGCACACTGAGCCTTTGTTTAATTTCTCTTCCTGGTGGGCAATGAGCGTTACATTTGCCCGTGCAGACACCTACAGCTAGTCTCTCATTGGTTCTCCCTATTCCTGTTCATCTTGCACAGAAATTGCAAGCTGTGCCAAAGAGGAGGTTAAAGGCATTGACTCTCCAAGCGGGGAGAGTGTTAGTAAAGCATCTGGAATGGTGAACCCGAGGACCAGGATACGAAAACGGAGATGCATTTTAAATCGTTTCCCAATCACACGGTGGACGATACTCTGGGTTTCCCATGCATGTTTTAGCTGGAGGTAGAATCCCATGAACCTGGAGAGTTGGGACCCATGGAATGGGTACCATGCAGTATGACTTCAAAGGGTCTGCCTTTGCTCATCGAAACTCACCAATGCTATCAGCCTGAAGTGTCCAGCCTTATGTCTCAACCAGCTCTGGGTGTAGATGTGGTCAATCCCGGTTGCATCACATGCCCTGAGTGAATTATTTAAGAATTGCTCTCTATTTCACTGTCTTTGTGTTTTGTTTTCGAAATTTATTTGGTTAATGGGATTTATCGGATTTTCACTGCTGCGTTTATGCCGCTGTACACACGCTTGATTCTCTTACGGAGACATATATATCCATGGGTTTTAAGATTCTTCCTAGTCAGGTATATTCCTAGGCGTTGAATATGTGGTGTTGGGTCCATTTCGTTGAGCAAGGAGTAGGTCTTGTCTATTACATATTTGGCTTATGGAAAGTTATCTCTGCTAATTTCAGTCTCTGGTTTTATGCAGCACCCCAACGCACCTTTCCCCATAAGCAAGCACTATTTGGTTTTCTAAATTTGAGACCCTGTTCTGTTTTGTAATTCAGTTCATGTGTAGTCAAGTTTACATTCCGTGTATTAGTGATATCTTATGATGTTTCTTTTTCTGTGTGACGTAGTTCACGTAGAATCACCGTACCTGCATCCACTCACTATGCCGCTATGGGCCTGATGACACAGATTTCATTGCTGAGTGATACTGCATTGCACGTACGTGCCACAACTTCTTTATCCATTTTTTGCTTTCTGGGATATTTACCTGGTACTGTAGACGAGCTTCTTGGGAACACAGCCGTCCCAAACTGTGGGGTGGCTCTCTGTTTTTGATTTTAATTTCCCTAAGGAATAGGACCATAAGTGCAATTGCCATAGGCTGTGTTGCTTTATTTCTTACATTTTTCAGGAAACACCATACACTTCTCCAGGGTGGCTGTTGGCAATTTACATCCTGCCAATCAGCATAACAAGGCTCCCTGTTCTCCATATCCTGTCCTACCTTTCTGGATTTTACACTTTTTTCAGATGGCCCTCTTGCCCAGGGGGCAGTGAGACTTCATTGTAGTGCAGATTTCCTTTACAGGCTTGCTTGGTTGGCCAAAAAGGGCGTATGCGTTTTTTCCTGAATATATTCAGGAAAAAACGCATACGCCCTTTTTGGCCAAGTGCATCATTGTCGACGTTCTGCCTCTTTTCCTATGCTTTCAGGGCAATTCCAGTCTACCCCCTGCAATCGTTTTCCTGAAATTCTGCCCCGCTTTCAAGTCCCCTTCGCAGGCTTACTTCAATATATTTTTGGAGGAAAGCTGTCATTTATAACTCTGCAGGTTTGTGAATTACAGTGCCCCTGAGCTCGTTCTTCAACTCGCTTTCTTGTGAGCTGGGCACAAAACCGCAGGATTGCTTCAGGCCCTAATCTGTTTCCAGCAGGGCACACTGAGCCTTTGTTTAATTCCTCTTCCTGGTGGGCAATGAGCGTTACATTTGCCCGTGCAGACACCTACAGCTAGTCTCTCATTGGTTCTCCCTATTCCTGTTCATCTTGCACAGAAATTGCAAGCTGTGCCAAAGAGGAGGTTAAAGGCTCTGACTCTCCAAGCGGGGAGAGTGTTAGTAAAGCATCTGGAATGGTGAACCCGAGGACCAGGATACGAAAACTGAGATGCATTTTAAATCGTTTCCCAATCACACGGTGGACGATACTCTGGGTTTCCCATGCATGTTTTAGCTGCAGGAAGAATGCCTTGAACCTGGAGAGTTGGGACCCATGGAATGGGTACCATGCAGTATGACTTCAAAGGGTCTGCATTTGCTCACCGAAACTCACCAATGCTATCAGCCTGGAGTGTCCAGCCTTATGTCTCAATCAGCTCTGGGTGTAGATGTGGTCAATCCCGGTTGCATCACATGCCCTGAGTGAATTATTTAAGAATTGCTCTCTATTTCACTGTCTTTGTGTTTTGTTTTCGAAATTTATTTTGATAATGGGATTTATCGGATTTTCACTGCTGCGTTTCGGCCGCTGTACACACGCTTGATTCTCTTACGGAGACATATATATCCATGGGTTTTAAGATTCTTCCTAGTCAGGTATATTCCTAGGCGTTGAATATGTGGTGTTGGGTCCATTTCGTTGAGCAAGGAGTAGGACTTGTCTATTACATATGTGGCTTATGGAAAGTTATCTGTGCTAATTTCAGTCTCTGGTTTTATGCAGCACCACAAGGCACCTTTTCCCATAAGCAAGCACTAGTTGGTTTTCTAAATTTGAGACCCTGTTCTGTTTTGTAATTCAGTTCATGTGTAGTCAAGTTTACATTCCGTGTATTAGTGATATCTTATGACGTTTCTTTTTCTGTGTGACGTAGTTCACGTAGAATCACCTTACCTGCATCCACTCACTATGCCGCTACAGGCCTGATGACACAGATTTCATTGCTGAGTGATACTGCATTGCACGTACGTGCCACAACTTCTTTATCCATTTTTTGCTTTCTGGGATATTTACCTGATACTGTAGACGAGCTTCTTGTGAACACAGCCATCCCAAATATTGGGGTGGCTGTCTGTTTTTGATTTTAATTTCCGTAAGCTATAGGACCATAAGTGGAAGAGGCATAGGCTGTGTTGCTTTGTTTCTTACGTGTTTCAGGAAACACCATACACTTCTCCAGGGTGGCTGCTGGCAATTTACATCCTGCCAATCAGCATAACAAGGCTCCCTGTTCTCCATATCCTGTCCTACCTTTCTGGATTTTACACTTTTTTCAGATGGCCCTTTTGCCCGGGGGGCAGTGAGACTGCATTGTAGTTCAGATTTCCTTTACAGGCTTGCTAGGTTGGCCAAAAAGGGCGTATGCGTTTTTTCCTGAATATATTCAGGAAAAAACGGATACGCCCTTTTGGCCAAGTGCATCATTGTCGACGTTCTGCCTCTTTTCCTATGCTTTCAGGGCAATTCCAGTCTACCCCCTGCAATCGTTTTCCTGAAATTCTGCCCCGCTTTCAAGTCCCCTTCGCAGGCTTACTTCAATATATTTTTGGAGGATAGCTGTCATTTATAACTCTGCAGGTTTGTGAATTACAGTGCCCCTGAGCTGCTTTCTTCAACTCACTTTCTTGTGAGCTGGGCACAAAACGGCAGGATTGCTTCAGGCCCTAATCTTTTTCCGGCAGGGCATGCTGTGCCTTTGTTTAATTCCTCTTCCTGGTGGGAAATCAGCGTTACATTAGCCCGTGCAGACACCTACAGCTAGTCTCTCATTGGTTCTCCCTATTCCTGTTCATCTTGCACAGAAATTGCAAGCTGTGCCAAACAGGAGGTTAAAGGCACTGACTCTCCAAGCAGGGAGATTGTTAGTAAAGAATCTGGAATGGTGAACCCGAGGACCATGATACGAAAACTGAGATGCATTTTAAATCGTTTCCCAATCACACGGTGGACCATAATGTGGGTTTCCCATGCATGTTTTAGCTGGAGGAAGAATCCCTTGAACCTGAAGATTTGGGACCCATGGAATAGGTACCATGCAGTATGACTTCAAAGGGTCTGTATTTGCTCACGGAAACTCACCAATGCTATCAACCTGAAGTGTCCAGCCTTATGTCTCAACCAGCTCTAGGTGTAGATGTGGTCAATCCCGGTTTCATCACATGCCCTAAGTGAATTATTTAAGAATTGCTCTCTATTTCACTGTGTTTGTGTTTTGTTTTCGAAATTTATTTTGATAATAGGATTTATCGGATTTTCACTGCTGCGTTTCGGCCGCTGTACACACGCTTGATTCTCTTACGGAGACATATATATCCATGGGTTTTAAGATTCTTCCTAGTCAGTTATATTCCTAGGCGTTGAATATGTGGTGTTGAGTCCATTTCGTTGAGCAAGGAGTAGGTCTTGTTTATTACATATTTGGCTTATGGAATGTTATCTGTGCTAATTTCAGTCTCTGGTTTTATGCAGCACCCCAAGGCACCTTTCCCCATAAGCAAGCACTAGTTGGTTTTCTAAATTTGAGACCCTGTTCTGTTTTGTAATACAGTTCATGTGTAGTCAAGTTTACATTCCGTGTATTAGTGATATCTTATGATGTTTCTTTTTCTGTGTGACGTAGTTCACGAAGAATCACCGTACCTGCATCCACTCACTATGCCGCTACGGGCCTGATGACACAGATTTCATTGCTGAGTGCTACTGCATTGCACGTACGTGCCACAACTTCTTTATCCATTTTTTGCTTTCTGCGATATTTACCTGGTACTGTAGACGAGCTTATTGGGAACACAGCCGTCCCAAACTTTGGGGTGGCTCTCTGTTTTTGATTTTAATTTCCCTAAGGAATAGGACCATAAGTGCAATTGCCATAGGCTGTGTTGCTTTATTTCTTACGTGTTTCAGGAAACACCATACACTTCTCCAGGGTGGCTGTTAGCAATTTACATCCTACCAATCAGCATAACAAGGCTCCCTGTTCTCCATATCCTGTCCTACCTTTCTGGATTTTACACTTTTTTCAGATGGCCCTTTTGTCCGGGGGGCAGTGAGACTTCATTGTAGTGGAGATTTCCTTTACAGGCTTGCTTGGTTGGCCAAAAAGGGCGTATGCGTTTTTTCCTGAATATATTCAGGAAAAAACGCATAAGCCCTTTTTGGCCAAGTGCATCATTGTCGACGTTCTGCCTGTTTTCCTATGCTTTCAGGGCAATTCCAGTCTACCCCCTGCAATCGTTTTCCTGAAATTCTGCCCCGCTTTCAAGTCCCCTTCGCAGGCTTACTTCAATATATTTTTGGAGGATAGCTGTCATTTATAACTCTGCAGGTTTGTGAATTACAGTGCCCTTGAGCTCCTTTCTTCAACTCGCTTTCTTGTGAGCTGGGCACAAAACCGCAGGATTGCTTCAGGCCCTAATCTGTTTCCGGCAGGGCATGCTGAGCCTTTGGTTAATTTTTCTTCCTGGTGGGAAATGAGCGTTACATTTGCCCGTGCAGACATCTACAGCTAGTCTCTCATTGGTTCTCCCTATTCCTGTTCATCTTGCACAGAAATTGCAAGCTGTGCCAAACAGGAGGTTAAAGGCACTGACTCTCCAAGCGGGGAGAGTGTTAGTAAAGCATCTGGAATGGTGAACCCGAGGACCAGGATACGAAAACTGAGATGCATTTTAAATCGTTTCCCAATCACATGGTGGACGATACTCTGGGTTTCCCATGCATGTTTTAGCTGGAGGAAGAATCCCTTGAACCTGGAGAGTTGGGACCCATGGAATGGGTACCATGCAGTATGACTTCAAAGGGTCTGCATTTGCTCACCGAAACTCACCAATGCTATCAGCCTGAAGTGTCCAGCCTTATGTCTCAACCAGCTCTGGGTGTAGATGTGGTCAATCCCGGTTGCATCACATGCCCTGAGTGAATTATTTAAGAATTGCTCTCTATTTCACTGTCTTTGTGTTTTGTTTTCGAAATTTATTTTGATAATGGGATTTATCGGATTTTCACTGCTGCGTTTCGGCCGCTGTACATACGCTTGATTCTCTTACGGAGACATATATATCCATGGGTTTTAAGATTCTTCCTAGTCAGGTATATTCCTAGGCGTTGAATATGTGGTGTTGGGTCCATTTCGTTGAGCAAGGAGTAGGTCTTGTCTATTACATATTTGGCTTATGGAAAGTTATCTGTGCTAATTTCAGTCTCTGGTTTTATGCAGCACCCCAAGGCACCTTTTCCCATAAGCAAGCACTAGTTGGTTTTCTAAATTTGAGACCCTGTTCTGTTTTGTAATTCAGTTCATGTGTAGTCAAGTTTACATTCCGTGTATTAGTGATATCTTATGATGTTTCTTTTTCTGTGTGACGTAGTTCACGTAGAATCACCGTAACTGCATCCACTCACTATGCCGCTACGGGCCTGATGACACAGATTTCATTGCTGAGTGATATTGCATTGTACGTACGGGCCACAACTTCTTTATCCATTTTTTGCTTTCTGGGATATTTACCTGACACTGTAGACGAGCTTCTTGTGAACACCGCCGTCCCAAATATTGGGGTGGCTGTCTGTTTTTGATTTTAATTTGCGTAAGCTATAGGACCATAAGTGGAAGTGCCATAGGCTGTGTTGCTTTGTTTCTTACTTGTTGCAGGAAACACCATACACTTCTCCAGGGTGGCTGCTGTCAATTTACATCCTGCCCAT